>NC_091294.1:46130688-46240688 GCF_038502225.1 Cherax quadricarinatus | reverse complement strand
TGCTGGTTATGGGGGGATTTCAACCACAGGGAGATTGACTGGGAAAACCTGGAGCCACGTGGGGGTCCCGAAACATGGAGAGCCAGGATGTTGGACGTGGTGCTGGAAAACCTCATGCACCAACATGTTAAGGACACTACCAGAGTGAGAGGGGAGGATGAACCAGCAAGATTGGACCTTGTGTTCACCCTGGGCAGCTCAGACATTGATGACATCAAGTACGAGAGTCCCCTAGGAGCCAGCGACCACGTGGTTCTGTGCTTTGAATACATTGTAGAGCTGCAAGTGGAGAGAATAACAGGAGTAGAATGGGAAAAGCCTGACTATAAAAGAGGGGACTACATAGGGTTGAAGAACTTCCTGCGGGAGGTCCAGTGGGACAGAGAACTGGCAGGAAAGCCAGTAAATGAAATGATGGAATATGTAGCAACAAAATGCAAGGAGGCAGTGGAAAGGTTCATTCCCAAGGGCAACAGTAACAACGGGAAGACCAGAACGAGCCCCTGGTTTACCCGACGGTGTAAGGAGGCAAAAACAAAGTGCAATAGAGAATGGAAAAAGAACAGAAGGCAGAGAACACACGAAAATAGGGAGATCAGTCGCAGAGCCAGGAATGAGTACGCACAGGTAAGGAGGGAGGCCCAGCGACAGTATGAAAATGACATAGCATCGAGAATCAAGACTGACCCGAAACTGTTGTATAGCCACATCAGGAGGAAGACAACAGTCAAAGACCAGGTGATCAGATTAAGGACAGAAGGTGGAGAACTCACAAGAAATGATCAGGAGGTATGTGAGGAGCTGAACAGGAGATTTAAGGAAGTTTTTACAGTAGAGACAGGAAGGGATGTGGGAAGACAGCACAGAAGGGAACATCAAGTGGGAATATACCAACAAGTGTTGGATGACATACGAACAACTGAGGAGGAGGTGAAGAAGCTCTTAAGTGACCTTGACACCTCAAAGGCGATGGGACCGGACAACATCCCCCCATGGGTCCTTAGAGAAGGAGCAGAGATGTTGTGTGTGCCTCTAACCACAATCTTCAACACATCCCTTGAAACTGGGCAACTACCTGAGAAATGGAAGACAGCTAATGTAGTCCCCATATTTAAGAAAGGAAACAGAAACGAGGCACTAAACTACAGACCTGTGTCTCTGACATGTATTGTGTGCAAAGTCATGGAGAAGATTATCAGGAGGAGAGTGGTCGAACACCTGGAAAGGAACAAGATAATAAATGAAAACCATCATGGGTTCATGGAAGGCAAATCTTGTATCACAAACCTCCTGGAGTTTTATGACAAGGTAACAGAAGTAAGACACGAGAGAGAGGGGTGGGTAGATTGCGTTTTCCTAGACTGCAGGAAGGCCTTTGACACAGTTCCCCACAAGAGATTAATGCAGAAGCTGGAGGATCAGGCACACGTAAAAGGAAGGGCACTGCAATGGATAAGGGAATACCTGACAAGGAGGCAGCAACGAGTCATGGTACGTGAAGAGGTATCACAGTGGGCGCCTGTTACGAGCGGGGTCCCACAGGGGTCAGTTCTAGGACCAGTGCTATTTTTGATATATGTGAACGACATGATGGAAGGAATAGACTCTGAAGTGTCCCTGTTCGCAGATGACGTGAAGTTGATGAGAAGAATTAAATCGGACGAGGATGAGGCAGGACTGCAAAAAGACCTGGAGAGGCTGGACATGTGGTCCAGTAACTGGCTTCTCGAATTCAATCCAACCAAATGCAAAGTCATGAAGATTGGGGAGGGGCAAAGAAGACCGCAGACAGAGTATAGGCTAAGTGGACAAAGACTACAGACCTCACTCAGGGAGAAAGACGTTGGGGTGACCATAACACCGAGCACATCACCGGAGGCACACATCAACCAAATAACTGCTGCAGCATACGGGCGCCTGGCAAACCTGAGAATAGCGTTCCGATACCTTAATAAGGAATCGTTCAAGACACTGTACACTGTGTATGTTAGGCCCATACTGGAGTATGCAGCACCAGTCTGGAACCCACACCTGGTCAAGCACGTCAAGAAGTTAGAGAAAGTACAAAGGTTTGCAACAAGGCTAGTCCCAGAGCTCAAGGGAATGTCGTACGAGGAAAGGTTAAGGGAAATCGGACTGACGACACTGTAGGACAGAAGGGTCAGGGGAGACATGATAACGACATACAAGATACTGCGGGGAATAGACAAGGTGGACAGAGATAGGATGTTCCAGAGAGGGGACACAGGGACAAGGGGTCACAACTGGAAGCTGAAAACTCAGACGAGTCACAGGGACGTTAGGAAGTATTTCTTCAGTCATAGAGTTGTCAGCAAGTGGAATAGCCTAGCAAGTGAAGTAGTGGAGGCAGGAACCATACATAGTTTTAAGAAGAGGTATAACAAAGCTCAGGAAGCAGAGAGAGAGAGGATCCAGTAGCGATCAGTGAAGAGGCGGGGCCAGGAGCTGAGTCTCGACCCCTGCAACCATAATTAGGTGAGTACAATTAGGTGAGTACACACACACACACACACACACACACACACAGGTGTGGTATACAAATGCAGATGGAATAACAAATAAGTATGAGGAGTGGCACGAAAGAATCAAGGAGACATCCCCAGACATAATAGCACTCACAGAAACAAAACTCACCAGAATAATAACATATTCAATCTTTCCATCCGGATACCAAATCCTCAGGAAAGACAGAGGGAGGAGAGGGGGAGGAGGAGTTGCACTGCTCATTAAAAACCAGTGGGGGTTTGAGAAAATGGAAGGAATGGATGGCATGGGCGAAAGGGACTACTTAGTAGGAACAATCCAGTCTGAGGGACATAAGGTGATAATTGCAGTAATGTACAACCCACCACAGAACTGCAGGAGGCCAAGAGAAGAATACGATGAGAGCAACAGAGCAATGGTCGACACACTAGCCGAGGTGGCCAGAAGAGCACACATGGGGGGAGCAAAGTTACTAGTTATGGGTGATTTCAATCACAAGGAGATTGACTGGGAAAATCTGGAGCCCCATGGGGGTCCCGAAACATGGAGAGCCAAGATGATGGATGTGGTACTGGAAAACCTCATGCATCAACATGTTAGAGACACTACCAGAGAAAGAGGAGAGGATGACCCAGCTAGACTGGACCTTGTATTCACCTTGAGTTGTTCGGACATCGAGGATATCATGTATGAAAGGCCTCTGGGAGCTAGTGATCATGTGGTTCTGTGCTTCGACTACATAGTTGAGCTCCAAGTGGAGAGAGTAGCAGGAATAGGGTGGGAAAAACCAAACTACAAAAGGGGGAACTACCCAGGCATGAGGAACTTCCTTCAAGACATTCAGTGGGAGAGGGAACTGACAGGAAAACCAGTACAAGAAATGATGGACTATGTGGCAACAAAATGCAAGGAGGCAGAGGAGAGGTTTGTTCCCAAGGGAAACAGAAATAATGGGAAGAACAGAACGAGTCCTTGGTTCACCCAAAGGTGTAGGGAGGCAAAAACTAGGTGTACTAGAGAATGGAAAAGGTACAGAAGACAGAGAACTCAGGAAAATAAAGAGATTAGCCGAAGAGCCAGAAACGAATATGCACAGATAAGAAGGGAGGCTCAGCGACAATATGAAAATGACATAGCATCAAAAGTCAAGACTGACCCGAAGCTGTTGTACAGCTACATCAGGAGGAAAACAACAGTCAAGGACCAGGTAATCAGACTGAGGAAGGGTGATGGGGAATTCAAAAGAAACGACCGGGAGGTATGTCAGGAGCTCAACACGAGATTTAAAGAAGTATTTACAGTGGAAACCAGTAGGACTCCAGGAAATCAGAACAGGGGGAGGCACCAGCAAGTGCTGTATGAAATACATATAACCAAGGAGGAGGTGAAGAAGCTGCTGTGCTAACTTGACACCTCAAAGGCGGTGGGACCAGACAACATCTCTCCGTGGGTCCTTAAAGAGGGAGCAGAGACATTGTGTGTACCATTAACAAAGATCTTCAACTCATCAGTTGAAACTGGGCAACTCCCCGAGGTATGGAAGATGGCAAATGTAGTCCCAATTTTTAAAAAGGGAGACAGACACGAGGCACTAAACTACAGACCTGTATCACTAACGTGTATAGTATGCAAGGTCATGGAGAAGATCATCAGGAGGAGAGTGGTGGAGCACCTGGAAAGAAACAAGTGTTTAATTGACAACCAGCACGGTTTCAGGGAAGGAAAATCCTGTGTCACAAACCTACTAGAGTTTTATGACAAGGTGACAGAAGTAAGACAAGAGAGAGAGGGGTGGATCGACTGCATTTTTTTGGACTGCAAGAAGGCCTTCGACACAGTTCCTCACAAGAGGTTACTGCAAAAGCTAGAGGATCAGGCACACATAACAGGAAAGGCACTGCAATGGATCAGAGAATACCTGACAGGGAGGCAACAACGAGTCATGGTACGTGACGAGGTGTCAGAGTGGGCGCCTGTGACAAGCGGGGTTCCACAGGGATCAGTCCTAGGACCTGTGCTGTTCTTGGTATATGTGAACGACATAACGGAAGGGATAGACTCAGAAGTGTGCTTGTTTGCAGATGATGTGAAGTTAATGAGAAGAATCAAATCGGATGAGGATCAGGCAGGACTACAAAGAGACCTGGACAGGCTACAAGCCTGGTCCAGTAACTGGCTCCTTGAGTTTAACCCTGCCAAATGCAATGTCATGAAGATTGGGGAAGGGCAAAGAAGACTGCAGACACTATATAGTTTAGATGGCCAAAGACTGCAAACTTCACTCAAGGAAAAAGATCTGGGGGTGAGTATAACACCGAGCATATCTCCTGAGGCGCACATCAATCAGATAACTGCTGCAGCATACGGGCGCCTGGCAAACCTACGGATAGCGTTCCGATACCTCAGCAAGGATTCGTTCAAGACTCTGTATACCATTTACGTCAGGTCTATACTGGAGTATGCAGCACCAGTTTGGAATCCACACCTAGTCAAGCACGTCAAGAAATTAGAGAAGGTGCAAAGGTTTGCAGCAAGACTAGTCCCAGAGCTACGGGGATTGTCCTACGAAGAAAGGTTGAGGGAAATCGGCCTGACGACACTGGAGGCCAGGAGGGTCAGGGGAGACATGATAACGACATATAAAATACTGCGCGGAATAGACAAGGTGGACAAAGACGGGATGTTCCAGAGATGGGACACAGACACAAGAGGTCACAATTGGAAGTTGAAGACTCAGATGAATCAAAGGGATGTTAGGAAGTGTTTCTTCAGTCATAGAGTGGTCAGGCCGTGGAATGGCCTAGAAAGTGAAGTAGTGGAGGCGGGAACCATACATAGTTTTAAGGCATGGTATGATAAAGCTCATGGGGCAGGAAGAGAGAGGACCTAGTAGCAATCAGTGAAGAGGCGGGGTCAGGAGCTATGACTCGACCCCTGCAACCACAAATAGGTGAGTACACACATACACACACCCACACACACACACAACCACACACACACACACACACACACACACACACACACACACACACACACACACACACACACACAAACACACACACACACACACACACACACACACACACACACACACACACACACACACACACACACACATACACACACACACACACACACACACAAACACACACACACGTATATATATATATATATATATATATATATATATATATATATATATATATATATATATATATATATACATATATATATATATATATATATATATATATATATATATATATATATATATATATATATATATATATATATATATATATTATACATATATATATATATATATACATATATGTATGTATATATATATATATATATATATATATATATATATATATATATATATATATATATATATATATATATATATATATATATATATATATATATATATATATATATATATATATATATAAGGTTTAGAAGGAGGACAGGTAAGCAAACATTGACATTTCTTAGAAAACGTTTCGGTCCTGGGGCCCTGACCACATCTAACGTAGAGACGTTGAAAGACATTAGATGAAGGCAGAGAGTGAGGTGTGTGTCGCATGGTGACCTGAGTGAGGTGTGAGTGACGCATGGTGACCTGAGTGAGGTGTGAGTGACGCATGGTGACCTGAGTGAGGTGTGAGTGACGCATGGTGACCTGAGTGAGGTGTGAGTGACGCATGGTGACCGGAGTGAGGTGTGAGTGACGCATGGTGACCGGAGTAAGGTGTGAGTGACGCATGGTGACCGGAGTGAGGTGTGAGTGACGCATGGTGATCTGAGTGAGGTGTGAGTGACGCATGGTGACCTGAGAGAGGTGTGAGTGACGCATGGTGACCTGAAGAATGTCATGTTGGGATGAGGACGGGTGGACGATGAGATCATGTGACTCCTGTGTTGCTGGGTAGGTGATGCCCCGCCTGCTTGAGTATCATGTATGCTAATGTATCATGTATGCTAATGTATCATGTATGCTAATGTATCAAGTATGCTAATGTATCATGTATGCTAATGTATCATGTATGCTAATGTATCATGTATGCTAATGTATCATGTATGCTAATGTATCATGTATGCTAATGTATCATGTATGCTAATGTATCATGTATGCTAATGCTGTACTTGCCAATTATTCAAAGCTGTGATTACCAGTCAGAGCAGTGATTAGAAATCAGAACTGCGATTACCAAAGCAATGCCTACCAATCAGAAATGTGATTAGAAATCAGAGCTGTATTTGCCAATCAGAGCTGTGATTAGAAATCAGAGATGTACTTGCCAATCAGAGCTGTGCTTTCCAATCTAAGCTAGGCTCACCAATCAGAGCATGGATTGTCAATCACAGCTGTGCTTACAAATCAGAGTTGTGATTACCAATCAGAGCTGTGATTACAAATGAAAAATGCGTTTATCAGTAAGACCTGAGCTTACCAATCAGAGCTGTGATTAGATATCAGAGCTGTACTTGACAATCAGAGATGCGCTTATCAATCAGAGCTGTGATTATCAATCTGAGCTGTGCTTATCAATCAGAACAGTGATTAGTAATCTGAGCTGTGCATACCAATCAGAGCTGTGATTACCAGTCAGAGCTGTCATTGCTAATCAGAGCTGTGATTATCAGTCAGAGCTATGATTGCCAATCAGAGCTGTGCTTACCAATCAGAACTGTGCTTGCCTATCAGAGCTGTGATTACCAAGCAGAGCTGTAATTACTAATCAGAGCTGTGATTGCTAATCAGAGCAGTGCTTAGCAATCAGATCTGTTCTTACCAATCAGAGCTGTACTTATCAATCAAAGCTGTGGCCACAAATCAGAATTGAACTTACCAATCAAAGCTGCTCTTACCAATCAGAGCTTTGCTTACCAATCAGAACTGTGATTACCAATCAAAGCTGTGATTACAAATCAGAACTGCGCCTACCAATCAGAGCTGTGATTAGAAATCAGAGCTGTAATTAGAAATCAGAGCTGTGCTTGCCATTCAAGTTGTGCTTACCAATCAGAGCTACGCTTACCAATCAGAACTGTACTTGTCAATCAGAGCTGTGCTTACTAATCAGAGCTGTGCTTACCAGTCAGAACCGTGATTACCAATCAGAGCTGTGCTTATCAATCAGAGTTGTGATTACCAGTCAGAGCTGTGATTACAAATCAGAACTGCGGTTACCAATCAGAGCTGTGATTAGAGATCCGAGCTGTGCTTACCAATAAGAGCAACGCTTACCAATCAGAGCTGTACTTGCAAATCAGAGCTGTGCTTACCAATCAAAGCTGTGACTGGCAATCAGAGCTGTGCTTATCAGCCAGAGCTGTGTTTACCAATCAGAGCTGTGACTGGCAATCAGAGCTGTGCTTACCAGTCAGAGCTGCGATTACCAATCAGAGCTCTGATTACCAATCAGAGTTGTTATTAACAATCAACGCTGTGCATAACAATCAGAATTGTGATTATCAGAGCTGGGCTTACCAATCAGAGCTGTGATTTTCAATCAGAGCTGTGATTGTCAATCTTAGCTGTGCTTAAGAATAACAGCTGTGATTTCTACCTCTCACAGTAACTCCATCTCAGTATCACGTCGATTTATCCTTCATACCCCCCTTGAGTGGGCAACAACACGACCTTCCTGAGTGGGTAGCAACACGACCTTCCTGAGTGGGTAGCAACACGACCTTCCTGAGTGGGCAGCAACACGACCTTCCTGAGTGGGTAGCAACACGACCTTCCTGAGTGGGTAGCAACACGACCTTCCTGAGTGGGCAGCAACACGACCTTCCTGAGTCGATAGCAACACGACCTTCCTGAGTGGGCAGCAACACGACCTTCCTGAGTCGATAGCAACACGACCTTCCTGAGTGGGCAGCAACACGACCTTCCTGAGTCGATAGCAACACGACCTTCCTGAGTGGGCAGCAACACGACATTCATGAGAGGGCAGTAACACGACCTCACTGAGTGAGCAACAACACGACTTTCCTGAATGGGTAGCAACACGACCTTCCTGAGTGGGCAGCAACACGACCTTCCTGAGTGGGCAGCAACACGACCTTCCTGAGTGAGCAGCAACACGACCATCCTGAATGGGCAGCAACACGACCTTCCTGAGTGGGCAGCAACACGACCTTCCTGAGTGAGCAGCAACACGGCCATCCTGAATGGGCAGCAACACGACCTTCCTGAGTGGGCAGCAACACGACCTTCCTGAGTGAGCAGCAACACGGCCATCCTGAATGGGCAGCAACACGACCTTCCTGAGTGGGCAGCAACACGACCTTCCTGAGAGAGCAGCAACACGGCCATCCTGAATGGGCAGCAACACGACATTCATGAGAGGGCAGCAACACGACCTCACTGACTGGGCAACAACACGATCTTCCTAAGTGGGCAGCAACACGACCTCACTGAGTGGGCAACAACACGATCTTCTAAGTGCAACACGACTTCCTTCAGTGAGGAGCAACATGATCTTCCTGAGTCGGTAGCAACACGACCTTCTTGAGTGAGCAGCAACACGGCCTTCCTGAGTGGGCAGCAACACAACCTCCCTGAGTAAGCAGCACACGACCTTCCCGAGTGGGCAGCACACGACCTTCCCGAGTGGGCAGCAACACGACCTTCCTGAGTGAGCAGCAACACGGCCTTCCTGAGTGGGCAGCAACACGACTTCCCTGAGTGGGCAGCACACGACCTTCCCGAGTGGGCAGCACACGACCTTCCCGAGTGGGCAGCAACACGAACTTCCTGACTGGGCAGCAACACGACCTCCCTGAGTAGGTAGTAAAACGACCTTCCTGAGTGGGCAGCGAACCGACCTTCCTGAATAGGCAGCAACACGACCTCCCTGAATGGTCAGCAACACGACCTTCCTGAGTGGGCAGCAACACGACCTTCCTGAATAGGCAGCAACACGATCTCCCTGAATAGGCAGCAACACGACTTCCCTGAGTAGGCAGCAAAACGACCTTCCTGAGTGGTCAGGAACACAATCTCCCTGCGTGGGCAGCAACACGACCTCCCTGAGTGGGCAGCACCATAACCTCCTTGAGTGATCAGCAACACGACTCCCCTGAGTGGGCAGCAACACGACTTCCCTGAGTGGGCAGCAACACGACTTCCCTGAGTGGGCAGCAACACGACTTCCCTGAGTGGGCAGCAACACGACTTCCCTGAGTGGGCAGCAACACGACTTCCCTGAGTGGGCAGCAACACGACTTCCCTGAGTGGGCAGCAACACGACTCCCCTGAGTGGGCAGCAACACGACTTCCCTGAGTGGGCAGCAACACGACTTCCCTGAGTGGGCAGCAACACGACTTCCCTGAGTGGGTAGCAACACGAAATTCCTGAGTGATCAGCAACACGACCTCCCTGAGTGGTTAGCAACACAGCCTCCCTGAGTGCGCAGTAACACGACCTCCCTGAGTGGGAAGCAACACAACCTCCCTGAATGGTCAGCAACACGACCTCCCTGAGTGGGCAGCAACACAACCTCCCTGAGTGGGCAGCAACACAACCTCCCTGAGTGGGCAGGAACACGACCAGCCTGAGTGGGCAGCAACACAACCTCCCTGAGTGGGCAGGAACACGACCTCCCTGAGTGGGCAGCAACACAACCTCCCTGAGTGGGCAGCAACACAGCCTCCCTGAGTGGGCAGGAACACGACCAGCCTGAGTGGGCAGGAACACGACCAGCCTGAGTGGGCAGGAACACGACCAGCCTGAGTGGGCAGCAACACGACTTCCCTGAGTGGGCAGCAACACGACTTCCCTGAGTGGGCAGCAACACGACTTCCCTGAGTGGGCAGCAACACGACTTCCCTGAGTGGGCAGCAACACGACTTCCCTGAGTGGGCAGCAACACGACTTCCCTGAGTGGGTAGCAACACGACCTTCCTGAGTGATCAGCAACACGACCTCCCTGAGTGGTTAGCAACACAGCCTCCCTGAGTGCGCAGTAACACGACCTCCCTGAGTGGGCAGCAACACAACCTCCCTGAGTGGGCAGCAACACAACCTCCCTAAGTGGGCAGCAACACAGCCTCCCTGAGTGGGCAGCAACACAACCTCCCTGAGTGGGCAGGAACACAGCCTCCCTGAGTGGGCAGGAACACGACCAGCCTGAGTGGGCAGCAATACGACCAGCCTGAGTGGGCAGCAATACGACCAGCCTGAGTGGGCAGCAATACGACCAGCCTGAGTGGGCAGGAACACGACCAGCCTGAGTGGGCAGCAACACAACCTCCCTGAATGATCAGCAACACAGCCTCCCTGAGTGGGCAGGAACACAGCCTCCCTGAGTGGGCAGCAACACGACCTCCCTGAGTGGGCAAGAACACGACCAGCCTGAGTGGGCAGCAACACGACCTCCCTGAGTGGGCAGGAACACGACCTCCCTGAGTGGGCAGGAACACGACCAGCCTGAGTGGGCAGCAACACGACCTCCCTGAGTGGGCAGGAACACGACCAGCCTGAGTGGGCAGGAACACGACCAGCCTGAGTGGGCAGGAACACGACCGCCCGGAGTGGGCAGGAACACGACCACCCTGAGTGGGCAGGAACACGACCAGCCTGAGTGGGCAGGAACACGACCTCCCTGAGTGGGCAGCAACACAGCCTCCCTGAGTGGGCAGGAACACGACCAGCCTGAGTGGGCAGGAACACGACCAGCCTGAGTGGGCAGGAACACGACCAGCCTGAGTGGGCAGGAACACGACCAGCCTGAGTGGGCAGGAACACGACCAGCCTGAGTGGGCAGGAACACGACCAGCCTGAGTGGGCAGCAATCAGATGCCAAATATATCGTCTAAAGAGTAAACTGTCCCAGAAAGCATTTATTTCATCAATAACTTACTTTTTCCACCTCACTTCCAATTTGTGCCTCAACGTTTTCCTGGCGGACCAGTTCACCACAACTAGTTTTATATATATTATATATATTCTAGGCAGTATGTGGTAGACAGCAACCGCCCAGGGACGTACTACCCTCCTACCAAGTGAGTCTAAGACGGAAATCTGTAATTGCTTTACTTGATGATAGGATTGCTGGTGTCTTTTTTCTGTCTAATAAACATGCAAGGTTTCAGGTACGTCTTCCTACTACACAGACATGTACAAGCATGCGTATATATATATATATATATATATATATATATATATATATATATATATATATATATATATATATATATATATATATATATATATATATATATATATATATATATATATATTTTTTTTCAACAAGTCGGCCGTCTCCCACCGAGGCAGGGTGACCCAAAAAAGAAAGAAAATCCCCAAAAAGAAAATACTTTCATCATCATTCAACACTTTCACCACACTCGCACATTATCACTGTTTTTGCAGAGGTGCTCAGAATACAACAGTCTAGAAGCATACACATATAAAGATACACAACATATCCCTCCAAACTGCCAATATCCCAAACCCCTCCTGTATATATATAGAACCTTTCCAACTATATATATATATATATATATATATATATATATATATATATATATATATATATATATATATATATATATATATATATATATATATATATATATATATATATATATATATATACCTCTCCAGCTCCTCCAAGTAGAACTTTCCACTTCTTCCAAGCAGAACCTTTCAAGCTTCTAAAGTAGAACCACTTCGGATCCTTCAGTGGAACCTCTCCAGCTCCTTCAGTAGAAACTCTCCAGCTCCTAAAGTAGAACCTCTCCAGCTCCTCCAGTAGAACCTCTCCAGCTCCTCCAGTAGAACCTCCCGAGGTTCTCTTAGACTGAGCCGCTTGAATGTTTGTTCTTCTTTATTTTTTGACGTAAATGCCGGATTTTTTTTTTTTTGAGATTAATTCTGAAGATTGTACAAACCATTCAGAAGTGTTGCCTGCATGCTGCCTGAACCAGTGATTGGTGTTGCTGCATGCTGTCTGAACCAGTGTTAGGTGTTGCCTGCATGCTGCCTGAACCAGTGTTTGGTGTTGCTGCATGCTGTCTGAACCAGTGTTAGGTGTTGCCTGCATGCTGCCTGAACCAGTGTTTGGTGTTGCTGCATGCTGTCTGAACCAGTGTTAGGTGTTGCCTGCATGCTGCCTGAACCAGTGTTAGGTGTTGCCTGCATGCTGCCTGAACCAGTGTTTGGTGTTGCCTGCATGCTGCCTGAACCAGTGTTAAGTGTTGGCTGTGTGCTGCCTGAACCAGTGTTAAGTGTTGGCTGTGTGCTGCCTGAACCAGTGTTAAGTGGTGGATGTGTGCTGCCTGAACCAGTGTTAAGTGGTGGATGTGTGCTGCCTGAACCAGTGTTAAGTGGTGGATGTGTGCTGCCTGAACCAGTGTTAAGTGTTGCATGTGTGCTGCCTGAACCAGTGTTAAGTGTTGACTGTGTGCTGCCTGAACCAGTGTTAAGTGGTGGATTTGTGCTACCTGAACCAGTGTTAAGTGTTGGCTGTGTGCTGCCTGAACCAGTGTTAAGTGGTGGATGTGTGCTGCCTGGACTAGCGTTAAGTATTGGCTGTGTGCTACCTTGACTAGCGTTAAGTATTGGCTGTGTGCTACCTGGACTAACGTTAAGTATTGGCTGTGTGCTACCTGGACTAGCGTTAAGTATTGGCTGTGTGCTACCTGGACTAGTGTTAAGTGTTGGCTGTGTGCTGCCTGGACTAGTGTTAAGTGTTGGCTGTGTGCTGCCTGGACTAGTGTTAAGTATTGGCTGTGTGCTGCCTGGACTAGTGTTAAGTATTGGCTGTGTGCTGCCTGGACTAGTGTTAAGTATTGGCTGTGTGCTACCTGGACTAGTGTTAAGTGTTGGCTGTGTGCTGCCTGGACTAGTGTTAAGTATTGGCTGTGTGCTGCCTGGACTAGTGTTAAGTATTGGCTGTGTGCTGCCTGGACTAGTGTTAAGTGTTTGCTGTGTGCTACCTGGACTAGTGTTAAGTATTGGCTGTGTGCTACCTGGACTAGTGTTAAGTGTTGGCTGTGTGCTGCCTGGACTAGTGTTAAGTGTTGGCTGTGTGCTGCCTGAACCAGTGTTAAGTGTTGGCTGTGTGCTGCCTGGACTAGTGTTAAGTGTTGGCTGTGTGCTGCCTGAACCAGTGTTAAGTGTTGGCTGTGTGCTGCCTGAACCAGTGTTAAGTGTTGGCTGTGTGCTGCCTGAACCAGTGTTAAGTGTTGGCTGTGTGCTGCCTGGACTAGTGTTAAGTGTTGGCTGTGTGCTGCCTGAACCAGTGTTAAGTGTTGGTTGTGTGCTGCCTGGACTAGTGTTAAGTGTTGGCTGTGTGCTGCCTGAACCAGTGTTAAGTGTTGGCTCTGTGCTGCCTGAACCAGTGTTAAGTGTTGGCTGTGTGCTGCCTGGACTAGTGTTAAGTGTTGGCTGTGTGCTGCCTAAACTAGTGTTAAGTGTTGGTTGTGTGCTGCCTGAGCTAGTGTTAAGTGTTGGCTGTGTGCTGCCTGAACCAGTGTTAAGTGTTGGCTGTGTGCTGCCTGAACCAGTGTTAAGTGTTGGCTGTGTGCTGCCTGAGCTAGTGTTAAGTGTTGGCTGTGAGCTGACTGTACCAGTGTTAAGTGTTGGCTGTGTGCTACCTGAACCAGTGTTAAGTGTTGGCTGTGCGCTGCCTGAACTAGTGTTAAGTGTTGGCTGTGTGCTACCTGGACTAGTGTTAAGTGTTGGCTGTGTGCTGCCTGGACTAGCGTTAAGTGTTGGCTGTGTGCTGCCTGGACTAGTGTTAAGTGTTGGCTTTGTGCTGCCTGGACTAGCGTTAAGTGTTGGCTGTGTGCTGCCTGGACTAGCGTTAAGTGTTGCCTGTGTGCTGCCTGGACTAGTGTTAAGTGTTGGCTGTGTGCTACCTGAACCAGTATTAAGTGTTGGCTGTGTGCTACCTGGACTAGTGTTAAGTGTTGGCTGTGTGCTGCCTGGACTAGTGTTAAGTGTTGGCTGTGTGCTGCCTGGACTAGTGTTAAGTGTTGGCTGTGTGCTGCCTGGACTAGTGTTAAGTGTTGGCTGTGTGCTGCCTGAACCAGTGTTAAGTGTTGGCTGTGTGCTACCTGGACTAGTGTTAAGTGTTGGCTGTGTGCTGCCTGGACTAGTGTTAAGTGTTGGATGTGTGCTGCCTGGACTAGTGTTAAGTGTTGGCTGTGTGCTGCCTGAACCAGTGTTAAGTGTTGGCTCTGTGCTGCATGAACCAGTGTTAAGTGTTGGCTGTGTGCTGCCTGAGCTAGTGTTAAGTGTTGGCTGTGTGCTGCCTGAACCAGTGTTAAGTGTTGGCTCTGTGCTGCATGAACCAGTGTTAAGTGTTGGCTGTGTGCTGCCTGAGCTAGTGTTAAGTGTTGCCTGTGAGCTGACTGTACCAGTGTTAAGTGTTGGCTGTGTGCTGCCTGAACCAGTGTTAAGTGTTGGCTGTGTGCTGCCTGAACCAGTGTTAAGTGTTGGCTGTGTGCTGCCTGAACCAGTGTTAAGTGTTGGCTGTGTGCTGCCTGAACCAGTGTTACGTGTTGCCTGTGTGCTGCCTGAACCAGTGTTTAGTGTTGGCTTTGTGTTTCATGAATCATTTAGTAGGGGACTTTGATGTTCGCTTGGCGTGGTTATGAAACTGTTAAGCTTCCTTGCCGCCCAGCTTAAGTTACAGGTGAGGGAGCGACAATCTTTTGCTGGCAGTATGAAGCTTGGTGGTGGTTACGTGGGTTTCTGAAAGTCCCTGACTCCTCTCTGTTATTTTCTGATATTTATTCATCATTTCTTTCTAATTTTGCTGACCAACCACCAGTACTTTAAAGGACAAAAAACAAAGTTACAGACCGGGACTGGAACCATGGTTCTGGCAGATGCAGGACCAACGGTGTACAACTGAGCCACTACCAGGACTACAGTTCTCCATTTTATTCATTAAAAGTCGTATATTACGACTAATCTTAACTTATCAAGCTAATATTTTCTTTATGTTTTTGACGTCTTTTCTCATTGTAAATAATATTTACTTATTCTGTTTTTTCCCTTTTTTTTTCATATTATGACTTGCCGTTTTTAAAAAAATGGCTAAATAACCAGAGATAAATATTTAATTTCATGAACTGTTGAAGCGATGTATCATATTTTTTGATGTTGATATTATGTGAGCAGGTCAGTAATTCAGTGAAAAAGCACTGACTAGAATTTCCGCTTATTTATATAATGCGAATGATGGCAGAGTTCGGGAAGGTAAGTACAGGAATAGTTTTATTTTCTGTTTATTTATAATTCCTTTTGTCTAAACAAATGTTTTACCTTGTTTCTAAGGTCGTCCTTAGTGTCGTTCTTACCAGGTTTGTGACCTCCGCAAATGTTAAAACCTAGCACTCTTTCCTGCCGGTAAGTCGCCCAAGACTCTGACTACATTTGCAGCGCACGATGCTTCTCATGTACTCTATACCTAATGTCACTATGTACTCAATACCTTGTCTCTCAGGTACTCTGTATTTTGTGTCTCTCAGGTACTCTATACCTTGTGTATCTCAAGCACTCTGTACCTTGTGTCTCTCAAGTACTCTATACCTTGTGTCTCTCAGGTACACTATACATACCTTGTGTCTCAGGTACTACTTCCTCCACTTCAGCACCCTCGTGTTACCATGTGTGTTCCGTGTGTGTAATACGCATGCACGAGGATGGATTTTAGATTACAGAAGCAGCGTTGTATTGCCCTTTCAGGCTTACCTCTTGAGTTGATTATGATGATGGTAGTGTCATCCAGCAGGATGGTCGAAACTCTACGGAACGGCTAACCCACGTTTTACTAACTGATTCGGGTCAGTGGAGCTGTGCCCTTCTAACAACATCAGTTACCATCATGACCATGTCTCGAGCGAAACATTAAGAAATATTAGCCAGCTATCAGCTTTCCAGCCTTCCAGCTTATTAGCCTTCCAGGATTCCAGCCTTCCAGCCTTCTAGCATTCCGGCTTATCACCCATCCAGCATTCCAGCCCTCCAACCTTTCAGCCGTCCAGTCTTCCAGCCTCTCACCTTCCAGTCTTCCAGCATTCCAACTTTTCAACCGTCCAGCCTTCCAGCCTATCAGCCTTCCAGCCTATCATCCTTCCAGCCTTCCTGCCTATCAGCCGTCCAGCCTTCCAGCTTTACCACCATGCCGTTCAGGCGACCAGCTTTCCAGTCGTCCAGCCTCCCAGTTTTCCAGGCTTCCAGGCGACGACGTATCCAGAATTCCAGGCATCCAGACGTCCATCGTCCAGGTATCCAAGAGTCCTGGAATTCAGGCGTCCAGGTATTCAGGCGTGCAGATATCTAGGCGTCCAGGTATCCAGGCCTCCAGGTATCTATTCATCTAGGCCTCTAGGTATCCAGGCATCCAGGTATCCACTCATCCAAGCATCCCAGCATGCAGTTATCCAGGCATCCAGTTATCCAGGCATCCAGTTATCCAGGCATCCAGGTAACAAGGTGTCCATATATATAGATGTCCAGGATTCTATGCGCCCTGGCATCCAGGTATCCAGACATCCATGTATTCAGGCATCCAGGTATCCAATCATACATGCGTCGAGGTATCCAGACGTCCAGGTATCCAGGCATCCATTCATCCAGGCGTCCAGACATCCTGGCGTCCATGTATCCATTAATCCAGGCGTCGAGGTATCCAGGTAACCAGGTGTCCAGCCGTCCAGATATATAGACGTCCAGGAATCTATGCGCCCTGGTATCCAGGTATTCAGTCATCCATGTATTCAGACATCCAGGTATCCATTCATCCAGTCGTCTAGGTATCCAGGCGTCCTGGTAGCCAGGTGTCCAGGAGTTCATGTATCAAGGAGTCCAGGTATCCAGGCGTCGAGATAGCCAGGCGTCCCAGGTATCCAGGTGTCGAGGTAGCGAGGCGTCCCAGGTATCCAGGCGTCCAAGGAACCAATATATCCAGGTGTCCAGGCGTCCAGGTATCCATATGTGACATGTCCAGATACCCAGGCATGCAAGCATCCAGGCGTCCAGCCGTCCTGATAAACAGGCGTCCAGGTGTCCAGACATCCATGTATTCAAGCGTCCAGGTATCCAGACGTCCACGTATCAAGGGGTCCAGGTATCCAGGCGTCGAGGCATCCTGACGTCGAGGTATCTATGCGTCCCAGGCATCCATGTGTCCAGGTATCCAGGCGTCCGGGTTTTAAGAAGTCCAGGTATCAAGGAGTCCAGGCACGTAGGCGTCCAGATATCCAAGCGTCCAGGTATTCTGGCGTCCAGATATCCAGGCGTCTAGGTATTCAGGAGTCCAGGTATCCATGCGTCTTGGTATGCAGGAATTCATGCGTCCTGGTATCCTGGTATTCAAGTGACCGTGTCAGTGACAACAACAGTGCACTTCGGTACTAAATCAATGTTATTCGTTGTTGATCCTGCCATGATGGATAAGAGGAGATGAAGGAGAGGGAAGGAAGAGGAGAGACATGAGAAGACGAGGAAGAGAAGGATAGGTTGAGGAAGGATTTATAACAAAGTAGAAACAAGCTCTGAGAGGCAGAACTAACCGCAAGAGATGGAGGGGGAATAAATAATCTTCCCTGTGCAAAATGGCAAAACAGGAGCGTGCAATAATCTGCACTGCAGACCAGTGTCGCTCCTGTCAATCTCTGGCAGAATTTTTGATAAAATAATCTGGCGGAAAATGATGCCAATTTTTTTTTGTTGTTGTTTTACTATTATTCGCTTTTTAGCGACCGTCAATGGGGATTCAGAAACGGCCACTCTGGAGCTGATCTCTTATTAAACCTTTGCACTAAGTGACACCAGTCATTTGATGAATCCAAAATCATCTGTGTATCAGCACTGGACATTACTAATACTAATATCTTCGACATTGTATAGTACACGGGACTCTTTGCAAAACTGCCAGCACTTAGTCTCTGGCTCCGTACTACACCTTAGTGATTACCTTCAAGAACAGTTCTCAACGAAGCAAAGTCTGCAAGCCACTCAGTCGGTGTCAGTGATCCACAAGGACGTGTCCTTGGTCTACTGTTATGGAATGTTTACTTCAATGACCTACTTCACCTCATCCCAGAATCCCGTACATATGAAGATGTCTGTACTCCAACATTTACGGTACTATTAAAAGGCAGGAGATCCCATGCTTTCGGGCATATTAATTACCAGCTTAGAAACACAGGTAGGTTACATTCCCTTCTGAGGAAACACAAATGATGACGGTATTTAGGCAGCATGATGTTACTTCCGTTGCAGTTGTGGTAATAATGAGTAAAATAGTGTTGGTACCCAGGGACGAAGTGGGTATCGTCGGAGTAAAATTTAATTCCAAAATGTCTATGAAAAATCTCATGGTAAATCTTGCAAGCAAGGCGCCCAAGAAGTTCACACCACTAAGGTGTATCTTGTACCTGCATGACAACAGAGGCTAAATAACTCTGTACGAGGCACAACGCACTCTCACCTTAAGTATCCTCCACTTCATCGGATTTCCTGCCAACTTCAAACTTGCCTCATCTGCGACTTCTGGGCAAAACAGAGAACCGTGCAAGGTGAATTATCTCTCACCTGGACCCAGTTTCGTTGAATCTGTTATCCCATCTGAGCCTTCAACATTGTTCATAGCCAATGTTATCAAAGTACCACACTTGGCTACACCTGGAGTTCAGTGAGACGACAGCTTTTATTCCACAAGATGCGCGACTAACAGTACTCACACTCAGACTGCATCCTTCACAAGAACATCACTCCATCAGTGATCATTCCTTCCTAAATGGCTCCAGTTTGGAACATGATCGTACATCACTTAAACATTAATGAAGTAAAATAAATTATCTAAATAATATATTTTGCTCATAGCTGGTTACTACTTCGTCCTCTTCCCTGTTTGTATGTTGCGCAATTATAACACTTTTTTCTGTTAATAAATTGTTTATAGTTATTTTAATAAATAGTTTGTAAAGAGTGAAAATGCTTCATTCAGGTGTGTATTTATCAACAACAACAACACATCTGAATTGAAATCTGCCTCGTAGTTTGGTAGATTATTGCACTTTCAACGTTGAAAGGTATATATGCATTAACCGAAGACATTATATTAAGTTTTTGTACTATGTGTTATGAAAATTGCTTTAAAGATAAACAAATATATAGATACATGATGCATAATGTTGGGGAAACCTACTGGGAAACGTACTGAGGTAGATAACAGCTCTTAGCTTGTACACGAAAGTGAAAGAGAGAGAGAGAGACGGTATGGCGTGTCTTGAGTTTTCGTCACCTTTGATCTTCGTAACTGTTACAAGCTCAAAATTATTAGTGACCTGGTCTCACTGGTGTGAACGGTCTGGGACCCGTCCATCCAGAGTCACCCCACCACCCTTCATCACCCCACCACCCTTCATCACCCCACCATCCTTCATCACCCCACCATCCTTCATCACCCCACCACCCTTCATCACCCCACCATCCTTCATCACCCCACCATCCTTCATCACCCCACCATCCTTCATCACCCCACCATCCTTCATCACCCCACCACCCTTCATCACCCCACCATCCTTCATCACACCACCATCCTTCATCACCCCACCATCCTTCATCACCCCACCATCCTTCATCACCCCACCATCCTTCATCACCCCACCATCCTTCATCACAACACCATCCTTCATCACAACACAACTCTTCATCACCCCACCATCCTTCATCACCCCACCATCCTTCATCACAACACCATCCTTCATCACACCACCACTCTTCATCACCCCACCATCCTTCATCACCCCACCATCCTTCATCACCCCACCATCCTTCATCACCCCACCATCCTTCATCACACCACCATCCTTCATCACACCACCACTCTTCATCACCCCACCATCCTTCATCACCCCACCATCCTTCATCACCCCACCATCCTTCATCACAACACCATCCTTCATCACACCACCACTCTTCATCACCCCACCATCCTTCATCACCCCACCATCCTTCATCACCCCACCATCCTTCATCACCCCACCATCCTTCATCACCCCACCATCCTTCATCACCCCACCATCCTTCATCACACCACCATCCTTCATCACACCACCATCCTTCATCACCCCACCATCCTTCATCACCCCACCATCCTTCATCACACCACCATCCTTCATCACCCCACCATCCTTCATCACACCACCATCCTTCATCACCCCACCATCCTTCATCACCCCACCATCCTTCATCACACCACCATCCTTCATCACACCACCATCCTTCATCACCCCACCATCCTTCATCACCTCGCCATCCTTCATCACCCCACTATCTTTCATCACACCACCATCCTTCATCACACCACCATCCTTCATCACCCCACCATCCTTCATCACACCACCATCCTTCATCACACCACCATCCTTCATCACCCCACCATCCTTCATCACCCCACCATCCTTCATCACCCCACCATCCTTCATCACACCACCATCCTTCATCACCCCACCATCCTTCATCACACCACCATCCTTCATCACCCCACCATCCTTCATCACACCACCATCCTTCATCACCCCACCATCCTTCATCACACCAACATCCTTCATCATCCCACCATCCTTCATCACACCACCATCCTTCATCACCCCACCATCCTTCATCACCCCAACATCCTTCATCATCCCACCATCCTTCATCACACCACCATCCTTCATCACCTCACCATCCTTCGTCACTCCACCACCCTTCGTCACCCCACCATCCTTCATCATCCCACCATCCTTCATCACACCACCATCCTTCATCACCCCACCATCCTTCATCACCCCACCATCCTTCATCACACCACCATCCTTCATCACCTCACCGTCCTTCATCACCCCACCATCCTTCATCACCCTAACATCCTTCATCACCCCACTATCCTTCATCACACCACGATCTTTCATCACACCACCATCCTTCACCACCTCACCATCCTTCGTCACTCCACCACCCTTCGTCACCCCAACATCCTTCATCATCCCACCATCCTTCATCACACCACCATCCTTCATCACACCACCATCCTTCATCACCCCACCATCCTTCATCTCCCCACCATCCTTCATCACCCCACCATCCTTCATCACCCTAACATCCTTCATCACCCCACTATCCTTCATCACACCACGATCCTTCATCACACCACCATCCTTCATCACCTCACGATCCTTCGTCACTCCACCACCCTTCATCACCCCACCATCCTTCATCACACCACCATCCTTCATCACACCACCATCCTTCATCACCCCACCAACCTTCATCACCCCACCATCCTTCGTCACCCCACCACCCTTCATCACCCCACTATCCTTCATCACACCACCATATTTCATCACCCCACCATCCTTCATCACCCCACCATCCATCATCACCGCACCATCCTTCGTCACTCAACCACCCTTCCTCACCCCACCATACTTTATCACACCACCATCCTTCGTCACCCCTCCACCCTTCATCACCCCACCATCCTTCATCACCCCATCATCCTGCATCACACCACCATCCTTCATCACCCCACCATCCATCATCATCCCACCATCCTTCGTCACCCCACCACCCTTCATCACCCCACCATCCTTCATCACACCACCATCCTTCATCACACCACCATCCTTTGTCACCCCACCACCCTTCATCACTCCACCATCCTTCATCACCCCACCATCCTGCATCACCTCACTATCCTTCATCACACCAGCATCCTTCATCACCTAACCATCCTTCGCCACCCACCATCCTTCATCACCCCACCATCCTTCATCACCTTACCATCCTTCATCACACCACCATCCTTCATCACCCCACCATCCTATATCACCCCACTATCTTTCATCACACCACCATCCTTCATCACTCCACCATCCTTCATCACCCCACTATCCTTCATCACACCACCATCCTTCATCATCCCACCGTCCTTCAAAACCCCACCATCCATCATCACCGCACCATCCTTCGTCACTCCATCACCCTTCGTCACTCCACCACCCTTCATCACCCCACCATCCTTTATCACACCAACATCCTTCATCACACCACCATCCTTCATCACACCATCATCCTTCGTCACCCCACCACCCTTCATCACCTCACCACCATTCATCACACTATCCTTCATCACAACACCATCCTTCATTACTCCACCACCCTTCATCACCCCACCAACCTTCATCACCCCACCATCCTTCATCACACTCCCATCCTTCATCACCCCACTATCCTTCATCACACCACCATCCTTCATCACCTCACCATCCTTCGCCACTCCACCACCCTTCGTCACCCCACCACCCTTCATCACCCCACCATCCTTCATCACACCACCATCCTTCATCACACCACCATCCTTCATCACCCCACCACCCTTCATCACCCCACCATCCTTCATCACCCCGCCATCCTTCATCGCCCCACTATCCTTCATCACACCACCCTCCTTCATCACCCCACCATCCTTCATCACACCACCAACCTTCATCACACCACCATCCTTCGTCACCCCACCACCCTTCATCACCCCACCATCCTTCATCACCCCACCATCCTTCATCACCTCACTATCCTTCATCACACCACCATCCTTCATCACACCACCATCCTTCATCACACCACCATCCTTCATCACCCCACCATCCTTCATCACCCCACCATCCTTCATCACACCACCATCCTTCATCACCTCACCGTCCATCATCACCCCACCATCCTTCATCACCCTAACATCCTTCATCACCCCACTATCCTTCATCACACCACGATCTTTCATCACACCACCATCCTTCATCACCTCACCATAATTCGTCACTCCACCACCCTTCGTCACCCCACCATCTTTCATCATCCCACCATCCTTCATCACCCCACCATCCTTCATCACCCCACCATCCTTCATCACAACACCATCCTTCATCACACCACCACTCTTCATCACCCCACCATCCTTCATCACCCCACCATCCTTCAACACCCCACCATCCTTCATCACCCCACCATCCTTCATCACACCACCATCCTTCATCACTTCACCACTCTTCATCACCCCACCATCCTTCATCACCCAACCAACCTTCATCACCCCACCATCCTTCATCACCCCACCATCCTTCATCACCCCACCATCCTTCATCACCCCACCATACTTCATCACACCACCATCCTTCATCACACCACCATCCTTCATCACCTCACCATCCTTCGTCACTCCACCACCCTTCGTCACCCCACCATCCTTCATCATCCCACCATCCTTCATCACACCACCATCCTTCATCACCCCACCATCCTTTATCACCCCACCACCCTTCATCACCCCACCATCCTTCATCACACCACCATCCTTCATCACACTACCATCCTTCATCACCCCATCATACTTCATCACCCCACCATCCTTCATCACACCACCATCCTTCATCACCCCACCATCCTTCATCACACCACCATCCTTCATCACACCACCATCCTTCATCACACCACCATCCTTCATCACCCCACCATCCTTCATCACCCCACCATCCTTCATCACACCACCATCCTTCATCACCTCACCGTCCTTCATCACCCCACCATCCTTCATCACCCTAACATCCTTCATCACCCCACTATCCTTCATCACACCACGATCTTTCATCACACCACCATCCTTCATCACCTCACCATCCTTCGTCACTCCACCACCCTTCGTCACCCCACCATCCTTCATCATCCCACCATCCTTCATCACACCACCATCCTTCATCACCCCACCATCCTTCATCACACCACCATCCTTCATCGCACCACCATCCTTCATCACACCACCATCCTTCATCACACCACCATCCTTCATCACCTCACCATCCTTCATCACCCCACCATCCTTCATCACCCTAACATCCTTCATCACCCCACTATCCTTCACCACACCACGATCCTTCATCACACCACCATCCTTCATCACCTCACCATCCTTCGTCACTCCACCACCCTTCATCACCCCACCATCCTTCATCACACCACCATCCTTCATCACACCACCATCCTTCATCACCCCACCATCCTTCATCACCCCACCATCCTTCGTCACCCCACCACCCTTCATCACCCCACCATCCTTCATGACCCCACCATCCTTTATCACCCCACCATCCTTCGTCACCCCACCACCCTTCATCACCCCACCATCCTTCATCACCCCACCATCCTTCATCAACCCACCATCCTTCATCACCCCACCATCCTTCGTCACCCCGCCACCCTTCATCACCCCACCATCCTTCATCACCCCACCATCCTGCATCACCCCACCATCCTTCATCACACCACCATCCTTCATCCCACCACCATCCTTCATCACCCCACCATCCATCATCACCCCACCATCCTTCGTCACCCCACCACCCTTCATCACCCCACCATCCTTCATCACACCACCATCCTTCATCACACCACCATCCTTTGTCACCCCACCACCCTTCATCACTCCACCATCCTTCATCACCCCACCATCCTGCATCACCTCACTATCCTTCATCACACCAGCATCCTTCATCACCTAACCATCCTTCGCCACCCACCATCCTTCATCACCCCACCATCCTTCGTCACCTTACCATCCTTCATCACACCACCATCCTTCATCACCCCACCATCCTATATCACCCCACTATCTTTCATCACACCACCATCCTTCATCACCCCACCATCCTTCATCACCCCACTATCCTTCATCACACCACCATCCTTCATCATCCCAACATCCTTCAAAACCCCATCATCCATCATCACCGCACCATCCTTCGTCACTCCATCACCCTTCGTCACTCCACCACCCTTCATCACCCCACCATCCTTTATCACACCAACATCCTTCATCACACCACCATCCTTCATCACACCATCATCCTTCGTCACCCCACCACCCTTCATCACCCCACCACCCTTCATCACACTATCCTTCATCACAACACCATCCTTCATTACTCCACCACCCTTCATCACCCCACCATCCTTCATCACACTCCCATCCTTCATCACCCCACTATCCTTCATCACAACACCATCCTTCATCACCCCACCAACCTTCATCACCCCACCATCCTTCATCACACTCCCATCCTTCATCACCCCACTATCCTTCATCACACCACCATCCTTCATCACCTCACCATCCTTCGCCACTCCACCACCCTTCGTCACCCCACCACCCTTCATCACCCCACCATCCTTCATCACACCACCATCCTTCATCACACCACCATCCTTCATCACCCCACCACCCTTCATCACCCCACCATCCTTCATCACCCCGCCATCCTTCATCACCCCACCATCCTTCATTACTCCACCACCCTTCATCACACCACCATCCTTCATCACACCACCATCCTTCATCACCCCACCACCCTTCATCACCCCACCATCCTTCATCACCCCGCCATCCTTCATCACACCACCATCCTTCATCACCCCACCACCCTTCATCACACCACCATCCTTCATCACCCCACCACCCTTCATCACACCACCCTCCTTCATCACCCCACCATCCTTCGTCACTACACCACCCTTCGTCACCCCACCACCCTTCATCACCCCACCATCCTTCATCACACCACCAATCTTCATCACACCACCATCCTTCGTCACCCCACCACCCTTCATCACCCCACCATCCTTCATCACCCCACCATCCTTCATCACCTCACTATCCTTCATCACACCACCATCCTTCATCACACCACCATCCTTCATCACACCACCATCCTTCATCACCCCACCATCCTTCATCACCCCACCATCCTTCATCACACCACCATCCTTCATCACCTCACCGTCCATCATCACCCCACCATCCTTCATCACCCTAACATCCTTCATCACCCCACTATCCTTCATCACTCCACGATCTTTCATCACACCACCATCCTTCATCACCTCACCATAATTCGTCACTCCACCACCCTTCGTCACCCCACCATCTTTCATCATCCCACCATCCTTCATCACACCACCATCCTTCATCACCCCACCATCCTTTATCACCCCACCACCCTTCATCACCCCACCATTCTTCATCACACCACCATCCTTCATCGCACCACCATCCTTCATCACACCACCATCCTTCATCACACCACCATTCTTCATCACCTCACCATCCTTCATCATCCCACCATCCTTCATCACACCACCATCCTTCATCACCTCACCATCCTTCGTCACTCCCCCACCCTTCATCACCCCACCATCCTTCATCACACCACCATCCTTCATCACACCACCATCCTTCATCACCCCACCATCCTTCATCACCCCACCATCCTTCGTCACCCCACCACCCTTCATCACCCCACCATCCTTCATCACCCCACCATCCTTGATCACCCCACCATCCTTCGTCACCCCACCACCCTTCATCACCCCACCATCCTTCATCACCCCACCATCCTTCATCAACCCACCATCCTTCATCACCCCACCATCCTTCGTCACCCCGCCACCCTTCATCACCCCACCATCCTTCATCACCCCACCATCCTTTATCACCCCACCATCCTTCGTCACCCCACCACCCTTCATCACCCCACAATCCTTCATCACCCCACCATCCTTCATCAACCCACCATCCTTCATCACCCCACCATCCTTCGTCACCCCGCCACCCTTCATCACCCCACCATCCTTCATCACCCCATCATCCTGCATCACCGCACCATCCTTCATCACACAACCATCCTTCATCACACCACCATCCTTCATCACCCCACCATCCATCATCATCCCACAATCCTTCGTCACCCCACCACCCTTCATCACCCCACCATCCTTCATCACACCACCATCCTTCAACACACCACCATCCATCGTCACCCCACCACCCTTCATCACACCACCATCCTTCATCACCCCACCATCCTGCATCACCTCACTATCCTTCATCACACCAGCATCCTTCATCACCTAACCCTCCTTCGCCACCCCACCATCCTTCATCACCCCACCATCCTTCATCACCTTACCATCCTTCATCACACCACCATCCTTCATCACCTCACCATCCTTCATCACACCACCATCGTTCATCACACCACCATCCTTCATCACTCCATCATCCTTCATCACACCACCATCCTTCATCACCCCACCATCCTTCATCACCTTACCATCCTTCATCACACCACCATCGTTCATCACACCACCATCCTTCATCACTCCATCATCCTTCGTCACCCCACCACCCTTCACCACCCCACCACCCTTCATCACACTATCCTTCATCACACCACCATCCTTCATTACACCACCATCCTTCATCACCCCACCATCCTTCATCACCCCACCATTCTTCATCACACCAACATCCTTCATCATCCCACCAGCCTTCATCTCACCACCATCCTTCATCACCCCACCATTCTTTATCACCCCACCATCTTTCATTACACCACCATCCTTCATCACCCCACCATCCTTCATCTCCCCACCATCTTTCATCACCCCACCATCCTTCATCACACCACCATCCTTCAACACCTCACCACCCTTCATCACCTCACCATCATTCATCACCTCACCATCCTTCATCACCCCACCATCCTTCATCATCCCACCATCCTTCATCACACCACCATCCTTCATCACCCCACCATTCTTTATCACCCCACCATCCTTCATTACACCACCATCCTTCATCACACCTATCACATCCTTCATCACCCCACCATCCTTCATCACCCCACCATCCTTCATCACACCGCTATCCTTCATCACCTCACCACCCTTCATCCCCCCACAATCCTTCATCACCTCACCATCCTTCATCACCTTACACCATCACCCCACCACCCTTCATCACCCCACCATCCTTCATCACACTACCTCCTTCATCACCCACCACCCTTCATCCCCCACAATCCTTCATCACACCACCATCCTTCATCACCCCACCACCCTTCATCACCCCACCATCCTTCATCACACTACCATCCTTCATCACCTCACCACCCTTCATTACCTCACAATCCTTCATCACACCACAATCCTTCATCCCCTCACCACCCTTCATCACCCCACCACCCTTCACCACCCCACAAGCCTACGTCACCCTACCACCCCCCATCACCCCACCATCCTTCATCACCCCACTATCCTTCATCACACCACCATCCTTCATCATACCATCATCCTTCGTCACCCCACCATCCTTCATCACCCCACCACCCTTCATCACACTATCCTTCATCACACCACCATCCTTCATTACACCACCATCCTTCATCACCCCACCATCCTTCATCACACCAACATCCTTCATCATCCCACCATCCTTCATCACACCAACATCCTTCATCACACCACCATCCTTCATCACCTCACCACCCTTCATCACCCCACCATCCTTTATCACCCCTCCATCCTTCATCACACCTCCATCCTTTATCACCCCACCATCCTTCATCACCCCACCATCCTTCATCACCCCACCATCCTTCATCACACCGCCATCCTTCATCACCTCACCACCCTTCATCCCCCCACAATCTTTCATCACCTCACCATCCTTCATCAACTCACCATCCTCCATCACCCCACCATCCTTCATCACCCCACCATCCTTCATCACCCCACCATTCTTCATCACACCGCCATCCTTCATCACCCCACCATCCTTCATCACACCGCCATCCTTCATCACCTCACCACCCTTCATCACCCCACAGTCCTTCATCACACCACCATCCTTCATCACACCACCATCCTTCATCACCCCACCATCCTTCATCACCCCACCATCCTTCATCACACCACCATCCTTAATCACCTCACCACCCTTCATCACCCCACCATCCTTCATCACCTCACTATCCTTCATCACCTCACCATCCTCCATCACCCCACCACCCTTCATCACCCCACCATCCTTCAACACCCCACCACCCTTCAACACCACACACGCCTACGTCCCCCCACCCCCCCCCACAACCATCACCCAATAACCCTCTTTCACCCTACCTCCCTTTATCACCTCACCACCCTTCATCACCCCACAGCTCTTCACCACCCTAAAACCCTCCATCACCCAACCACCCTTCTTCACCCCACTTCCGTTCATCATTTCACCACACTTCATCACCCCACCACCCTTCACTACCCTACCACCCTTCACCACCCCACTACTCTCCATCACCTCATCACCCCTCATCACCTTACCACTCTCAATTACCCCACCACCCTTCACCACCCTACCACCCTCCATAACCCCACCATCCTTCATCACCCCACCACCGCCCATCACCCCACCATCCTTCATCACCCCACTACCCAACCATCATTCCTCACTCCACCACCGTTAATCATCCCCACCACCCTTCATCACCCCACCACCGTCCATCACCCTACCACCCTCCATCACCCCACCACCCTCCATCACACACGTATCCTTCATCACCCCACCACCCTTCACCACCTCACCACCCTCCATCTCCCCACCGCCTTTCATCACCCCACCACTCTCAATCACCCCACCACCCTTCACCACCCCAACATCCTCCATCACCCCACCACTCTTCATCACCCCACCGCCTTCATCACCCCCCTTCATTACCCCAACCAACTACCTGAGGTAAGGAAGACGGCAAACGTAGCTCCCATTTTTAAAAAAGGAGACAGAAAAGAGGCACTAAATTACAGACCAGTGTCACTGACCTGTATAGTATGCAAAGTCATGGAGAAGATTATGAGGAGGAGAGTGGTCTAGCACCTGGAACGGAACAAGATTATAAACGACAATCATGGAAGGCAAATACTGTGTCACAAACCGTCTGGAGTTTATGATAAAGTAACAGAAGTAAGATACGAGAGAGAGGGGTAGGTTGATTGCATTTTCTTGAACTGCATGAAGGCCTTCGAAACAGTTCCTCATAAGAGGTTAGTGCAGAAGCTAGAGGATCGGCCGCGTATAACAGGAAGGGCACTGCAGTGGGCACGAGTCACGGTACGTGATGAGGTATCACAGTGGGCACCTGTGACGAGCGGGGTCATACAAGGGTCAGTCCTAGGACCAGTGCTATTTTCGGTATATGTGAACGACATGATGGAAGGGATAGTCTCAGAAGTGCCCCTGTTCGCAGATGATGTGAAGTTAATGAGGAGAATTAAATCAGATGACGACCGGGCAAGACTTCAAAGAGACCTGGACGGACTGGACACCTGGTCCAGCAACTGGCTTCTCGAATTTAATTCCGCCAAATGCAAAGTCATGAAGATAGGGGAAGGGCACAGAAGACTGCAGACAGAGTATAGGCTAGGTGGCCAAAGACTGCAAACCTCTCTCAAGGAGAAAGTTCTTGGGGTGAGTATAACACCGAGCACGTCTCCGGAAGCACACATTAACTGCTGCAGCATATGGGCGCCTGGCAAACATGAGAATAGCGTTCCGATACCAAATTAAGGAATCTTTCATGACACTGTACACTGTATACATTAGCTCCATACCGGAGTATGAAGAACTAGTCTGGAACCCACACCGGGTCAAGCACATTAAGAAATTAGAGATAGTGCAAAGGTTTGCGACAAGTTTAGTTCCAGAGGTAAGGGGAATGTCCTGCGAAGAAAGGTTAAGGGAAATCGGCTTGACGACGCTGGAGGACAGGAGGGTTAGGGGAGACATGATAACGACATACAAGATAATGTGTGGAATAGACAAGGTGGACAGAAACAGGATGTTCCAGAGAGGGGACACAGAAACAAGGGGTCACTTTTGGAAGTTGAAGACTCAGATGAGTCAAAGGGATGTTAGAAAGTATTTCTTCAGTCATAGAGTAGTCAGGAAGTGGAACAGTCTGGCGAGTGATGTAGTGGAGGCAGGAACCATTCATAGCTTTAAGACGAGGTATGAGTTCATGGAGCAGGGATAGGGAGGACCTAGTAGCGTTCAGTGAAGAAGCGGGTCCAGGAGCTGAGTCTCGACCCCTGCAACCACAATTAGGTGAGTACAATTAGGTGAATACACTATTTTATATAAAAGAAAACGCTCCATATATAATGTCATTTTCCGGGATATGTTCTGAAACCAGACGTGTGTCAGTCAGATTAACTAAGACAGGACAGGAGAAGGAGAGGTGTTAGTACCAGTAGAGTGCGCAGGGCGGGGAGTCGTGGTCGTGGTTAGGCGTTCGTTCAAGTAGAAGGGGGTGATTTTTTTTTGTTAACTTTATACCCAAAGGTATTTTTTTGTTTTAAGTGCTCTCATGTTTATCTGTAATGCCCTAATGTGCAGAGGCTTCTTTAAGTTTTAGAAGAGAACTCGTGTGTTTGTCTGCTGGTAGACAGACCGGCAGAAAAGAGGGGGGAAGGTGGTGTCATGGAGCCTCTCTGTTTATCAATGTTTTTATATTTTGTTTTACTCACTAGTAGCAGTGTACTAGTCAGTTAATGTGAGTACTCTGTAAATGTGAACTGGAGTGTGGTGATATTGGTTGTAGTTAGAGTAGATTGTAGGTTGTATATGCTGTTTTACTTTATACATACATACATATATATATATATATATATATATATATATATATATATATATATATATATATATATATATATATATATATATATATATATATATATATATATATAGATATATAGATATATATATATATATATATATATATATATATATATATATATATATATATATATATTTTATTTATATATATATATGTGTGTGTGTGTGTGTGTGTGTGTGTGTGTGTGTGTGTGTGTGTGTGTGTGTGTGTGTGTGTGTGTGTGTGTGTGTGTGTGTGTGTGTGTGTGCGTGTGTGTGTGCCGAATAGGCAGAACTTGCGATCTTGGCTTAAATAGCAACGCTCATCTTGCCATATAGAACAAGAGAAAATTTGTGTATGCAATAATTTCGCCAAAATCATTCTTAACCTAACTAAAAAAATATATTTCACTGCGTTTGTTTAATATTAAAATACTGTAAACAAATCTTAAATATAATTAGTTGGGGTAGGCTAAAATAAATTGTTCTTGTTATAATAAGGTTAGGTAAGTTTTCTAAGATTCTTTTGGTGCAAAATTAAAATTTTATACATTAACATTAATGAAAAAATATATTTAAACGTATATATATATATATATATATATATATATATATATATATATATATATATATATATATATATATATATATATATATATATATATAGGTAGTAGACTGGTAGACAGCAACCACCCAGGGAGGTACTACCGTCCTGCCAAGTGAGTGTAAAACGACAGCCTGTAATTGTTTTACATGATGGTAGGATTGCTGGTGTCTTTTGTCTGTCTCATAAATATGCAAGATTACAGGCATGTCTTGCTACTTCTACTTACACTTAGGTCACACTACACATACATGTACACGTTTATTTATACACACTCATCTGAGTTTTCTTTGATTTTATCTTAATAGTTCTTGGTCTTATTACTTTCCCTTTTATATCCATGGGGAAGTGGAATAAGAATCTTTCCTCCGTAAGCCATGCGTGTTGTAAAAGTCAACTAAAATGCCGGGAACAATGGGCTAGTAACCCCTTTTCCTGTAAAGATTACTAAAAAGAATAAGAAGAAAATTGTCAAAGTGGGAAGTCTGAATGTGTCGTGATTGTTGTGCAAATGATAAGAAAGAGATGATTGTGGATGTTATGAATGAGAAGAAGCTGGATGTCCTGGCTTTAAGTGAAACAAAGCTGAAGGGGGTGGGAGAGTTTCAGTGGAGAGGAATAAATGGGATTAGGTCTGGGGTTTCAAATAGAGTTAGAGCTAAAGAAGGAGTAGCAATAATGTTGAAGGATAAGCTATGGCAGGAAAAGAGGAACTATAAATGTATTAATTCAAGGATTATGTGGAGTAAAATAAAGGTTGGATGTGAAAAGTGGGTTATAATAAGCGTGTATGCACCTGGAGAAGAGAGAAGTGTAGAGGAGAGAGAGAGATTTTGGGAAATGTTGAGTGAATGCGTGGTGAGTTTTGAACCAAGTGTGAGAGTACTTGTGTTTGGGGATTTCAATGCTAAAGTGGGTAAAAATGTTATGGAGGGAGTAGTAGGTAAATTTGGGGTGCCAGGGGTAAATGTAAATGGGGAGCCTTTAATTGAGCTATGTGTAGAAAAAGATTTGGTAATAAGTAATACATATTTTATTAAAAAGAGGATAAATAAATATACAGGGTATGATATAGCACGTAATGAAAGTAGTTTATTAGATTATGTTTTGGTGGATAAAAGGTTGATGGGTAGGCTCCAGGACGTACATGTTTATAGAGGGGCAACTGATATATCGGATCATTATTTAGTTGTAGCTACAGTTAGAGTAAGAGGTAGATGGGAAAAGAGGAAGGTGGCAACAACAAGTAAGAGGGAGGTGAAAGTGTATAAACTAAGGGAGGAGGAAGTTCGGGTGAGATATAAGCGACTATTGGCAGAAAGGTGGGCTAGTGCAAAGATGAGTAGTGGGGGGGGGGGTTGAAGAGGGTTGGAATAGTTTTAAAAATGCAGTATTAGAATGTGGGGCAGAAGTTTGTGGTTATAGGAGGGTGGGTGCAGGAGGAAAGAGGAGTGATTTGTGGAACGATAAAGTAAAGTGTGTGATAAAAGAGAAAAAGTTAGCTTATGAGAGGTTTTTACAAAGCAGAAGTGTTATAAAAAGAGCAGAGTATATGGAGAGTAAAAGAAAGGTGAAGAGAGTAGTGAGAGAGTGCAAAAGGAGAGCAGGTGATAGAGTGGGAGAGGCACTGTCAAGAAATTTTTAATGAAAATAAGAAAAAAATTTGGAGTGAGTTAAACAAGTTAAGAAAGCCTAGGGAAAGTATGGATTTGTCAGTTAAAAATAGAAGGGGTTGTAAAGGAAGTAAATGCTAGGGTGTTCGGGAGAGGGGTGGGATTAAATTTTGGGGAATCAAATTCAAAATGGGAATTGACACAGTTACTTTTTGCTGATGATACTGTGCTTATGGGAGATTCTAAAGAAAAATTGCAAAGGTTAGTGGATGAGTTTGGGAATGTGTGTAAAGGTAGAAAGTTGAAAGTGAACGTAGAAAAGAGTAAGGTGATGAGGGTATCAAATGATTTAGATAAAGAAATATTGGATATCAAATTGGGGAGGAGGAGTATGGAAGAAGTGAATGTTTTCAGATACTTGGGAGTTGACGTGTCTGCGGATGGATTTATGAAGGATGAGGCTATTCATAGAATTGATGAGAGAAAAAAAGGTGAGTGGTGCATTGAGGTATATGTGGAGTCAAAAAACGTTATCTATGGAGGCAAAGAAGGGAATGTATGAAAGTATAGTAGTACCAACACTCTTATATGGGTGTGAAGCTTGGGTGGTTAATGCAGCAGCAAGGAGACGGTTGGAGGCAGTGGAGATGTCCTGTTTAAGGGCAATGTGTAGTGTAAATATTATGCAGAAAATTCGGAGTGTGGAAATTAGGAAAAGGTGTGGAGTTAATAAAAGTATTAGTCAGAGGGCAGAAGAGGGGTTGTTGAGGTGGTTTGGTCATTTAGAGAGAGTGGATCAAAGTAGAATGACATGGAAAGCATATAAATCTATAGGGGAAGGAAGGCGGGGTAGGGGTCGTCCTCGAAAGGGTTGGAGAGAGTGGGTAAAGGAGGTTTTGTGGGCGAGGGGCTTGGACTTCCAGCAAGAGTGCGTGAGCGTGTTAGATAGGAGTAAATGGAGACGAATGGTACTTGGGACCTGACGATCTGTTGGAGTGTGAGCAGGGTAATATTTAGTGAAGGGATTCAGGGAAACCGGTTATTTTCATGTAGTCGGACTTGAGTCCTGGAAATGGGAAGTACAATGCCTGCACTTTAAAGGAGGGGTTTGGGATATTGGCAGTTTGGAGGGATATGTTGTGTATCTTTATATGTATATGCTTCTAAACTGTTGTATTCTGAGCACGTCTGCAAAAACAGTGATAATGTGTGAGTGAGGTGAAAGTCTTGAATGATGATGAAAGTATTTTCTTTTTGGGGATTTTCTTTCTATTTTTCTTTCTATTTTACATACATATATATATATATATATATATATATATATATATATATATATATATATGTATATCAGTATATCAGTATATATATATATATATATATATATGTATATCAGTATATATATATATATATATTATATATATATATATATATATATATATATATATATATATATATATATATATATATATATATATATATATATATATATATATATATATATATATATATCATATATATATATATATATATATATATATATATATATATATATATATATATATATATATATATATATATATATATATATATATATATATATATATATATATATATATATATATATATATATATATATATATATATATATATATATATATATATATATATATATATATATATATATATTATAATAATAATAATAATAATAATAATAATCATAAATTATTGACTAATTAACGTTCCACATTTACTGTGAGGGTACAAGCTGGCCCTAGAGTGGTTTCTTTTTCTGTTTTAAATAATATACATGCCCTTAAATATACCAAGTTTTACCCCTCTAGACTTTTATGTATGTTACGCAGTCACAAAAAGCGTAACACACACCCACACACACACAAACACACAAACACAAATACACACAAACCTACTGGAGTTCTGTGACATGGTGACAGCAGTAAGACTAGAGAGAGGGGTGTGGGTGGATTGCATTTTCTTGGACTGCAAGAAGGCGTTTGACACAGTTCCACACAAGAGATTAGTGCAAAAACTGGAGGACCAAGCACGGATAACAGGGAAGGCACTACAATGGATCAGGGAATACTTGTCAGGAAGACAGCAGCGAGTCATGGTACGTGGCGAGGTGTCAGAGTGGGCACCTGTGACCAGCGGGGTCCCACAGAGGTCAGTCCTAGGACCAGTGCTGATTCTGGTATTTGTGAACGACATGACGGAAGGAATAGAATCCGAAGTGTCCCTGTTTGCAGATGACGTGAAGTTGATGAGAAGAATTCATTCGATAGAAGACTAGACAGAACTACAAAGGGATCTGGACAGGCTGCAGACCTGGTCCAGCAATTGGCTACTGGAGTTCAACCCCACCAAGTGAAAAGTCATGAAGATTGGGGAAGGGCAAAAAAGACCGCAGACGGAGTACAGTCTAGGGGGCCAGAGACTACAAACCTCACTCAAGGAAAAAGATCTTGGGGTGAGTATAACACCAGGCACATCTCCTGAAGCACACGTCAACCAAATAACTGCTGCAGCATATGGGTGCCTAGCTAACCTCAGAACAGCAATCCGACATCTTAATAAGGAATCGTTCAGGACCCTGTACACCGTTTATGTTAGGCCCATATTGGAGTATGCGGCACCAGTTTGGAACCCACACCTAGCCAAGCACGTAAAGAAACTAGAGAAAGTGCAAAGGTTTGCAACAAGACTAGTCCCAGAGCTAAAAGGTATGTCCTACGAGGAGAGGTTAAGGGAAATCAACCTGACGACACTGGAGGACAGGAGAGATAGTGGGGACATGATAACGACATACAAAATACTGCGAGGAATTGACAAGGTAGACAAAGACAGGATGTTCCAGAGATGGGACACAGAAACAAGGGGACACAGTTGGAAGTTGAAGACAGATGAATCACAGGGATGTTAGGAAGTATTTCTTCAGCCACAGAGTAGTCAGTAAATGGAATAGTTTGGGAAGCGATGTAGTGGAGGCAGGATCCATACATAGCTTTAAGCAGAGGTATGATAAAGCTCACGGTTCAGGGAGAGTGACCTAGTAGCGATCAGTGAAGAGGCAGGGCCAGGAGCTTGGACTGCAACCTCAACTAGGTGAGTACAACTAGGTGAGTACACACACACACTCACACACACACACACACACACACACACACACACACACACACACACACACACACTCACACACACACACACACACACACACACACACACACACACACACACACACACACACACACACACACACACACACACACACACACACACACACACACACACACACACACACACACACACACACACACACACACACACACACACACACACACACACAGTTCCACACAAGAGATTGGTGCAAAAACCGGAGGACCAAGCAGGGATAACAGGGAAGGCACTACAATGGATCAGGGAATACGTGTCAAGAAGACAGCAGCGAGTCATGGTACTTGGCGAGGTGTCAGAGTGGGCACCTGTGACCAGCGGGGTCCCACAGGAGTCAGTCCTAGGACCAGTGCTGTTTCTGGTATTTGTGAACGACATGACAGAAGGAATAGACTCCGAAGAGTCCCTGTTTGCAGCTGACATGAAGTTGATGAGAAGAATTCACTCGATCGATGACCAGGCAGAACTACAAAGGGATCTGGACAGGCTGCAGACCTGGTCCAGCAATTGGCTACTGGAGTTCAACCCCACCAAGTGCAAAGTCATGAAGATTGGGGAAGGGCAAAGAAGACCGCAGACGGAGTACAGTCTAGGGGGCCAGAGACTACAAACCTCACTCAAGGAAAAAGATCTTGGGGTGAGTATAACACCAGGCATATCTCCTGAAGCGCACATCAACCAAATAACTGCTGCAGCATATGGGCGCCTGGCAAACCTCAGAACAGCATTCCGACATCTTAATAAGGAATCATTCAGGACCCTGTACACCGTGTACGTTAGGCCCATATTGGAGTATGCGGCACCAGTTTGGAACCCACACCTAGCCAAGCACGTGAAGAAACTAGAGAAAGTGCAAAGGTTTGCAACAAGACTAGTCCCAGAGCTAAGAGGTATGTCCTACGAGGAGAGGTTAAGGGAAATCAACCTGACGATACTGGAGGACAGGAGAGATAGGGGGGACATGATAACGATGTACAATATACTGAGAGGAATTGACAAAGTGGACAAAGACAGGATGTTCCAGAGATGGGACACAGCAACATGGGGATACAGTTGGAAGTTGAAGACACAGATGAATCACAGGGATGTTAGGAAGTATTTCTTCAGCCACAGAGTAGTCAGGAAGTGGAATAGTTTGGGAAGCGATGTAGTGGAGGCAGGATCCATACATAGCTTTAGGCAGAGATATGACAAAGCTCACGGTTCAGGGAGAGTGACCTAGTAGCGACCAGTGAAGAGGACGGAAAACCAGGGGACTGGATGATGAGTCTGGGAAGGAAGACTGGGTGGCAGAGCTAATGAAAAGGGAACAAGAGTGGGGACTGGTGCTAGAAGAGCTTAGCAAGAAAATTGAGTAGAGGATAGATGGAGAGAGCAGTAAATGGGAGCTACAAGGTACAGCAGCAGAGGCTAAGAAGCTTAGAAGAGGAAATGAAGAATCTGAAACAGTATAAAAAAAACAAAGAGCAGTATGGGCAAGACATCACGAATTGCTACAACCGTCACAAATGTGGAAACTGTAGGGAATAAAGTAGTTAAAATGTTTGCAAAGGCTCTATCAGACCTCTGTGGAACCCGAGAAAAGACAAGGAGCAAATCAGGAACAAACGAGGGGACTTAAGAAAATAAAAGAGCTAATCTGCATGCAGAAACCCTAACACACCACAGTGGTGCCCAAGAAAAGCTGAGAAGGGTATATGACAGACCACTGAGCACAGGTACATCAGATAGAGCAAAGATTGAAAAAAAGAAAGCTGCAGGGGATGCAAAGGGAAATGCAGTGGGAAAATGAAAGGGAGAGGTCAGTCTGTGCATGGGCTCCAGGAAGATGAAGGGGATACTTATGAAGCAAGAAGACAGGGGGAGAAAAAAGCAATTGAAAGCATCATGAAAGCAATAGGAGAGGACGACATGACTCAACTGACAAATTTTCTGAGAACAAGGGGGTTTGCAAGAGGAAAAAACAGGCCAGTCAAAATTATTTTTAAGGCAGAATTGGCTCGAAACAGGATCCTGCTGGGGAAAGCACGACTAAGGGATATATTGGCATACCAGGGGGTGTACCTCGAACACAAAAGGAAAGGCAGAAACTGAAAGAGAGGGTACAAAGATGCAAAGAGGAAAGAGAGGCAAAGACAGAGACGGGCAAGATAACCCAAACTCAGGAGGAAGAGCAAATACAACCTCCATCAGAACCACCTACAGAAGGCCTTCACCCACGACAACAAAAATGCAACCAAACAATTTAACCCAAAACCCATGCACTGTACCCACTGCCCCAATCTCCCTTATCACAAATTCCGCATTCACTGCAATCCACCATAGTTCCCCAATAGGTTTTCCGTTCCCCCAACCCCAACATATTTTCCAGACCACAGTTTTAGAAAAGAAGTTGAAGGTTTTGGTATGCGACTGTGGAATAACAAATAAATGTGAGGAGTGGAATGAAAGAATCAGGGACAACATAACACTTGTAGAAATGAAAGTGACTGGGATGATAACAGACATAATCTTCCCACCTGGATATCAGATCCTAAGGAAAGATAGAGGGAGTAGAGGGGTAGGAGGAGTTGCAGTGTTCAATAAAAACCGATGTGGATTTGAGGAAATGGAAAGAATGGATGGAATGGGCAAAAGGGATTACATAGTTGGAACAATTCAGTCTGGGGGCCCTAAAGTGGAAATTGCAGTGATGTAGAACCCTCCACAGAACTGCAAAAGGACAAGAGAAGAATATGATGAGAGCAACAGAGCAATGGTGGACACTAGCTGAGGTGGCCAGAAGAGCTCACGCATGAAGAGCAAAGCTATTAATCATGTGTGATTTCAATCACATGGAGAGCCAAGATGATGGATGTGATACTGGAAAACTTCATGCATCAACATATTAAGGACACTACCAGAGAGAGAGAGGCGGGGATAAACCAGAAAGACTGAACCTTGTATTCACAGTAAGTAGCTTGGACATCGAGAACATCACATATTATAGGTCCTTCGGAGCAAGTGATAACGTGGTTCTGAGCTTTACAATACATAGTAGAGATACATGTGGAGAGGGTAACAGGAGTAGAATTGAAAAAGCCAAAATACAGGCATGAAGAACTTCCTGCAAGATGTTCAGTGGGAAAGAGAATTTGTAGGAAAATCAAGAAACGAAATAATGGACTGCGGGACAACAAAATGCGTGGAGGCAGAGGAGAGGTTGGTTCCTAAGGGCAACAGAAATAATGGAAAGACGAAAACGAGCCCATGGTTTACCCGGAGGTGAGGAAGGCAAAATTTGAGGGCACTAAATAATGTAAAAAGTGCAGAAGACAAAGGAGCCATGAAAATAAAGAGATTAGTCAAAGATCCAGAAACAAGTATGCACAGATAAGGAGGGAGACCCAGCAACAGCACAACAACGACATAGCATCGAAAGTCAAGTCTGACACAAAGCTGTTGTATAGCCATATCAGGAGGAAAATAACAGTCAAGGACTGGGTAATCAGGTTGAGGAAGCAAAAGTGGGGAGCTCACCAGAAATGACCAATAGGTATGTGAGTAGCTCAATATGACATTTAAAGAAGTACTGACAGTGGAGACAGAAAGGACTCCAGAAAGTCAGAATAGGGGGGGTACACCAAAAAGGAATACACCAAAAAGTGCTGGACGAAATACATGCAACTGAGGAGAAGGTGAAGGCGCTGCTAAGTGAAGTAGATACCTAAAGAGCTGTGGGACCAGACATCTCTTGGTGGGTCCTTAGAGAGACGCTGTGTGTGCCACTAACAACAATCTTCAATACATCCATTAAAACTGGACAACTACCTGAGGTATTGAATACGGAAATGTAGTCCCAATTTTTAAGAAAGAAAACAGACAAGACGCATTACACTACAGACCAGTGTCACTGAGGTGCATAGTATGCAAAGTCATGGAGAGGATTATCAGGAGGAGAGAGGAAGAGCACCTAGAAAGGAACGATCTTATAAACGACAACCAGCACGGTTTCAGTGAATGGAAATCTTGTGTCGCAAACCTACTTGAGTTTTATAACAAGGTAACAGAAGTAAGACAAGAGAGAGAGGGTTGGGTAGATTGCATTTTCATAGACTGCAAGAAGGCCATCGACGCAGTTCCTCACAAGAGATTAGTGCAAAAACTAGAGGATCAGGCTCGCATAACAGGAAAGACACTGCAATGGATCAAAGAATACTTGACAGGGAGTCAACGACGATTCATGGTACGTGACGAGGTGTCCGAGTGGGCGCCTGTGACGAGCGGGGTTACGCAGGGGTCAGTCCTAGGCTCAGTGCTTTTTTTTTATATGTGAATGACATGACAGATGGGACAGATTCAGAAGTGTCTCTATTTGCAGATGATGTGAAGTTAATGAGGAGAATTAAATTTGATGAGAATCAGGCAGGACTACAAAGAGATCTGGACAGGCTGCAAATCTGGTCCAGCAACTGGCTCCTCGAATTTAACCCCACCAAATGCAAAATCATGAAGATCGAGGAATGGCAAATATGACCGTAGACAAAGTATAGGCTTTTTGGCCAAAGTCTGCAAACCTCACTCAAGGAAAAAGATCTTGGGCTGAGTATGCTGCAACATATGGGCGCCTGGCAAACCTAAAAATAGCGTTCCGACACCTCAATAAGGAATCGTTCAGGCCCATATTGGAGTATGCAGCACCTGTTTGGAACTCACACCTGGTCAAGCACTTTAAAAAATTAGAGAAAGTGCAAAGGTTTGCAACAAGACTAATTCCAGAGCTAAGGGAAATGTCCTACGAACAAAGGTTAAGGGAAATCGGCCTGACGACACTAGAGGACAGGAAGGTTATGGGAGACATGATAACGACCTATAAAAAACTGCGAGGAATTGACAAGGTGGACAGAGACAAAATGTTCCAGAGATGGAAAACATAATCAAGGGGTCACATTTGTAAGTTTAAGACTCAGATGAATCAAAGGGATGTTAGGAAGTATTTCTTCAGTTATAGAGTTATCAGAAAGTGTAATAGTCTAGAAAGTAACGTAATGGAGGTAGTGGAGGTAGGAGCCATACATAGTTTTAAGGGGAAGTCTGATCAAGCTCATGGAGCAGGGAGAGAGGGGACCTTGTAGCGATCATTGAAGAGGCGAGGCCAGGAGCTATGACACACACACACACACACACACACACACACACACACAAACACATACCGACAGACGCGAGCCATCAATGACTGGAGAAAGAACGTCTCAGACTGATTATAGCGAAGGAAGTTGAGCGAAATACGAGAGCGGTGTACCTTAAAAATGCAGAGGAGAAAATTATGTATAAACTGACTCAGGTCAGTGAAACTTATCTGCATTTTAAGGTAAACTGGTAAAAAAAGGCATTAGAAAGATTGATTGAAAAACCTGACTTGCAATAGTAAAGGTGTCAGTGCAGCAAGTGCAGGAAACATTAGAAGTGCAGGGTGATATAATGAAGAATAAAGAAGATGACATACATAGGGAGATAAAAAGTCTTGGAAAAGTACAAAATTAAAAATAGAAAAGTTATTCTGGTATCATAAGGAATAACACAGAACTGAAACAGAAGATGCAGCTAGCTAAGAATGTCGCAGATAATGTTAACAAAAGCTACGAGGAGGAGGAAGAGGAGGAGAAGGAGAGAGAGAGAGAGAGAGAGAGAGAGAGAGAGAGACAGACAGACAGACAGAGAGAGACAGAGAGAGAGAGAATAAACTAGACGAGTATAAAGCTCACACACAGATGAGAGTTATATCACAATCAGTGAGGATAAGACAGAGTAACTAGTGATAAAGGTTAATTCCGAAATATTAATTCCAAAATAAAAAAGGAGTTTGTATACAGTTTTGAGCTGATGAGGAAAACTGTTGGCCAAGTTAACGTGATTATATCTGGTTGTGCAGAAAAAAATATAAAATATAAACAGAAAGAATCATAGAAGAAGAATTACACATATGTCAAAAAATCTGGAGTTAAACATTAAAGATGATTAAGTGGGATAAAGGCAAGTGAAAAGTTATGAGAAAGGTGAGAACATGCCACAGAGAACTAGAACTAAGCTTTTATATAAATGAGAAAAAACAGATTAAATCTGATGAATCGAAACTAAACTTAAAGAAAAAACATGTTTTGTATGAGATTGTGTTCGAGGAAACGATTTAATTTGGAGCAGAGACAGTATGGAAGTTGAAAATCCAACTTGGGAAATTGAAATACAAAACAGACAAAAAATACATTTCACTGGGAAAAATCCAAAATAACAACATAACAAACTTATAATAGTTAACGTATTCAATAACACTTGGAAGAAAGAGAAGTGTGATAGAATAAATGAGGGATTACATAGTTTACTAAGGATATTATTGATGAGTGACTGTGTAAAGAAAAAATAAATTGTCAAATAAAGATTGTAACAATAAACAAATTAACTGAACAGCTGATGAGGCTGGAACTGCAGATATATGAAGAAAGTATTTAATAAAATATTACGAGGGGATTTTGTGCATTAGCTTGATAAGTGAAGTAAGTTTTATTATATTATGGAATTACCTTAAAAATGGCAGTCAAATCTCTGTCCCTGACTTCCACTTGGCTGGTTGCATAGGACTGAGAAATTACCAGGGTGGGCTGAACTGGAATGACCTGACTATGGGTCAGGTAGGTGGTGATGGTTGCTAATATGACGTTTTCCAGAGCATAGTTCTAGCTGCTCAGACATTTTATATTCCGAATAGGGAAATCAGATCAAACAAAAATTATCCTAAATGGTTAAACAATAGACTAAAACATCTCATTGGTCAAAAGAGGGAATAAGAAGAGCAAAAAGAGATTGTGAGGTTGAAGTTGCAAGAGAATCGAAGACTAATCCAAAAGGATTCTTTCAGGTATACCGAAGTAAGGATAGGGACAAGATAGGCCTACTCAAAAGTTAACTCGGGTCAGCTCACGGACAGTGATAAGGAAATGCGTAGAATTTTTAACACTTAGTTCCTCTCAGTTTTTACACAGGAAGATACTAGCGATATTCCAGAAATAATAAATTATGTAGAACAGGACGATAACACATGATTAGGGTCACGAGTGACATGGTCCTTAGACAAATAGAAAATTATAACCTAACAGATCCCCAGGCACTGATGAATTGTGTGCAAGGGTTCTAAAGGAATGTAAAGAGGAACTTAACAAACCTTTGGCTAATCTTTTCAATATATCACTACAAACTGGCATGGTGCCAGATAAGTGGAAAATAGCAAATGTAATACCTATTTACAAGGCAAGTGTCAGGTCCTTAGCTTCAAACTATAGACCAATAAGCCTTACCTCAATAGTGGGAAAATTTAGGAATGAATAATTGCCGAGGTAATTCGTTGCCATCTTGAAAAGCATAAATTGATCAACGAATCTCAGCAAGGTTTTACATAAGAGCATTCCTGCCTGAAGAATATATTAACTTTTTTTACTAAGGTATTTGAGGAGGCAGATCATAGTAATGAATATGATACTGAGTATATGGACTTCAATAAGGCTTTTGATAGAGTTCCACATCAGAGACTCTTGAGGAAAATTAAAGCACACGGAGTAGGAGAAATTTTTTCCTGGATAGAGGCATGGTTGACAGATAGGTAGCAAAGAGTTTGCATAAATACGGAGAAACCAGAGTGGGGAAGCATCAAGAGAGATGTTCCACAGGGGTCAGTGTTGGGCCCCTTGTTGTTCACAAGCTACATAAACGACATAGACGAGGGAATACATAGCGGTATAGGAAGTTTGCCGATGACACGAAAACAGGCCGACAAATTCATTCTAATGAAGATATTAGAGCACTCCAGGAAGACTGAAATAGATTGATGCAGTGATCGGAGAAGTGACAGATGCAGTTTAATATAGACAAATGCAAAATTCTAAACACTGGACAGGAAAATAATCATGCCACATATAAACTAAAATATGTAGCTCTTAATATTACTGTTTGCGAAAAGAATATGGGAGTTCTGGTTAGCAGTAATCTAAAACCAAGACAACAGTGCAGACTTGTTCGCAATAAAGCGAACAGAATCCTTGGCTTCATATCGAGAGGCATAAATAATAGAAGTCCTAAGGTTGTTCTTCAACTCTATACATCCTTGGTTAGGCCTCATTTAGATTATGCTGCACAGTTTTGGTCACCGTATTACAGAATGGATATAAATGCACTGGAAAACGTACAAAGGAGGATGACAAAGTTGATCCCATATATCAGAAATCTTTCCTATGAGGATAGACTGAGGGCCCTGAATCTGCACTCTCTAGAAAGGCGTAGAATTAGGGGGGATATGATTGAGGTGTATAACTGGAAATCAGGAATTAATAAAGGGGATGTAAATAGCGTGCTACAAATATCTAGCCAAGACAGGACTCGCAGCAATTGGTTTAAGTTGGAAAAGTTCAGATTCAGGAAGGATATAGGAAAGCACTGGTTTGGTAATAGAGTTGTGGATGAGTGGAACAAACTCCTAAGTACCGTCATAGACGCTAAAACGTTGTGTAGTTTTAAAAATAGGTTGGATAAATATATGAGTGGGTGTGGGTGGGTGTGAGTTGGACCTGTCTAGCTTGTGCTACTACGTCAGATGCCGTGCTCCTACCTTAAGTGAATGTGACCCGACCTGACTAGGTTGGGGCATTGGCTTGGGCCGGTGGGGGACTTGGACCTGCTTCACATGGGCCAGTAGGCTTGCTGCAGTGATCCTTCTTTCTTATGTTCTTATGTTTCTTAAGTTGCCACCTCACTGTCAACACTAGACCAAGTCTTTACTAAAACAATGAAAGAAATTATCATCTTATATGCGCGTGGAAAGAGTGATCATTTTCTACTGGATATAACATGTGCTCTTTAACATGACTTAGGAAAAAATAAAAAAATAAAAAATAAAAAATTAGTAGATTACATAAACTAGACAACAACAGTGTTTGATCTATTACTGAGATAAATGTTTTTATGTAATATAAACATGATTCCAAATTTCAAGTGGAAACGTGGTTATCACGTCAGGATTTTTAGTTGTGAAAAAAAAAATCAAATTTTGTATATTTATAAATAATGTTCCTCCAAAATTTACAGCACAGGTAACATAATGAGTCATTAAAAACTTATTCTTCATTAAAAAGTAACTGCTAAAGAATGGACCAAAGAACATAAGTAACATATTCTCACTGGAAGTAGAAAATATTTAAAAATATTTTGGCTTTACACTTATAATTAACAGTGGCGTGTCATCGACACCATGCCTAGCCCTTCTAGGGCAGGGTAGGTGCCTGAGCCCGAGCCTTTAGCTCATAAGACTGTCATTCCCATTTGCCCCCTTGTGGCGGGGATGGCAGACCAGAGAGGCCTAGCTTGTGGCTAGGCCTGGGGACAGTTGGTCCCAAAGATGAGGAGGTACTTGTGCCTCCTCCCATGGGAGACTTAGGTCTCAGACACTCCCTAAAGAGGGAGCCAAGGCCGGGCCACCACTTGGAAAAGGCCCGGGCTTGGAGAATACCGGCGAATCTTTAATAATAATAATAAAAAAGTGGCGTGTCTCTAAAGAAACCAATAGTAGTCGACCATCATATTACATTGAAACGCCTTTAATTTCTTGCTTCCACTGATGGAAACTTTCACCTTCCTCACCACTATCAGCACTAAGACTGGATGGAAAGAAGTTCAGGTATGAACAAAGAAATCTTATTTTCACAGACATACGGCAACCCAGTGCTCTAATGCCTTCTATCATGTTTCGCACAAACTCTAAATAATTGTTTGCTCTATGCCTTCCTAGGAAGCTCTAGACAACCTGTTTAAAAGCTTCCCATGCAGCCAGTTAGAGTGGGATCAGTTATAATAGGAAGACAGGCTCGTATAACACTTCACTTATTTGTGGCCAAACAAATACTTCGGCCTTAAGTTTTGCGTTAGTTACAATTCTTCGAATTTTTTACTTAAGGTAAAAAAATCCTTCACCTTAACCATCCATAGATTTTACAAAGTTATTCATTAGGCCCAACTTTATATGCAGTGGTGAAAAAAAATAACTCTTGAAGATGCATCAAAGTTCATTGTTTTCAGTTTGTTCACAGTCACGTTCAGTGTCACATGCTAGAGGTGGAACAGGTGTAGGAGTGTCTTCGCTATGTGGCCTCACAATCTGGATACGTGATCTTGTTCTGGTTTTTCTCCGGTAAACATTAACCTTGCAGAAGTAACGGTAATTCCGGGGATTCTTCGGCTCTCACCCAACGATTGGGACTATAAATGGCATCAATATACGTTTTCCATTCAATCACTGTGTCAGTCCAGACGTACAAACACTACAACATACGTGTGGAATCTATGTTTCATCTGAATCACCTATCTTGCAAACGAAGTAGTTCTTGTACACAGTTTTGACACGATTTATCATGTTTTTTTTCGTTGACAAGCAGACATGATGCCTAAGATTTATGTTAACGCATGTTAGCTGACAGCAACAAGGCGCTCGTCAGAGGTGTATTCAAGTTTATATAAGTAGTAAAGAAGCACATACGTTGCCAGCATCCTACGTGATGGGTTAATTCTGACTTCAGATTCAGTTTCAACATGGTAAAATAAGTTATGAAAAAGCTTTCATTTACAAAAGTAGCAAATATATTGTTGTCCAATATTTTTAGAAAAGAAAATACGAAACGTTATGTCATTATTTTTGAGAAACTAAATAGGACAGATATATATCATTTGTCCAAGAAGTTCTGTAACATATATGGAATAGAAGTCAAACAGTTCATTTAAAATAAGAATATGTGTATAAATAATAAATAATGGTTTAAGAAAAGGTGATTGAGAGCTATTAAAAAACACTTGAAAACATTATAGGCAGTAAACCCATCAAAAAGAAATGAAACAGACCAGAAATAAATATTAGATGCAAGAAGACAAGAAAAAGAAACTGAAAAACAAATTGATGATAAGACCAAAGTAAAACTAAATCTTCTGAACAAGTTTGTAAAAAGTAAACTGAATGTTTAAGAAAAAAACACAAAGAAGAAATGTGGATGACAAATGCGATGAAGTTGAGGAGGAAAGATGTGAAGTATAAACTAGAAACTTAAAGTATTTAAAAAATAAAACATATTTTAAACGTAAGGGATTTAAATACCAAAGAGGCAGCTGACATGAAGGATACTGGAATAACTAAAGAGGATATAAAAGAAATTACTTTTGGATACTGTCCCAAAAATTAACATGATATGGGATATCATAGTGAGTTTTGAAGAATGAGCAAAAGAGAGATGATGTCTATTTTTTTTTTAAATTTCACCACAAGAGTGCAAATTGACTGTTAGACGAAAGAAGGCCTACATTATGTCAATATTTATCACAGGAGACAGGGGAGGAAATCTTGAAATTACGGGCTACTATCGCAGGCTAAGGTTTTCGTAAAAATATTGAAAAAAAAACATCAAATGGATATAAACAATAATCTGCGAGAGCAGATGTTTACACCATTCCGTTTCCGGTCTGCAAATTCATGTACATCAGATCTGTGGCATAACTAATTGCATCGTGGTCGATGCTCGATCCGAGAAAGATATCACCGTATTGCATATGCCCAACCGATTCTACCTCAAGGTTTGCAAAAAGGAATAGTGGAGGGTGGCCATAAAATATCAGGCATCACAATATGAAAATGAGAATACGCGGAATGAAACATAAAACCCCAATTCGAAGCTCCGATAAAACTGAAGACTACCACAAACCTGTATTACGCTTACATAGTGCAGAGATGTATAAGAGGGGACAAAACTTTGTCTTTGTCATTTGTTGCACCGAGTGTCCTCGGGCCAAGGCAAACACATTGCTACGTGCTATGTGCTTGGTTTTCTGTAGGATCAGTGGCGCAGTGGTAAGGCGATGCGTGCATTGTGCTGTCTCTGGAGGCGGTACAAGGTTCGTAGGATCGAGTCCTGGCCTGACGCACTTTGGTAAATTATTTAAAAACACTTGTTTCCTGATTTCACTGATATATATATATATATATATATATATATATATATATATATATATATATAGATATATATATATATATATATATATATGCAAAACAACCACTATGAAAGAATAGAGAAATTCCAAGCGCTTTCGTGACTACTCACATTATCAAGGAACTATGAAAGTAAAGCATCTAAGGAAGGTATATAAGGGGTCTGGCCAACACCTCACTATCAGATCCCACAACGGTTAAACACCTGACGCGCGCCGGCCCGACTGGACAGGTCCATCGCACAACCCACCAACAAACTATTCTACCCAAGAAAATTTTAAAAATTATTATTTGTCCAGTGTATTATTAAATTCTTCCCAAATTCCATTAATTATAAATGGATCTAATTTATATAAACCAAAGGAAATATTCATATTATTGTCAAAACTGCTTTTTATGAAACAAGATTCAATAATATTCCTGTCGACCATGGACTTGCTTGATACTACTTTCTCAACTTTTTGAAAATCAATTGGATGGTTAAAATCTCTTACATGAATAAATAGAGCATTGGAATCTTGTCCAGTTCTAATGCTATATTTATGTTGTTTTAATCTTAGTTCTAGATTTTTACCAGTTTGACCGTAATAAACTTTATCGCAAATTATACAAGGAATCTTATAGACACATCCATCAGCATTTTGGGGGGAATTCTTTATCAAAAGTTTTTTTTACTGTATCAAGATTTTTGAATACAACTTTAATATTAAAAGTCTTAAGAAGAGAAGGCATATCAACCAAGTTTTCATGGTAAGGGAGAACCAACATATTTTTAGTTGAATAAGGCTGGTTGTCCCGTTTTGGATTGTAAAAAGTATTTCTAGCAACTTTAAAATATTTGTCAATTACATTTCTTGGGTATTTTAAATCATTACCTATTTCATAAATTTTGGATATTTCCTCATCTATGAACTCAGGACTACAAATTCGTAAAGCTCTCAAAAACATTGATGAGAAAACAGACAGTTTGACTCTATCTTCTGCACTGATCAAGTCCCATAAGTTAAAAATTCGACTTAATTTTTTAAAAAATTGTTTAAATGAACAAGTTCTGCCCAAGTCTCTTTTACCCAATAAACTCCTTAACATGAGAGATCGTCCTTTTGATGATTTTATGAGAATTATTCTTCAGAAACATATTGAAATAACTAAAATACAGGAGAAGGAAGCATTCAGAATATTGAGAAACAAAAAATACTCTTTTAATCAGGCCATTCCATCAGAATGGAAACACAGTATGTTGGATCATTGCTATAATAAACTCAGAAGAATTTGTAATGAACTCAAAAACAAACTACAAAGAAAATTAGACATTTTAATTGAAAATAGTGATATGACAATGCATGCTAATAACAATTTTGTAATTAACTTATCAGATGAAATTTTAGACAAAAATACAACTGCTGCTCTAGGTTTTGGCCTAAGTTTTGCAACTTTAAAAAAACTTAATAATGTTGAAATTGCAAAAACCTTTTGTAACTTTGAAAAATTTTCTGATTTATCCCCTGATGAAATTAATATTAGTAAAGGAATGGTATATAGCTCTATGTTAAAACCAAACATTCCCAATTGCCCTCAAAGATTCTTTAAGTCTTATGATGAACATCAAAATGGTATACCATACCGACAGGCTGGTAGGTAAGACACATAGGCAACAGTTAGGCAACTTTATTCCGAAACGTTTCGCCTACACAGTAGGCTTCTTCAATCGAATACAGAAAGTAGGCAGGAACAGTAGAGATGTGAAGACGATGTAATCAGTCCATCACCCTTGAAGTCGTAGAATTTGAGGTTGTCAGCCTGGAGAAGTTCAGTTCCATAGTCAGGAACTAACTGTTGCCTAACTGTTGCCTATGTGTCTTACCTACCAAGTCTTATGATACACTTAATAACAATAAAAATTTGTTCCTTACTAAAGCAGACAAAATAAATGAAATAGTAATTATGAAAGAAAATGATTACCAAGAAAAAAAGAATAATCTCTTAGATGATACTGAAACTTAGAAAAAATCCCCTAGAAACCGTTAACAACAATTTCAATAAAACAATAAAACTTCTACTGAAAGGCAAAGATGAATTAGTCAAACAATTTACTTCCACTAATCCATCTTTACCTTACATGTATGGACTAATAAAAACACACAAACCAGGGAATCCAGTCAGAGCAATCATTAGCTCCATAGGGTCAGTTTCATATAAATTATCCAAATGGCTTGTTGATATTTTGAGCCCTATTGTTGGCAAAATTTCTAACTTTAATGTTAAAAACAACATAGACTTAGTTGATAAATTAAACTCCTTGACTGACTTAAATGATTTTAACATGGTTAGTTTTGATGTTACTTCCTTGTTTACGAAAGTTTCTGTTGACGATTTATTAAGTTTCTTATCTGAAGAACTCGTTAACTATGATTTACCATTGCCAGTACCTACTATCATTAAACTTATTAAACTTTGCATTGTTGATGCAAAATTTGTATTTAATGATAAGTTTTACACTCAGAAGTTTGGTATGGCAATGGGAAATCCTCTTTCACCTGTTCTTAGTACCTATACATGGAATTTTTTGAAACAAGGTTGCTTAACACAATCCTCCCTAATAGAGCTAAATGGTTCAGATATGTTGATGATATTTTGTGTCTTATGCCCAAAAATGTAGATGTACACCATTTCCTTGGAAAATTAAATAGCTTAGCCCATTCTATAAACTTTACTGTTGAGTTTGAAGAAAATAACTCATTGCCTTTTCTAGATGTTTTAATTATTAAGGGTAATAATGAATTCAAATTTAAAATTTACAGAAAACCTATAAATAACTGTTCCTATGTCCACTATTATTCTTCGCATCAAGATAGAGTCAAACCGTCTGTTTTCTCATCAATGTTTTTGAGAGCTTTACGAATTTGTAGTCCTGAGTTCATAGATGAGGAAATATCCAAAATTTATGAAATAGTTGATTTAAAATACCCAAGAAATGTAATTGACAAATCTTTTAAAGTTGCTAGAAATACTTTTTACAATCCAAAAAGGGACAACCAGCCTTATTCAACTAAAAATATGTTGGTTCTCCCTTACCATGAAAACATGGTTGATATGCCTTCTCTTCTTAAGACTTTTAATATTAAAGTTGTATTCAAAAATCTTGATACAGTAAAAAAACTTTTGATAAAGAATTCCCCCCAAAATGCTGATGGATGTGTCTATAAGATTTCTAGTAAAATTTGCGATAAAGTTTATTACGGTCAAACTGGTAAAAATCTCGAATTAAGATTAAAACAACATAAATAGAGCATTAGAACTGGACAAGATTCCAATGCTCTATTTATTCATATAAGAGATTTTAACCATCAAATTGATTTTCAAAAAGTTGAGAAAGTAGTATCAAGCAAGTCCATGGTCGACAGGAATATTATTGAATCTTGTTTCATAAAAAGCAGTTTTGACAATAATATGAATATTTCTTTTGGTTTATATAAATTAGATCCATTTATAATTAATAGAATTTGGGAAGAATTTAATAATACACTGGACAAATAATAATTTTTAAAATTTTCTTGGGTAGAATAGTTTGTTGGTGGGTTGTGCGATGGACCTGTCCAGTCGGGCCGGCGCGCGTCAGGTGTTTAACCTTTGTGGGATCTGATAGTGAGGTGTTGGCCAGACCCCTTATATACCTTCCTTAGATGCTTTCTTTAGCTCAGGTACTTTCACACTTCTCAGTGCGTCATCAGGAGCTGTGAAATGTTGCACGGGAGCAACCGAAGCAGGGAGAGAGGTCTCAGAGTAGTGTACGTGTCACCAGCCACGGTTACCCTTAGACTGGGTTAGTAGTCGGTGCCAACACCACCCTACCATCATGCCCCCACTACCCACATGGGGTAGGAGGGTTTCTGAGATGTCAAGTAGGAAATAATAAGATATAAAAATTCTGCCCTAAGCTTTCCCTAATCGTTTATAACAGGACATGTGGTTTGAGAAAATAAGTTTCTCGTTAGATACTGTAGACATGGATTGCTATTATTCTGTGTGACCTTTTCAAATAATAAAAGAAAGGAATACAGTGTGCTCTTTGTCCGTTTAAATGTCCTGCTATAGGGTACTCGAATGTTCTACCGATGTACTCAGAAGTACCACTTCCTAAATTTTGTCTACTCCAGCCACTGAAAAAATAGAAGACAATATTTAGGAAGAGATACTTCTGAGTACATCGGTAGAACATTGGAGTGGTAGTAGAGACTTCAGGGACGATTGTCCGCACAGCTATGATTACACTGGTCTACATGATTTTTTTCTAATTGACTCTGTGGTATCTTTCTTTGCATATATACGGAAAATAGTGATTGTAGATGAATAGTTCAGAGAACCGACTCGTTGATAAATTAGACACATGTGCAGCTCTTGGGTATCTTTATTGAGGAAACGTTTCGCCACACAGTGGCTTCATCAGTCCATACAAAGGAGAATCGTGAAGAACAGGAAAAGAATGAGGTAATCAGTCCCTCAACCTTGAGTCGATGTGGTCAGTCCATCAATCTTGAATAGAATACAGCATATGTGCCGAGAAGTAGCTTATATACCGTAGGCAGGAGAGGTGCAGCAGTCGTAGGTGGTGTCCCATTTGTTCAATGTGGAAGTTGGTCGTGCCCAAGGGTTAGGCAAGCGAAGAATTCCCAAGTATTAAGATCCCAAGAAGTTGCAGTGTCTAACAGGATTGCAGATGAATGATTCAGAGAACCGACATGTTGATAAATTAGACACACGTGCAACTCTTGGGTTCAGGTCTAGAGCTATCATTCTACTCCCCCTATCGTTGTTTGGCATATATATATATATATATACATATATATATATTTATATATATATATATATATATATATATATATATATATATATATATATATATATATATATATATATATATATATATATATATATATATATATATATATATATATATATATATATATATATATATATATATATATATATATATATATATATATATATATATATATATATATATATATATATATATACATAAAAGCTGTGCGAAGAATTCTCCCAGAAGTCTCTACTACCACTTCGTCCAACAGTACCCTCTTGGGAGCACCGCTGGGTCACCAGGCCATCGACACAGTCCTCAAGCAAAAATTGAATGACCTGATGAGAATGGAGGAGGGAATAAGCAATCTTGATGCCCATGATGCTCTGTATCTCCTCACAAGGTGCCTAACTATTCCAAGACTCACTTACTTCATGAGGTGTGCACCCTCTTTTGACAACCCAACACTCGACGAATATGACGCACACCTGAGGTCAACCTTTAAGAAGGCACTGAACCTTTCACTAGAGGATGAGCAATGGGATCAGGCAACCCTCCCAGTGCGACTGGGAGGTATAGGAGTGCGCAAAGCAACGCATGTTGCTTTACCTGCTCTCCTGTCTTCGTGTTTGACTTCCAGTGCATTAGTCAAGAAGATTGTTCCCTAACGCTTGAGAAACGTGGTAGGAGCTCAAGACATCCTTACAGATTCCTCCAGTAGACAACAATGCTCTCCAACGCCTCAGGAAAAGACAAAGCTCATCTCCTGGCAGTGAAGGCACCACACTCAGGAGATTTCCTGTTAGCTGTTCCCAATTCCTCCTTGGGCACTCAACTAGATCCACAGGCAGCTACGTGCACTACAGAAGTGCAGCTGCATGCACTACAGTAGTCCTGCCAGGTGCACTACAGAAGTCCTCCCAGGTGCAATACAGTAGTGCAGCTACGTACACTACAGTAGTGCAGCTACGTGCAGTACAGTAGCGCAGCTAGGTGCACTACAGTAGAGCAGCTACGTGCACTACACTAGTGCAGCTACGTGCACTACAGTAGTGCAGCTACGTGCACTACACTAGTGCAGCTATGTGCACTACAGTAGTGCAGCTACGTGCACTTCACTAGTGCAGCTACGTGCACTACAGTAGTGCGGTTACGTGCACTACAGTAAAGCAACTACGTGCACTACAGTAGTGCAGCTACGTGCACTACAGTAGAGCAGCTACGTGCAGTGTAATAGTGCAGCTACGTGCACTACAGTAGTGCAGCTATGTGCACTACAGTTCTGCAGGTACGTGCACTACAGTAGTGCAGCTACGTGCACTAGAGTAGTGCCGTTACGTGCACTACAATAGTGCAGCTATGTGCACTACAGTAGTGCAGCTACGTTCACTACAGTAGTGCAGCTGCGTGTACTACAGTAGTGCAGCTACACACACTACAGTAGTGCAGATATGTGCGCTTAAGTAATACAGCTAGGTGCACTACAGTAGTGAAGCTACGTGCACTACGGTAGTACAGCTGGGTGCACTATAGTATTGCAGCTATGTGCACTACAGTATTGCTGCTAGATGCACTACAGTAGTGCAGCTACGTGCACTAAAGTAATGCAGCTACGTTCACTACAGAAGTACAGCTACGTGCACTACAGTAGTGCAACTACGTGCACTATAGTAGTGCAGCTATGTGCAGTACAGAAGTGCAGCTACGTGCACTGCAGTAGTGCTCCTACATGCTCTACAGTAGTGCAGCTGCGTGCACTGTAGTGCTGCTACGTGCACTAAAGTAGTGCAGCTGCGTGCACCACGGTAGTGCAGCTACATGCACTACGGTATTGCAGCAACGTGCACTACAGTAGTGCAGCTACGTGTACTACAGTAGTGCAGCTACGTGCACTACAGTAGTTCAGCTACGTGCACTTCAGCAGTGCAGCTTCGTGCACTACAGTAGTGCAGCTACATGCACTGCAGTAGTGCTGGTACGTGTACTGCAGTAGTGCAGCTATGTGCACTACAGTAGTGCAGGTACGTGCTCTACAGTAGTGCGGCTACGTGCACTACAGTAGTGCAGCTAGGTGAACTACAGTAGTACAGCTAGGTGCACTACAGTAGTGCAGCTAGGTGCTCTACAGTAGTGCAGCTACGTGCACTACAGTAGTGCAGTTACGTGCACTACAGAAGTGCAACTACGTGCACTGCAGTAGTGCAGTTAGGTGCACTACAGTAGTGCAGCTACGTGCACTACAGAAGTGCAACTACGTGCACTGCAGTAGTGCAGCTAGGTGCACTACAGTAGTACAGCTAGGTGCACTACAGTAGTGCAGCTAGGTGCTCTACAGTAGTGCAGCCAGGTGCAGTAAAGTGGTGCAGCTATGTGCGCTTCAGTAGTGCTGCTAGGTGCACTACAGAAAAGCAGCTGCGTGCACTGCAGTAGTGCAGCTATGAGCACTACAGTAGTGCAGCTATGTGCAATATAGTAGTGCAGCTACGTGCACTACAGTAGTGCAGCTATGTGCACTACAGTACTTCAAGTACATGCACTACAGTAGTGCAGCTACGTGCACTACAGTAGTGCAGCTAAGTTCACTACAGTAGTGGTACTGCGTGCACTACAGTACTGTAGCTAGGTGCACTACAGTAGTGCATTTTCATGCAATACAGTAGTGCACCTATGTGCACTACAGTAATGCAGCTACGTGCACTACAGCAGTGCAGCTACGTGCATTACAGTATGGCAGCTACGTGCGCTACATTAGTGCTGCTACGTGCACTACAGTACTGGAACTAGGTGCACCACAGTAGTGCAGCTACGTGCACTACAGTAGTGCAGTTACGTTCACTACAGTAGTGCAGCTACATGCACTACAGTAGTGCAGCTATTTGCAGTACAGTAGTGCAGCTACGTACACTATATTAGTGCAGTTACGTGCACTAGCGTAGTGCAGCTACATGCACTACAGTAGTGCACGTATGTGCACTACAGTAATGCAGCTACGTGCACTACAGCAGTGCAGCAACGTGCACTACAGTATGGCAGTTACACGCTACAGTAGTACTGCTACGTGCACTACAGTAGTGCAGCTGAACTACAGTAGTGCAGCTACTGCACTACTGCAGTGCAGCTACGTGCACTACAGTAGTGCAGCTAGATGCACTACAGTAGTGCAGCTACGTACACTACAGTAGTACAGCTAAGTGCACTACAGTAGTACAGCTAAGTGCACTGCAGTAGTGCAGCTACATGCACTACAGTAATGCGGCTACGTGCACTACAGCAGTGCAGCAACGTGTACTACAGTATGTCAGTTACACGCTTCAGTAGTACTGCTACGTGCACTACAGTACTGCAAATAGGTGCACCACAGCAGTGCAGCTACATGCACTAAATTAGTGCAGTTACGTGCACTACAGTAGTGCAGCTACATGCACTACAGTAGTGCAGCTATGTGCACTACAGTAGTGCAGTTAGGTGCAATACAGTAGTTCAGCTAGGTGCACTGCAGAAGTGCAGCTAGGTGCAATACAGTAGTGCAGCTAGGTGCTCTACAGTAGTGCAGCTAGGTGCACTACAGTAGTGCAGGTACGTGCACTACAGTAGTGCTGCTGCACTACAGTAGTGCAGCTACAGCACTACAGTAGTGCAGCTAGGTGCACTACAGTAGTGCAGCTAGGTGCACTACAGTAGTGAAGCTACGTGCACTACAGTAGTGCAGCTACGTGCACTACAGTAGTGCAGCTACGTGCACTACAGTAGCGAGCTACGTGCACTACAGTAGTGCAGCTACGTGCACTACAGTACTGGAACTAGGTGCACCACAGTAGTGCAGCTACGTGCACTACAGTAGTGCAGTTACGTTCACTACAGTAGTGCAGCTACATGCACTAGAGTAGTGCAGCTAGGTGCACTACAGTAGTGCAGCTACGTGCACTACAGTAGTGCAGCTACACTCTCTACAGTAGTTCAGCTGCGTGCACTACAGTAGTGCAGCTGCGTGCACTACTGTAGTGCAGCTAGGTGCACTACTGTAGTGCAGCTAGGTGCACTACAGCACTGCAACTACGTGCACTACAGTAGTGCAGTTACGTGCACTACAGTAGTGCAGCTACATGCTCTACAGTAGTGCAGCAGGGTGCACTTACAGCTGTGCAGGTACCTGCACTACTATAATGCAGCTACGTGCACTACTGTAGTGCAGCTACGTGCCCTACAGCAGTGGAGCTACGTGCACTACTGTAGTGCAGCTACGTGCACTACACTAGTGCAGCTACGTGGACTACAGTAGTGCAGCTACATGCACTACTGCAGTGCAGCTGCGTGCACTACAGTAGTGCAGTTTCGTGCACTATAGTAGTGCAGCTAGGTGCGTAGCAGTAGTGTAGCTAGGTTCACTACAGTAGTGCAGCTATGTACACTACAGTAGTGAAGATACGTACACTACAGCAGTGCAGCTAGATGCACTACAGAAGTGCAGCTTCGTGCACTACAGCAGTGCAGCTACGTACACTACAGTAGTGCAGCTACGTGCACTACAGAAGTGCAGCTACGTGCCCTACAGTAGGGCTGCTACGTGCCCTACAGTATTGCAGCTGCGTGCACTGCAGAAGTGCAGCTACGGTCACCACAGTAGTGCAGCTAGGTGCACTACAGTAGTGCAGCTATGTGCACTAGAGTAGTGCAGCTAAGAGCACTACAGTAGTGCAGCTAGGTGCACTAAAGTAGTTCAGTTACATGCACTACAGAAGTGCAGCTAGGTGCACGACAGTGGTGCAGGTAGATGCAATCAAGTAGTGCAGCTGCGTGTACTACAGTAGTCCAGCTTCATGCACTTCAGTAGTGCAGCTATGTGCACTACAGTAGTGCAGCTAGGTGCACTACAGTAGTGCTGCTACGTGCACTACAATAGTGTCCCTACGTGCACTACAGTAGTGCAGCAACGTGCACTACAGTAGTGCAGCTACGTGCACTACAGTAGTGCACCTACATGCATTACAGAAGTGCAGCTACGTGCACTACAGTAGTGCAGCTATGTGCAATACAGTAGTGCAGCTAGGTTCACTACAGTAGTGCAGCTAGGTTCACTACAGCAGTGCAGCTAGGTGCACTAGAGTAGTGCAGCTATGTGCACTTCGGTAGTGCAGCTATATGCACTACAGTAATGCAGCTATGTGCACTATAGCAATGCAGCTATGTGCGCTACAATAATGCACCTTCGAGCACTGTAGTAGTGCAGCTATGGGCACTACAGTAGTGCACCTATGTGCAATATAGTAGTGCAGCTACGTGCACTACAGTAGTGCAGCTATGTGCACTACTTTACTTCAGCTACATGCACTAAAGTAGTGCAGCTACGTGCACTACAGTAGTGCAGTTATGTGAACTACAGTAGTGCAGCTTCATGCAATACCTTAGTGCAGTTATGTACACTACAGAAATGCAGCTTTGTGCAGTACAGAAGTGCAGGAAGGTGCACTACGGTAGTGCTTCTGCGTGCACTACAGTAGTGCTGCTGCGTGCACTACAGTAGTGTAGCTAGGTGCACTACAGTAGTGCAGCTTCATGCAATACAGTAGTGCACCTATGTGCCCTACAGTAATGCAGGTACGTGCACTAAAGCAGTGCAGCTACGTGCATTACAGTATGGCAGCTACGTTCGCTGCAGTTGTGCTGCTACGTGCACTACAGTACTGCAACTAGGTGCACCCCAGTAGTGCAGCTACGTGCACTACAGTAGTGCAGCTACATGCACTACAGTAGTGCAGCTAGGTGCACTACAGTAGTGCAGCAACGTGCACTACAGTAGTGCAGCTACATTCTCTACAGTAGTTCAACTGCGTGTACTACAGTAGTGCAGCTACGTGCACTACTGTATTGCAGCTACGTGCACTACTGTAGTGCAGCTACGTGCCCTACAGCAGTGCAGCTACGTGCACTACTGTAGTGCAGCTACGTGCACTACACTAGTGCAGCTACGTGCACTACAGTAGTGCAGCTAGGTGCACTACAGTAGTGCAGCTAGGTGCAATACAGTAGTGCAGCTAGGTGCACTACATTAGTGCAGCTAGGTGCACTAAAGTATTTCAGTTACATGCACTACAGTGGAGCAGCTACGTGCACTACTGCAGTGCAGCTAGGTGGACTACAGTAGTGCAGTTGCGTGCACTAGAATAGTCCAGCTAGGTGCACTACAGTAGTGCAGCAAGGTGCACTACAGTAGTGCAGCTGCGTGCACTACAGTCCAGCAGCTAGATGCACTACAGTAGTGCAGCTAGGTGCACTACAGTAGTGCAGTTAGGTGCACTACAGTAGTGCAGCTGCGTGCACTACAGTAGTGTAGCTGCTTGCACTACTGAAGTGCAGCTGCGTGCACTACGGTAGTGCAGCTAGGTGCACTACAGGAGAGCAGCTAGGTGCAATACACCAGTGCAGCTAGGTACACTACAGTAGTGCAGCTAGGTGCACTACAGTAGCGCAGCTGCGTGCACTACAGTAGTGCAGCAATGTGCAATACAGTAGTGCTGCTAGGTGTACTACAGTAGTGCAGCTACGTGCACTAGAGTAGTGAACCTACGTGCACTACACTATTGCAGCTATGTGCACTACTGCAGTGATGCTGAGTGCACTACAGTAGTGAAGGCGCGTGAACTGCAGTAGTGCAGGTGCGTGAACTACAGTAGTGCAGCGGTATGCACTACTGCAGTGCACTTACGTGCACTACAGAAGTGCGGCTACGTGCACTACAGTAGTGCAGCGAGGTGAACTACAGCAGTGCAGCCAGGTGCACTACAGTAGTGAAGCAATGTGCAGCTTTGTGCACAAGAGTAGAGCAGCTGAGCGCACTACAGTAGTGCAGCTAGGTGCATTGCAGTAGTGCAGCTGTGTGCACTACAGTACAGCAGCTAGGAGCACTGCAGAAGTGCAGCTACGTGCAATACAGAAGTGCAGCTAGGTGCACTGCAGCAGTGCGGCTACGTGTACTACAGTAGTGCCGCTACGTGCACTACAGTAATGCAGCTATATGCACTACAGCAGAGCAGCTACGTGCACTACAGTAGTGCAGCTAGGTGCACGACAGTAGTGCAGCTAGGTGCACTGCAGTAGTGCAGTTACATACACTACAGTAGTGTAGCTAGGTGCGCTACACAAGTGCAGCTAGCTGAACTATAGTAGTGCAGTTAGGTGCACTACAGTAGTGCAGCTGCGTGCAGTACAGTAGTGCAGGTGGGTTCACTACAGTAGTGCAGCTAGGTGCACTACAGCAGTGCAGCTAGGTGCACTACAGTAGTTCAGCTGCGGGCACTTCAGTGGTGCAGAGTGGTGCACTACTACAGTACTGGAGCGAGGTGCACTACAGTAGTGCAGCTGCGTGCACTACTGTAGTGCAGCTAAGTGTACTACAGTAGTCCAGCTGCTTGCACTACACATGTGCAGCTGCTTACACTAAAGTAGTGCAGCTAGGTGCGCTACAGAAGTGCAGCTAGCTGCATTATAGTAGTGCAGGCAGGTGCACTGCAGTAGTGGAGCTGTGTGCATTACAGTAGTGCAGCTAGGTGCACTACAGTAGTGCAGCTGCGTGCACTACAGTAGTGCAGCTAGGTACACTACAGCAGTGCAGATACGTGCAGTACAGTAGTGCAGCTACGTGCAGTACAGTAGCGCAGGTACGTGCACTTCAGTAGTGCAACTAGGTGCACTACAGTAGTGCAGCTATGTGTACTACAGTAGTGCAACTAGGTGCACTACAGAAGTGCAGCTACGTGCACTACAGTAGTGCAATTAGGTGCACTACAGTGGTGCAGCTGCCTGTACTAGAGTTGTGCAGCTGCGTGCACTACAGTAGTGCAGCAAGGTGCACTGCAGTAGTGCAGCGGCGTGCACTACAGTAGAGCAGCTAAGTGCAATACAGTATTGCAGCTAGGTGCACTACGAAGTGCAGCTGCGTGCACTACAGTAGTGCAGCTACGTGCACTACAGTTTTGCAGCTAGGTGCAATACAGTAGTGCAGCTACGTGCACTACAGTAGTGCAGCTAGGTAAACTACAGTAGTGCAGATATGTGCTACAGTTTTGCAGCTGCAGTAGTGCAGCTACGTGCACTACAGTAGTGCAGCTAGCTGCACTACAGAAGTGCAGCTAAATGCACTACAGTAGTACAGGTAGATGCACTCCAGTAGTGCAGCTGCGTGCACTACAGTAGTGCAGCTGCATGCACTTCAGTAGTGCAGCTATGTGCACTACAGTAGTGCAGCTAGGTGCACTACAGTAGTGCAGCTGCGTGCACTGCAGTACTGCAGCAAGCTGCACTACAGTAGTGCAGCTGTGTGCACTGTAGTTGTGCAGCTAGGAGCACTACAGTACCGCAGCTAGGTGCACTACAGTAGAGCAGTTGCGTGCACCACAGAAGTGCAGCTGCGTGCACTACAGTAGTGATGCTGCGTGCTCCACAGTAGTGCAGCTAGGTGCACTACACCAGTGCAGCTACGTGCACTCCAGCAGCGCAGCTGCGTGCAGTACAGTAGTGCAGCTAGGTGCACTACAGTAGTTGAGCGAGGTGCCCTACAGCAGTGCAGCTAGGTGCTCTACAGTAGTTCAGCTAGGTGCACTACAGTAGTGCAGCGGCGTGCACTACAGTAGTCCAGCTTCCTGCACTACAATATTGCAGCTAGGTGCTCTACATTTGTGCAAGTAGGTACACTACAATAGTGCAGGTACGTGCACTGCAGTAGTGCAGCTACGTGCACTACAGTAGTGCAGCTACGTGCACTATAATAGTGCAACTATGTTCTCTACAGTAGTGCAGCTGTGTGCACTACAGTAGTGCCGTTATGTGCAATACAGTAGTGCAGCTAGGTGCACTACAGTAGTGCAGCTGCATGCACTATAGTAGTGCAGCTAGGTGCACTACAGTAGTGCAGCTAGATGCACTACAGTAGTGCAGCTAGGTGCACTACAGTAGTGCCGCTAGGTGCACTACAGTAGTGCAGCTAGGTACTCTACAGTAGTGCAGCTGCGTGCACTACAGTGTTGCAGCTACGTGCACTACAGTAGTGAAGCTAGGAGCACTACAGTAGTGCAGTTAGTTGCACTGCAGAAGTGCAGCTAGGTGCACTACAGTAGTGCAGCTTCTTGCAAAACAGTAGTGCAGCTATGTGCAATACAGTAGTGCAGCTAGGTTCACTACTGTAGTGCAGCTAGGTGCACTACAGTAATGCAGCTATGTGCACTGTAGCAGTGCAGCTATGAGCAATACAGTAGTGCTGCTAGGTGCAACATAGTAGTGCAGCTACGAGCACTACAGTACTGCAGCTACATGCACTTCAGTAGTGTAGCTATTTGCACAACAGTAGTGCAGCTACGTGCACTACAGTAGTGCAGCTATGTGCACTACAGTACTGCAGCTATGTGCACTACGATACTGCAGCTACATGCACTACAGTAGTGAAGCTACGTGCAGTACAGTAGAGCAGCTAGGTGCACTACGGTAGTGCTCCTACGTGCACTACAGTAGTGCAGCTAGGAGCACTACAGTAGTGCAGTACATGCACTACAGTAGTGCAGCTACTTGCACTACAGTAGTGCAGCTACGTGCACTACAGTAGTGCAGCTGCGTGCACTACAGTAGTGCAGCTAAGTGCACTGCAGTAGTGCAGCTGCGTGCACTACAGTAGTGCAGCTGCGTGCACTACAGTAGTGCAGCTAGGTGCACTACAGTATTGGCCACAACTGAAAGTTGAAAACCAAGCTGAGTTGTAGGGAGGTTAAGGAGTACTTCTTTATCTTTAGTGTTGTCAGGAAGTGGAATGATCTTGAGAGTGAAGTAGTGGGAGCAAGTTCCATGCTTAGCTTTAAGAAGAGGTATGATAAGCTCATGGAGCAGGGAGAGAGAGTGTATAAGTATCGGTTATTGTAGAGGCGGGCCAGGAGCTATGAATCACTAAGGAAAATCAGCCGGACGACATTGGAGGAACTGGAGAGATAGGAGGGACATGATAACGGCGTATAAAATATCTAGAAGACTTGACAAGGTGGACAGGGACAGAATGTTGCAAAAATGTGACGCAGCAACAAGGGGTCACAACTGGAAGTTGGAAAGTATTTCTTCAGCCACAGAACTGTCCAGAAATGGAACAATCTGGAGAGTGATGTAGTGGAGGCAGCATGCATACATACTTTAATAAGAGATACGACAAAACTCATTGAGAAGAAAGAGAGTGGACCTAGTAGCGAGCAGCGAAGACGAGTGGCCAGGAGCTATGAATCGACCCCTGCAACCTTAAATAGGTGAGTACAAGTAGGAAAGTACACAAACACACACACACACACTCACATCAGTGAAGAGGCGGGGCCATAAGCCATGAGTCGACCCCTGCAACGACACTTAGGTGAGTAATTAGGTGAGTACACATATACACACACACACAAACACACACAAACACACACACACACACACTCACACACACACACACACACACACACACACACACACACACACACACACACACACACACACACACACACACACACACACACACACACACACACACTTAATAAGGAATCTTAATAAGACATCTTAATAAGGAATCGTTCAGGACCCTGTACACCGTGTACGTTAGGCCCATGTTGGAGTATGCGGCACCAGTTTGGAACCCACACCTAGCTAAGCACGTAAAGAAACTAGAGAAAGTGCAAAGGTTTGCAACAAGACTGGTCCCAGAGCTAAGAGGTATGTCCTACGAGGAGAGGTTAAGGGAAATCAACCTGACGAAACTGGAGGACAGGAGAGATAGGGGGGACATAATAACGACATACAAAATACTGAGAGGAATTGACAAGGTGGACAAAGACAGGATGTTCCTGAGATGGGACACAGTAACAAGGGGACACAGTTGGAAATTGAAGACAATGAAGCTTGTCTTTCTTGCAGAAGTTGGTGAAAGTGAAGAAAATTGTAAAGCTTTTGCTGCAGCTGGTGAAGCAGCTGGCTCAACAGCTGATACAGCAACTGGTGCAACAGCTGGTGCAGCAACTGATGCAACAGCTGTTGCAGCACCTGGTGAAACAGCAGGTGCAGCAACTGGTGCAAAAGCTAGCACAGCAACTTGTAGAACAGCTGGTACAGCAGCTGGTGCATCACCTAGTGTAGCAGCTGGCTAGAAGTTTGTGTGGGTGGTGAGGCCTGACCAGCCTCGGCCGGCTCCTCTTTTGCATACCTATTCACTTTACTGATTTGCCAATCTAAAACTTTCCTCCTTCCCTCTCTCTCAGGTCCGTGTGGAGGGCGGAACTTCCCGCATGAGCTGTCACCCAGTTGTAACTTTATAACACAGTATGAGGGAAGGGCAGGCGGGCCGAGGATGGGCTGGTGGGAGTGCAAGATGACATGTGGGCAGGGAAGGCAGCAGACACTGAGCCTTGTAGTATTAATAAACACAGGTGGGAGTGCTGTGGGTGAGGAGTACCGAGCCTAACCAACCTTGACGTTACTTCAGCAGTATTGTGCGCCATTAGTGAACACTCATGCTCGTGATCTTCCCAGACTTTACCTCAGCTCCTCACTGACGGCCTCTTACAACCAGAAACCATAGCTTTGTACAAGCTGTCATCTTTCTAGGTGTGTTTTGTATCAGTTTTTTACGCCTGAAAATTCTTCACCTAACTTTTTTAGGTTATTTGTGTCATTGATAATATGTTTCTGGTGTTCTAGTTCTGGGTGTTCTTCATATGTGCTAATCTATCTCATTAATTGTATAGTAACTCACAGTTAATTTTTACTGCTAGTTTTTTGCATTATTTCCATTATTTAACTTGATTCTAATGTACCAGAGTACGTACTCTTGTGGCCGTGTAAAGCAGGTAGAACCACTTTTATTTTTCCGTTTGGATACCGGTCTCACGATCACAGATGTGCTCTCGTTAGGAGTGGCATGCCAAGTGTACTTACTGGCCACCTGACGTTTGAAGTATGGTGGAGTAGTGGACTAAACGTTGAGAATTTAGCTAGCTTCCGGGGAGTCAGGATAAATAACTCAGGTACCTACCCCCGGCTGGTTGCAGTATGTTGTTTGATAAATATGCATATATATATATATATATATATATATATATATATATATATATATATATATATATATATATATATATATATATATATATATATATATATATATATATATATATATATATATATATATATATATATATATATATATATATATATTAATATAATATATATATACACAGGTAGCTGTGTGCTGGCTGCGCCATTCTTGTAGGGTTGGGTGGTCCTGTGGTTTAAAGCGTCATGTGGTTCTCGCTTACCATGAGGCAGGCCAGTACAACATGGGTTCGAATCCTTGGCTAGCGCAGCGTTGTTATTGATCAATACCACTTGTTCGTGGCTACAATATTATATATATATATATATATATATATATATATATATATATATATATATATATATATATATATATATATATATATATATATATATATAAATTTATTTATTTATTGTTTATTAACACATCGGCCGTTTCCTATGAAAATGGGTGGCCCGAAAAAGAAAAACTTTTACCGCCTTCCCTCCACTACAGAATTATGCACTCTCGAAGTCGTTCTATTTTGCTCCACCCTCTCCACATGTCCGAACCACCTCAACAACCCATCCTTAACTCTCTGGATAACAGTTGTGGCAATCCCAACCTCCTCCTAATCTCCAAACTACGAATTCTCTGCATTATATTCACACCACACATTTCCCTCAGACACTACATCTTCACTGCCTCCAGCCTTCTCCTTCTTGCAACATTCATCACCCATGCTTCACACCCATATAAGAGTGTTGGTATAACTATACTCTCATACGTTCCCCTTTTTCCTTCCAAGGAGAAAGTTCATTGTCTCTACAAACTCCTCGTCAATTCAATGATTCACCTCATTTTTCACTTCATCTGCTGACAAGTCCACTCCTAAATATTTGAATACATTCACCTCCTCCATACTCTCTCCCTCCAACGTGATATCCAATCTTTCGTTACCTAATTATTTTGTTATCCTTATCACCTCATTCTTTCCGATATTCACTTTCAATTTTCTTCTTTTACATACCCCTACCAAACTCATCCACCAACCTTTGCAATTTCTCTTCAGAACCTTCCAAAAGCACAGAGTCATACGCACAGTGTTACATTCTTTATCTTTTAACCCCAAACCTCCTGCCAACACCCGATCGTTGTCTTACAACCCCATCTACAAATACATTGAACAATCATTGTGACAGTAAGCATCCTTGAATAAGCCTTAATTTTACTGGGAAATAATCTCCTTCTCTCCTACATTCTCTAATCTGAGCCTCACTATCCTCGTAAAAACTTTGAACTGCTTTCAATAACTTCCCTCCTATTGCATACAATGGCAACATCTGCCACATTACCCAAAATCATATATATATATATATATATATATATATATATATATATATATATATATATATATATATATATATATATATATATATATATATATATATATATATATATATATATATATATATATATATATATATATGTCGTGCCGAATAGGCAGAACTGGCGATCTTGGCTTAAATAGCAACGCTTATCTTGCCATATAGGACAAGTGAAAATTTGTGTATGCAATAATTTCGCCAAAATCATTCTGAACCTAACGAAAAAAATATATTTCACTGTGTTTGTTTAGTATTAAATTATTGTAAAGAAATCTAAAATATATTTAGCTGGGTTAGGCTAAAATAAATTGCGCTTGTTATAATAAGGTTAGGTAAGTTTTCTAAGTTCCTTTTGGTGCAAAATTATAAATTTTTACATTAACATTAATGAAAAAAATATATCATTAAACGTATAAGAGAAAATTTTAGAAAGGACTTAATTTTAAATGAGTTCTTGCTAAATGACCAGTTTTACATATTCGGCACGACATATATATATATATATATATATATATATATATATATATATATATATATATATATATATATATATGTATGTATATATATATATATATATATATATATATATATATATATATATATATATATATATATATATATATATATATATATATATATATATATATATATATATATATATATATATATATATGTCGTGCCGAATATGAAAAACTGGTCAATTAGCAAGAACTCATCTAAAATTAAGTTCTTACTAAAATTTTCTCTTATACGTTTAAAAATATATTATTTTCATTTATGTTGATGTAAAAATTTATAATTTGACACCAAAAGGGACTTTAAAAACTTACCTAACCTTATTATAACAAAAAAATTTTTTTAGCCTAACCCAACTATATATATTTTAGATTTGTTTACAATAATTTAATACTAATCAAACACAATGAAATATATTTTTTTTGTTAGGTTCAGAATGATTTTGGCGAAATTATTGCATACACAAATTTTCACTTGTCCTATATGGCAAGATGAGCGTTGCTATTTAAGCCAAGATCGCAAGTTCTGCCTATTCGGCACGATATATATATATATATATATATATATATATATATATATATATATATATATATATATATATATATATATATATATATATATATATATATATATATACATATATATATATATATATATATATATATATATATATATATATATATATATATATATGTGTGTGTGTGTGTGTGTGTGTGTGTGTGTGTGTGTGTGCAGACGGGCGATCTTAACTATACAGGACAAGCCACTTGAGGGTGGAAATCTTTAGCTCAAGTACTTTCACACTTCTCAGTGCGTCATCAAGAGCTGAGCAACCAAAGCAAGGAGATGAGTTTCTTTCCAGACTCAGTGGCTTAGTTCACCACAGAACATGAAATAAATAACACGTTGCCGTTCCTAGATGTTTTAATCCATCGGGTCAATAGGAAATTCAAATTCACAGTGTATAGGAAGTCCACCAACGTGTCGTCATACATTCACTACTATTCCAACCACGAAACCAGGATAAAAAGGAGTGTGTACCTCACAATGTTTCTGAGAGCCTTGCGCATCTGCAGTCCAGCGTACCTAGAGGACGAAATCAGCAAGATATTCAACATAGCTACAAAACTAAGATATCCTAAGGATTTTGTCGAGAAGGAACTATCTAATGTCGTATATTGTATACTTATTTATCCTCTTTTTCTTGAAATATGTATTACCTATAACTAAACCCCTTTCTATACAAAGTTCAATCAAAAGGCTCCCATTATCATTTACACCTGGCACCCCAAGCTTACCTACCACACCCTCTCTAAAAGTTTCTCCTACTTTAGCATTCAGGTCCCCTACCACAATTACTCTCTCACTTGGTTCAAAGGTTCCTATACATTCACTTAACATCTCCCAAAATCTCTCTCTCTTCTCTATATTCCTCTCTTCTCCAGGTGCATACACTCTTATTATGACCCACTTTTCGCATCCAACCTTTACTTTAATACACATAATTCTTGAATTTACACATTCATATTCTCCTTCCATAACTGATCCTTCAACATTACTGCTATCCCTTCCTTAGCTCTAACTCTCTCATATACTCCAGATTTAATCCCATTTATTTCCCCGCACCGAAACTCCCCTACCCCCTTCAGCTTTGTTTCGTTTAGGGTCAGGACATCCAACTTCTTTTCATTCATAACATCAGCAATCATGTTTCTTGTCATCCGCACTACATCCACGCACATTCAAGCATCCCAGTTTTATAAAGTTTTTCTTCTTCTCTTTTTTAGTAAATGTTTACAGGAGAAGGGGTTACTAGCCCATCGCTAGTATATATCTATATATATGTATATATATATATATATATATATATATATATATATATATATATATATATATATATATATATATATATATATATATATACATATATATATATATATGCAAAACAACCACTCTGAAAGAATAGAGAAATTCCAAGCGCTTTCGTGACTACTCACATTATCAAGGAACTATGAAAGTAAAGCATCCAAGGAAGCTATATAAGGGGTCTGGTCGGCACCTCACTATCAGATCCCACAACGGTTTAAACACGTGACGCGCGGCGAGCCAACTTGGAAAGGTCCTTGGCACAACTCACCCCACAAACTATTCTACCCAAGAAATAAGAAATTTTAAAGATTATTTGTCCAGTGTATTATTAAATTCTTCCCAAATTCTATTAATTATAAATGGATCTAATTTATATAAACCAAAGGAAATATTCATATTATTGTCAAAACTGCTTTTTATGAAACAAGATTCAATTATATTCCTGTCGACCATGGACTTGCTTGATACTACTTTCTCAACTTTTTGAAAATCAATTGGATGGTTAAAATCTCTTACATGAATAAATATTTCTTGGGTAGTTTGTGGGGTGAGTTGTGCCAAGGACCTTTCCAAGTTGGCTCGCCGCGCGTCACGTGTTTAAACCGTTGTGGGATCTGATAGTGAGGTGCCGACCAGACCCCTTATATAGCTTCCTTGGATGCTTTACTTTCATAGTTCCTTGATAATGTGAGTAGTCACGAAAGCGCTTGGAATTTCTCTATTCTTTCAGAGTGGTTGTTTTGCATATTCTGAAATCACCTGTTTACTGTGATCTTATTGCATATATATATATATATATATATATATATATATATATATAATATATATATATAATATAATATATATATATATATATATATATGTCGTGCCGAATAGGCAGAACTTGCGATCTTGGCTTAAATAGCAACGCTCATCTTGCCATATAGAACAAGCGAAAATTTGTGTATGCAATAATTTCGCCAAAATCATTCTGAACCTAACGAAAAAAAATGTATTTCACTGTGTTTGTTTAGTATTAAATTATTGTAAACAAATCTAAAATATATTTAGTTGGGTTATGCTAAAATAAATTGCGATTTTTATAATGAGGTTAGGTAAGTTTTCTAAGTTCCTTTTGGTGCAAAATTATAATTTTTTTCATCAACATTAATGAAAAAAATATATCTTTAAACGTATAAGAGAAAATTTTAGAAAGAACTTAATTTTAAGTGAGTTCTTGCTAATTGACCAGGTTTACATATTCGGCACGACATATATATATATATATATATATATATATATATATATATATATATATATATATATATATATATATATATATATATATATATATATATATATATATATATATATATATATATATATATATATATATATATATATATATATATATATATATATATATATATATATATATATATATATATATATATATATATATATATATATATATATATAAAGAATTCCCCCCAAAATGCTGATGGATGTGTCTATAAGATTCCTTGTAAAATTTGCGATAAAGTTTATTACGGTCAAACTGGTAAAAATCTCGAACTAAAACAGCATAAATATAGCATTAGAACTGGACAAGATTCCAATGCTCTATTTATTCATGTAAGAGATTTTAACCATCCAATTGATTTTCAAAAAGTTGAGAAAGTAGTATCAAGCAAGTCCATGGTCGACAGGAATATAATTGAATCTTGTTTCATAAAAAGCAGTTTTGACAATAATATGAATATTTCCTTTGGTTTATATAAATTAGATCCATTTATAATTAATAGAATTTGGGAAGAATTTAATAATACACTGGACAAATAAAATTTTTTAAAATTTCTTATTTCTTGGGTAGAATAGTTTGTTGGTGGGTTGTGTGAGGGACCTGTCTAGCTGGGCCGGCGGGCCTGCTGCAGTGTTCCCTTTCTTATGAGTCGCGCGTCAGGTGTTTAACTGTTGTGGGATCTGATAGTGAGGTGTTGGCTAGACCCCTTATATACCTTCCTTTGATGCTTTACTTTCATAGTTCCTTGATAATGTGAGTTGTCACGAAAAGCGCTTGGAATTTCTCTATTCTTTCACAGTGGTTCTTTTGCATATATATATATATATATATATATATATATATATATATATATATATATATATATATATATATATATATATATATATATATATATATATATATATATATATATATATATATAGATAGTGAAAAATGTTATTACCTTGAGTTCCCTGATGGTTACCCTAAGTCAGCTTGAGCCCTGCTACTCAAAAGTGCAGAAGGAGAATGGTTCCTACAAAAGTAATAAGACTCATCGCCTATGGCCTACGAGCTAGGCTGTACTGAACTTCTTAGCCTAGCCTAAGCGAGCAGTGAGAAATGGAACACATGAGGCAAATATCTTTATCTGCCTAACTACTGAGTAGGCGACTGTCATAACCAACTTTATTTTGGGATTTTACCCTGCCCCTGACCAGCCCTGTCCAGTATACATGAGTTGCATTTCAATAGCATACAGTGGCCGCCTTAGTAAATTTAATTTGTCAAACACCCTACCTTATGGCGGCGGGAATCTGGTGTAGAGACCGACTGCCTCTGACTCTAGCATTCTGAAAGGCCTCTGAAACTGCTCTTAGTAGACAATATTTTATGATCCAGTAGTAGTGTCGCGCTCTTGACACAGGCATCGTTGTTGACACTTGGCTTCTGCTTGATGGCGGAGGTCGCTTCGTGCCTCGACGAGTCCTCAGCCCTCAGCTGGAACACGTCATTTACTACATAATATTAATATCCTAAAGTTGTTATGATAATTCTAATAATGTTTCATGTAATACCCGATTATTAATTAGGCCTAAATCCCTGAAATATGTATGGGTTTAAGGGTACGTTAAGGATTATTATGGTTCGTTTATGGGTTCGTTAGCGATGTTAGATTTAGGATTGGGTTTAAGGATTCCTTAATAATTTTAAAGGTAATTATGCTATTACATTCATACAATTCGATGTACTAAACAGTTAATATTTACTAACCTATGATGGGAGACTCAAGTGTATGCACACAAATTTCCACAGTATTTTTGTGAGTTTTAAAAAACATATTATATACCCTGTACAGAATCTCAAAATTTCTGTTGCCACAGGATATATACCTTGAGAGGTGTATATCTCACAGTGTATATATGTTAGGAGTATAATACCTATTTTATGTATTAAAGTATTCCTGTCTGATGGTAAAAAAGGTTCCTTGAAGACTTAGTGAACTTAATGTAGTCGATAGTGTTTAAACTCCGTTAACCAACCAACCTGAAATGCTGTACAAAACCATAAACTCCAACATACAAGTGTCACCCATTTCTGTATTAACAATAAATTATGTTCAAATAAATTAGTCTTTCCATAAATATTTAGCACAATTCTACTACTATTAACTTTCTCTACTGTTACAAAGTAGTTACCCCTAGATGGCAGACTACTGTGTAGTTGTTATGTATGTTAAATACATTATTTAAACATGTATGAGCTTTGATTTCATTCTATACGTCAAATAACGACCTCACAAATGTATGCGCAATATCCGAATTTCTGAATTTTCGCACGAAAAGTTAAACCTAATATCTGCATTAATTTGCATAAATGTTTACCTAAATGGTTTCCAATAACTTGAAAATACTAAACTGGAATTGAGTGTTTTATTTGGCGCTGTTTTTGTGAGCTTTTGTACGCGCGCGCGCGGGCGTGTGTGTGTGTGTGTTTGTGTGTGTGTGTTTGTGTGTGTGTGTGTTTGTGTGTGTGTGTGTTTGTGTGTGTGTGTGTGTGTGTGTGTGTGTGTGTGTGTGTGTGTGTGTGTGTGTGTTTGAGTGTGTGTGTGTTTGTGTGTGTGTGTGTGTGTGTGTATGTGTGTGTGTGTGTGTTTGTGTGTGTGTGTGTGTTTGTGTGTGTGTGTGTGAGTGTGTGTGTGTGTGTGTGTGTGTGTGTGTGTGTGTGTGTGTGTGTGTGTGAGTGTGTGTGTGTGTGTGTGTGTGTGTGTGTGTGTGTGTGTGTGTGTGTGTGTGTGTGTGTGTGTGTGTGTGTGTGTGTGTGTGTGTGTGTGTGTTTGTGTGTGTGTGTGTGTGTGTGTGTGTGTGTGTGTGTGTGCGCGTGTATGTGTGTGTGTATGTGTGTGTACTCACCTAGTTGCACTCACCTAGTTGAGGTTGCAGGGGTCGAGTCCAAGCTCCTGGCCCCACCTCTTCACTGGTCGCTACTAGGTCACTCTCCCTGAACCATGAGCTTTATCGTACCTCTGCTTAAAGCTATGTATGGATCCTGACTCCACTACATCGCTTCCCAAACTATTCCACTTCCTGACTACTCTGTGGCTGAAGAAATACTTCCTAACATCCCTTTGATTCATCTGTGTCTTCAACTTCCAACTGTGTCCCCTTGTTACTGTGTCCAGTCTCTGGAACATCCTGTCTTTGTCCACCTTGTCAATTCCTCTCAGTATTTTGTAAGTCGTTATCATGTCCCCCCTATCTCTCCTGTCCTCCAGTGTCGTCAGGTTGATTTCCCTTAACCTCTCCTCATAGGACATACCTCTTAGCTCTGGGACTAGTCTTGTTGCAAACCTTTGCACTTTCTCTAGTTTCTTTACATGCTTGGCTAGGTGTGGGTTCCAAACTGGTGCCGCATACTCCAATATGGGCCTAACGTACACGGTGTACAGGGTCCTGAACGATTCCTTATTAAGATGTCGGAATGCTGTTCTGAGGTTTGCCAGGCGCCCATATGCTGCAGCAGTTATTTGGTTGATGTGCGCTTCAGGAGATGTGCCTGGTGTTATACTCACCCCAAGATCTTTTTCCTTGAGTGATGTTTGTAGTCTCTGACCCCCTAGACTGTACTCCATCTGCGGTCTTCTTTGCCCTTCCCCAATCCTCATGACTTTGCACTTGGTGGGATTGAACTCCAGGAGCCAGTTGCTGGACCAGGTCTGCAGCCTGTCCAGATCCCTTTGTATTTCTGCCTGGTCTTCGATCGAATGAACTCTTCTCATCAACTTCACGTCATCTGCAAACAGTGACACCTCGGAGTTTATTCCTTCCGTCATGTCGTTCACAAATACCAGAAACAGCACTGGTCCTAGGACTGACCCCTGTGGGACCCCGCTGGTCACAGGTGCCCACTCTGACACCTCTCCTCGTACCATTACTCGCTGCTGTCTTCCTGACAAGTATTCCCTGATCCATTGCAGTGCCTTCCCTGTTATTCCTGCTTGGTCCTCCAGTTTTTGCACTAATCTCTTGTGTGGTACTGTGTCAAACGCCTTCTTGCAGTCTAAGAAAATGCAATCCACCCACCCTTCTCTCTCTTGTCTTACTGCTGTCACCATGTCATAGAACTCCAGTAGGTTTGTGACACAGGATTTCCCGTCTCTGAAACCATGTTGTCTGCTGGTGATGAGATCATTCCTTTCTAGATGTTCCACCATTCTTCTCCTGACAATTTTTTCCATGATTTTGCATGCTATACATGTCAGTGACACTGGTCTGTAGTTTAGTGCTTCATGTCTGTCTCCTTTTTTAAAGATTGGTACCACATTTGCTGTCTTCCATGCCTCAGGCAATCTCCCTGTTTCGATAGATGTATTGAATATTGTTGTTAGGGGTACACATAGCGCCTCTGCTCCCTCTCTCAGGACCCATGGAGAGATGTTATCTGGCCCCATTGCCTTTGAGGTATCTAGCTCACTCAGAAGCCTCTTCACTTCTTCCTCGGTTGTGTGTACTGTGTCCAGCACATGGTGGTGTACCCCACCTCTCCGTCTTTCTGGAGCCCCTTCTGTCTCCTCTGTGAACACTTCTTTGAATCTCTTGTTGAGTTCCTCACATACTTCACTGTCATTTCTTGTTGTCTCTCCTCCTTCCTTCCTTAGCCTGATTACCTGGTCCTTGACGGTTGTTTTCTTCCTGATGTGGCTGTATAACAGCTTCGGGTCAGATTTGGCTTTTGCTGCTATGTCGTTTTCATATTGACGTTGGGCCTCCCTTCTTATCTGTGCATATTCGTTTCTGGCTCTACGACTGCTCTCCTTATTCTCCTGGGTCCTTTGCCTTCTATATTTCTTCCATTCCCTAGCACACTTGGTTTTTGCCTCCTTGCATCTTTGAGTGAACCATGGGCTCATCCTGGCTTTTTCATTATTCCTGTTACCCTTGGGTACAAACCTCTCCTCAGCCTCCTTGCACATTGTGACTACATATTCCATCATCTCATTAACTGGTTTCCCTGCCAGTTCTCTGTCCCACTGAACCTCATTCAGGAAGTTCCTCATTCCTGTGTAGTCCCCTTTCCTGTAGTTTGGTTTCATTCGTCCTGGCCTTCCTGCTTCCCCCTCCACTTGTAGCTCTACTGTGTATTCGAAGCTCAAAACCACATGATCGCTGGCCCCAAGGGGTCTTTCATATGTGATGTCCTCGATATCTGCACTACTCAAGGTGAATACTAAGTCCAGTCTTGCTGGTTCATCCTCTCCTCTCTCTCTTGTAGTGTCCCTTACGTGTTGGTACATGAAGTTTTCCAGTACCACCTCCATCATCTTAGCCCTCCATGTATCTTGGCCCCCATGTGGCTCCAAGTTCTCCCATTCGATCTCCTTGTGGTTAAAGTCGCCCATGATCAGGAGCTTTGCCCTGCATGTATGAGCTCTTCTGGCCACTGCAGCCAGTGTGTCAACCATCGCTCTATTGCTCTCGTCATACTCTTGCCTTGGCCTCCTGCTGTTCTGTGGTGGGTTATACATCACTGCAATTATCACCTTGGGACCTCCAGAGTGAAGCGTTCCCGCTATGCAATCACTTTCTTCTCCGCTGTCTCCTCTCTCCAGCTCATCAAAATTCCATCGGTGTTTGATCAGCAATGCCACTCCTCCCCCCCCCTGTTCCTTCTGTCTTTCCTCAGGATCTGGTATCCCGTTGGGAAGATGGCATCTGTTATCATACCTGTAAGCTTGGTTTCTGTGATTGCTATGATGTCTGGTGATGCCTCTTTGACTCTTTCGTGCCACTCCTCCCACTTGTTTGTTATTCCATCAGCGTTTGTGTACCATACCTTCAGTTTCCTTTCCAACACTGTGGTTTGGGGGGCCTGTGGGGGTGGGAGACCTGGTAGCATACTGTGGGATTCTATGGTTGGGGGTTGGGTGGAAGCTGTGGGTATGGATTGTATTGTGTGTTGGGATGGTGTGATAGGTTGTGGGGTTCTGAGGATAGTTGTGTGTGTGCTTGCTCTTGCTGCTCTGTTCTGCTCTGACTGACCTCTGCTGGTTCCATCCTTGTCTCCTTTCCTAGCTCCTTTCGCTTTTTTGTCCTCTCCCTCAGCTGCTGTCTCTCTTTTTGTGTTCTGTCTCTGTCTAGGAACACCTTCTTGTACTCTTCCGAGCTTCTCAACCGTGGTTTTTCTTGGAGGATCCTGTTCCGCACTGTTTCTGTCCTGAGAATCAGCTTGATCGGTCGGTTTCTCCCCTTCAAGTACCCCCCTATTCTCTGAAAATTTACAATCTCGTCCATGTCTTCTCCCCCTATTTCCGTGATGATTTTCTCAATCTCCTTTCTTTCTTCCTGCCGTCTTTCAGTGTGTGTCCTTTCCTCTCTCTCCCGAAGCCCATGGATAAACACTGATTTTGCCCTTTCCTCCTCCCATTGCCTCTCCCTCTGTGACTCTGGTTCCTGTCTGTATGTGGTCATTTTCTCCCTTGATTTTTCCAGTGGCTCTTGGTAGCATGGTTGTGCCTCAGCATTCGACCTATCTCCCTCTCCATCTGCACCCATCTGCTCTTCCCTTCCACTCCCTGGCCCTTCTTTGCAGGCTGATAGGACCTTAGCATATTTCATATCTCCTTCCTTCCTGTTCAGCCTCTCAGCTTCGTATGGTGTGTCTTCTCTGGTCACTACCCCTGAGACTTGCTTCAGCCTGTTTACCTCAAATTCTAGGACCTTTACCCTGGCTACTGCAGTTTCGACTTGGGCCTCCCAATTCTTCGTCTCCTTCTCCAACCTCTCTTCCCATTTCACAGAGAGCTCTTTCTCCATTTTTTCAGAAAGCTCTCCTAATTTTCTCTCCCATTCTTGCTCTATCCTTTTCCACTGCTCCTCCATCCATTCCTCCCTACCAGTACCATTGTCATCTGATCCCTGATTCCTGCGAGTCCCAACCATTTTTTTTTCTTTTTTTTTTTTTAGTAAAAGAGAAAGTGAAAAAGAAAAAGGGGGAGAGAGTGAGAGAGAGGGAGAAAGAGAGAGAAGGGGGAGGGTAGGAGGGGAAAAGGGGGAGAAAGTGAGAGAGAGAGGGAAAAGGTAAGAGAGAGGGGGGAGTGACAAGGGAAGAGAGGGAGAGAGAGAGAAGAGGAAGAGAGAGAGAAAGAGAGGAAGAGAGAGAGGGGGAGAGAGAGGGAGAGGGAGGGAGAGGGGAGAGAGAGGAAGAGAGAGGAAGAGAGAAAGAGTGAAGGAAGAGAGAGAGAGAGAGAGGAAGAGAGAGAGGAAGAGGGAGAGGAAGAGAGGATGAGAGGAAGAGAGAGGAGAGGAGAGGGAGAGAGGCGGGGGGGGAAGGAAGGGTTAGAGGGTCACTTCACAGGAAGGTGTGAAATCCTGTATATGGGTGTGTGTGTGTGTCTGTATGTGTGAGTGTGTGTGTGTGTGTGTTTATGTGTGTGTGTGTGTGTGTGTGTGTGTGTGTGTGTGTGTGTGTGTGTGTGTGTGTGTATGTGTGCCCCCACTTCTAAGTATTCATACTGCTAATAAATATCAGTAGTAATACCTGTATTTCTAAAACTACCAACAGTGATTCTAGCACTTATCACTTCTACTTATAAAACACAGAAAGTAATTAGGTTGTAAAATTTAGCTTGTCTCAGCTTCTAGGAGTGTCTGACGTCACCCTCACTAGGCTTCCCCTCGCTAGGCTGCTCCTCGCTAGTCAACCCTATCTTCACCTTATCTATGCTATTTCTGCTCTAATTCTGGTAATAGCTTGCAGGAGTGAGTGACCAGTATCTAACAGTGACTAAGGCCAGGATTTAGAACCCCCAAAACAACTCCAACAGGTGAGTGATACTTAAGCTGGCAGTGATGCGATGACAAGTTGCCAAATGCTGATGACGTAGTCGTCGTAGTCGTCGTACACACGCCTTCTATCACTATTTTGAAAATTCTTCACCCGTGATCTTTATAACCGTATATGCTCATGCATCCCGCGTCCCTCAATGTCACTTATGATAGAATACACTTCACTTATATTGGAATACACTTCACATTCGGTGTTACACTTTATATGTATAATGTCACACAACTGTTGTGACGTCACTGTTTCAGCAGGCCTACTGCCACCTTCCCTTGTTATATATTATATTTTTCCTTTCTACTTTTGCTTATTAACTTTTTCACTCTCACTGTATGGTGCCCCACATTTCACTTGTTATCCAATCTCTCGAAATTCTTGAACACCCGCTTCCACACTCACTTGAATCTTTGTATATTTGAATCTGTGTAGCAACAGAAGCCTACTAGCCACTAACGGTTTGACACTTTGAAATATTAAAGATTTCAGGCTTCCTCTCGACTTTTTTTAACTAATAACTCTGGTTATCACTCGTAGGATTGTTCACTGACGTTGTCACTACCACTTATTACTGCTAGCAGTTACTGCACGACTTAAAAACCACTAAAGTTCTCGGAGCCTTGTGACCCACGTCTGCTGACTGTGTGTGTGTGTGTGTGTGCATGTGTGTGTGTGTGTGTGTGTGCATGTGTGTGTGTGTGTGCACGCGCGCGTGTGTGTGTGTGTGTGTGTGTGTGTGTGTGTGTGTGTGTGTGTGTGTGTGTGTGTGTACTCACCTATTTGTGGTTGCAGGGGTCGAGTCACAACTCCTGGCCCCGCCTCTTCGCTGATTGCTACAAGGTCCTCTCTCTCCCTGCCCCATGAGGTCTATCACACCTCGCCTTAAAGCTACGTATAGTTCCCGCCTCCACTACGTCACTTTCTAGGCTATTCCCCGACCTGACTACTCTATGACTGAAGAAATACTTCCTAACATCCCTTTGATTCATCTGAGTCTTCAACTTCCAATTGTGAATTGTGACCTCTTGTGTCTGTGTCCCTTCTCTGGAACATCCCGTCTTTGTCCACCTTGTCTATTCCATGCAGTATTTTATATGTCGTTATCATGTCTCCCCTGACCCTCTTGTCCTCCAGTGTCGTCAGGCCGATTTCCCTCAACCTTTCTTCGTAGGACAATCCCCGTAGCTCTGGGACTAGTCTTGTTGCAAACTTTTGCACTTTCTCTAATTTCTTGACGTGCTTGACTATGTGTGGATTCCAAACTGGTGCTGCATACTCCAGTATGGGCCTGACGTAAATGGTATACAGTCTTGAACGAATCCGTACTGAGGTATCGGAATGCTATCCTTAGGTTTGCCAGGCGCCCGTATGCTGCAGCAGTTATCTGATTGATGTGCGCCTCAGGAGATATGCTCGGTGTTATACTCACCCCCAGATCTTTTTCCTTGAGAGAGGTTGGCAGTCTTTGGCCATCTAAACAATATTGTGTCTGTGGTCTTCTTTGCGCTTCCCCAATCTTCATGACTTTGCATTTGGCAGGGTTAAACTCAAGGAGCCAGTTGCTGGACCAGGCTTGTAGCCTGTCCACGTCTCTTTGTAGTTCTGCCTGATCCTTATCCAATTTGATTCTTCTCATTAACTTCAAATCATCTGCAAACAAGGACACTTCTGAGTCTATCCCTTCCGTTATGTCGTTCACATATACCAAGAACAGCACAGGTCCTAGGACTGACCCCTGTGGAACCCCACTTGTCACTGGAGCCCACTCTGACACCTCGTCGCGTACAATGACTCGTTGTTGCGTCCCTGTCAGGTATTCTCTGATCCATTGCAGTGCCTTTCCTGTTATGTGTGCCTTATCCTCTAGCTTTTGCAGTAACCTCTTGTGAGGAACTGTGTCGAAGGCCTTCTTGCAGTCCAAAAATATGCAGTCGATCCACCCCTCTCTCTCTTGTCTTACTTCTGTCACCTTGTCATAAAACTCTAGTAGGTTTGTGACACAGGATTTTCCTTCCCTGAAACCGTGCTGGTTGTCAATTATACACTTGTTTCTTTTCCAGGTGCCCCACCACTCTCCTCCTGATGATCTTCTCCATGACCTTGCATATTATACACGTTAGTGATACAGGTCTGTAGTTTAGTGCGTCATGTCTGTCTCCCTTTTTAAAAATTGGGACTACATTTGCAATCTTCCATACCTCAGGGAGTTGCCCAGTTTCAAATGATGTGTTGAAGATCTTTGTTAATGGCACACACAATATCTCTGCTCCCTGTTTAAGGACCCATGGAGAGATGTTGTCTGGTCCCACCGCCTTTGAGGTGTCAAGTTCGCATAGCAGCTTCTTCACCTCCTCCTTGGTTATATGTACCTCATCCAGCACTTGCTGGTGTGCATCCCTGTTCTGATTTCCTGGAGTCCTACTGGTTTCCACTGTAAATACCTCTTTAAATCTTGTGTTGAGCTCCTGACATACCTCTCGGTCGTTTCTTGTGAATTCGCCATCACCCTTCCTCAGCCTGATTACCTGGTCCTTGACTGTTGTTTTCCTCCTGATGTGGCTGTACAACAGCTTCGGGTCAGTCTTTACTTTTGATGCTATGTCATTTTCATATTGTAGCTGAGCCTCCCTTCTTATCTGTGCATATTCGTTTCTGGCTCTTCGGCTAATATCTTTATTTTCCTAAGTTCTCTGTCTTCTGTACCTTTTCCATTCTCTAGTGCACCTAGTTTTTGCCTCCCTACACCTTTGGGTGAACCAAGAACTCGTTCTGTTCTTCCCATTATTTCTGTTTCCCTTGGGAACAAACCTCTCCTCTGCCTCCTTGCATTTTGTTGCCACATAGTCCATCATTTCTTGTACTGGTTTTTCTGTCAGTTTCCTCTCCCACTGAATGTCTTGAAGGAAGTTCCTCATGCCTGAGTAGTTCCCCCTTTTGTAGTTTGGTTTTTCCCAGCCTATTCCTGCTACTCTCTCCACTTGGAGCTCAACTATGTAGTCGAAGCACAGAACCACATGATCACTAGCTCCCAGGGGCCTTTCATACATGATACCCTCGATGTCCGAACTACTCAAGGTGAATACAAGGTCCAGTCTTGCTGGTTCATCCTCTCCTCTCTCTCTGGTAGTGTCTCTAACATGTTGATGCATGAGGTTTTCCAGTACCACATCCATCATCTTGGCTCTCCATGTTTCGGGACCCCCATGGGGCTCCAGGTTTTCCCAGTCAATCTCCTTGTGATTGAAATCACCCATAACTAGTAACTTTGCTCCCCCCATGTGTGTTCTCCTGTCCACCTCGGCTAGTGTGTCGATCATTGTTGTTTCTCTCGTCGTATTCTTCTCTTGGCCTCCTGCAGTTCTGTGGGGGGTTGTACATTACTGCAATTATCACCTTATGTCCCGCAGACTGGATTGTTTCTACTTAGTAGTCCCTTTCGCCCGTGCCATCCATTTCTTCCATTTTCTCAAAACCCCACTGGTTTTTAATGAGCAGTGCAACTCCTCCTCCCCCTCTCCTCCCTCTGTCTTTCCTGAATATTTGATATCCGGATGGAAAGATTGAATCTGTTGTTATTCTGGTGAGTTTTGTTTCTGTGAGTGCTATTATGTCTGGGGATGTCTCCTTGATTCTTTCGTGCCACTCCTCATACTTATTTGTTATTCCATCTGTATTTCTATACCACACCTTCAACTTCTTTTCTAAGACTGTGGTCTGGGAGGTATATTGGGGTTGGGGAAGTGGGAGACCTGATAAGGAACTATGGGTTGTTGCTATGGGGGTGGAGTTTGTAATGTTGTGGGTGGGGGCATTGGATGTGTCATGGGTGTTTTGATTTAGAGTGTTTGGTTGCACTGGTGTTGACCTGGATGGGAGGCTTCTATAGGAAGTTGTGAGGGAGGCTGTATTTGATCTTCTTCCTGGGTCTGGGATTTCCTGTCTGTCTTCTCCATCCCCTCTCTTTCCTCCTTTCGCCTTTGTACCATCTCTCTCGGTTTCTGTCTTTCTTCTTGTGTTCTGTCGCGGTCGAGATACACCTTTCTGTATGCCGGCATGTCCCTTAATCGTGCTTTCTCCTGCAGGATCCTGTTCCGAGTCGCTTCTGCCTTAAAGGTCACTTTCACTAGCCGGGTTCTTTTTTTTACAAACCCCCCTATTCTCCGAAAATTTTCCAGCTGGGTCATGTAATCTTCTCCTATTGCTTTCATGATACTTTCAATTGCTTTTTTTCCCTTGTTTTCTTGCTTCATATGTTTCCCCTTCAACTTCCTGGAGCCCATACACAAAGACTGACCTCACCCTTTCATTCTCCCACTGCATATCCCTGTGTATCCCCTCATTCAATTTGGTTTCCTCCACTGCAGCTTTCCTTTCTTCAGTTTCACTAGCTAATGTACTTGGGCTCAGTGGCCTGTCATTTTCCCTTCTCGGCTTTCCTTGGGCTCTGCTGTGGGCTGTTAGGGCCTCATCATAAAGCTTAGCTCTTTCATTTACTACAGTCTCCTCTGATAGAGCTTCTCCATGCAGTTTTGCTCTTCTTTCCCTACTGTCCCCTTATTTGTGGCTGAGGTAGCAGTCTCTGTTGTCAATCCCAAAATGTTCTTTAGTTCTTTAGGCTGTTTCTGATTTTTCAGTTCCTCTCCTAACTCTGTATCCTGGCCTCTGCTGCTTTGACTTGCACCTCCCACTTCCTCCTTTCCATATCTATCCTCTCTTCCATTCTCATGCTAAGTTCTTCTAGTTTCTTTTCCCATTCATGATCCCTTGTTATGAGCTCTGCTGCCCAATCTTCCTTTGCAGCTTTCTCCTCCTCTCTGACAACCCATTTTTGTTTTATCCTGATTGCCTCAGAGTGGGAAACCTATGTAGTTCTGTATGTTAGGTTAGTAGTGTGTATGTCAGAGTGTGAGGGGGGGTAGTGGAGGAACTGTGGCTATGTGGGAGAGGAGTGGGGAGGGGTGGGGAGGGGGGGGAGGGGGAGGGTGAACGAGGGAGGGGAGGGTGATCGAGTGAGGGGAGGGATCAACGAGGGAGGGTGAGGGTCAGGGTGAAGTAGGGGGGGATGTATGTGTGAGGGGGGGGGAGTGTATGTGTGTGTCTGGATATGTGTGTGTGAGTGTGTGTGTGTGTGTGTGTGTGTGTGTGTAATTTTGTGTGGAATTATGTGTGGGTTTATTATGTACTGAAAGGAAGGTGGCTTGTGCGGTGTAATGTAGAGTCTCATTGGTCCTTGGCTGCCCACAACTTCTTGTGACCTGACCCCCAACCTCCTGGGACTTGACCTGCACGTACTTACAGTGTGTGTGTGTGTGTGTGTGTATGTGTGTGTGTATGTGTGTGTGTGTGTGTGTGTGTGTGTGTGTGTGTGTGTGTGTGTGTGTGTGTGTGTGTGTGTGCATATATGTGTGTGTGTATGTGCATGTGTGTATGTGTGTGTGTGTGTGTGTGCACGTGCGTGCGTGTGTGTGTGTGAGCGCATGTGTGTGTGTGTGTGTGTTACCATTTTGTCCTAGGCACATGTCAATTAGACACTAGGCCTGTTGTGTGTGTGTAGGTGTGTGTGTGTGTGTGTGTGTGTGTGTGTGTGTGTGTGTGTGTGTGTGTGTGTGTGTGTGTGTGTGTGTGTATGTGTGTGTGTATATGTGCGTGTGTGTGTGTGTGTGTGTGTGTGTGTGTGTGTGTGTGTGTGTGTGTGTGTACTCACCTAGTTGTACTCACCTAGTTGAGGTTGCGGGGGTCGAGTCCGAGCTCCTGGCCCCGCCTCTTCACTGATCGCTACTAGGTCACTCTCCGTGAGCCGTGAGCTTTATCATACCTCTGCTTAAAGCTATGTATGGATCCTGCCTCCACTACATCGCTTCCCAAACTATTCCACTTACTGACTACTCTGTGGCTGAAGAAATACTTCCTAAGATCCCTGTGATTCATCTGTGTCTTCAGCTTCCAACTTTGTCCCCTTGTTACTGTGTCCAATCTCTGGAACATCCTGTCTTTGTCCACCTTTTCAATTCCTCTCAGTATTTTGTATGTCGTTATCATGTCCCCCCTATCTCTCCTGTCCTCCAGTGTCGTCAGGTTGATTTCCCTTAACCTCTCCTCGTAGGACATACCTCTTAGCTCTGGGACTAGTCTTGTTGCAAACCTTTGCACTTTCTCTAGTTTCTTCACGTGCTTGGCTAGGTGTGGGTTCCAAACTGGTGCCGCATACTCCAATATGGGCCTAACATACACGGTGTACAGGGTCCTGAATGATTCCTTATTAAGATGTCGGAATGCTGTTCTGAGGTTTGCTTGGCGCCCATATGCTGCAGCAGTTATTTGGTTGATGTGCGCTTCAGGAGATGTGCCTGGTGTTATACTCACCCCAAGATCTTTTTCCTTGAGTGAGGTTTGTAGTCTCTGACCCCCTAGACTGTACTCCGTCTGCGGCCTTCTTTGCCCTTCCCCAATCTTCATGACTTTGCACTTGGTGGGATTGAACTCCAGGAGCCAATTGCTGGACCAGGTCTGCAGCCTGTCCAGATCCCTTTGTAGTTCTGCCTGGTCTTCGATCGAGTGAATTCTTCTCATCAACTTCACGTCATCTGCAAACAGGGACACCTCAGAGTCTATTCCTTCCGTCATGTCGTTCACAAATACCAGAAACAGCACTGGTCCTAGGACTGACCCCTGCGGGACCCCGCTGGTCACAGGTGTCCACTCTGACACCTCGCCACGTACCATGACTCGCTGCTGTCTTCCTGACAAGTATTCCCTGATCCATTGTAGTGACTTCCCTGTTATCCCTGCTTGGTCCTCCAGTTTTTGCACCAATCTCTTGTGTGTGTGTGTGTGTGTGTGTGTGTGTGTGTGTGTGTGTGTGTGTGTGTGTACTCACCTATTTGTACTCACCTATTTGTGGTTGCAGGGGTCGATTCATAGCTCCTGGCCCCGCCTCTTCACTGATTGCTACTAGGTGTGTGTGTGTGTGTGTGTGTGTGTGTGAGTGTGTGAGTGTGTGTGTGTGTGTGTGTGCTTGTGTATGTATGTGTGTGCGTGCGTGTGTGTGCGTGTGTGTGTGTATGTGTGTGTGTGTGTATTCACCTAGTTAGTTACCATCTTGTCCTAGTACAGGTGTGTGTGTATGTGTGTATACATGTGTGTTCGTGTGTATGGGGGAGGTGTGAGGGGGAGATACTGTTAATACATACCAGTAATTCTGAGTAATGAAAAGCGGAAATTGCTCCTAGGGTCTAAAGCTTCTATGAGTGTTTAACCTTGTGTGTGTGTGTGTGTGTGTGTGTGAGGGAGGGATGGTCTGGGGGGGGGTAGGTGGTGTGGTTGAAAGATCCGATATACTTCTCTGTAGTGTAGGCTCAAAATTTAGTCCTAGCTGTCTTTCCTAGTAATGCAACTCTCTCCACTTATTGCCCTTTCTGGATTTAAGTATCAATTATTGCTGGTTATTATCCTATTCCATGTTCACATTGAGAGAGGACTTCCTAGCTTCCTAAGTATTCTTACTGCTAATAACTACTGGTAGTAATACTCCCTTAGCCCTACGTTACCCCTCGCTAAACTGCTGTCCTCACACTCGTCAACTCTATATTCACTTAACTATGCTATTTCTACCCTAATTCTGGTAATAGCTTGCAGGAGTGAGTGACCAGTATCAAACAGTGATGTGTGTGTGTGTGTGTGTGTGTGTGTGTGTGTGTGTGTGTGTGTGTGTGTGTGTGTGTGTGTGTGTGTGTGTGTGTGTGTGTGTGTGTGTGTGTGTGTGTGTGTGTGTGTGTGTGTGTGTGTGTGTGTGCGTGTGTGTGTGTGCATGTGTACTCACCTAGTTGCACTCACCTAGTTGAGGTTGCAGGGGTCGAGTCCAAGCTCCTGGCCCCGCCTCTTCACTACTCGCTACTAGGTCACTCTCCCTGAGCCATGAGCTTTATCATACCTCTGCTTAAAGCTATGTATGGATACTGCATCCACTACATCGCTTCCCAAACTATTCCACTCTCTGACTACTATGAGGCGAAAGAAATACTTCCTAACATCCCTGTGATTCCTCTGTGTCTTCAACTTCCAACTGTGTCCCCTTGTTGCTGTGCCCAATCTCTGGAACATCCTGTCTTTGTCCACCTTGTCAATTCCTCTCAGTATTTTGTATGTCGTTATCATGTCCCCCCTATCTCTTCTGTCCTCCAGTGTCATCAGGTTGATTTCCCTTAACCTCTCTAACATCCCTGTGATTCATCTGTGTCTTCAACTTCCAACTGTGTCCTCTTGTTGCTGTGTCCAATCTCTGGTACATCCTGTCTTTGTCCTCCTTGTCAATTCCTCTCAGTATTTTGTATGTCGTTATCATGTCCCCTCTATGTCTCCTGTCCTCCAGTGTTGCCAGGTTGATTTCCCTTAACCTCTCCTCGTAGGACATACCTCGTAGCTCTGGGACTAGTCTTGTTGCAAACGTTTGCACTTTCTCTAGTTTCTTTACGTGCTTGGGTAGGTGTGGGTTCCAAACTGGTGGCGCATACTCCAATATGGGCCTAACGTACACGGGGTACTGAGTCCTGAACGATTCCTTATTAACATGTCGGAATGCTGTTCTAAGGTTTGCCAGGCGCCCATATGCTGCAGCAGCTATTTGGTTGATGTGCGCTTCAGGAGATGTGCCTGGTGTTATACTCACCCCAAGATCTTTTTCCTTGAGTGAGGTTTGTAGTCTCTGGCTCCCTAGACTGTACTCCGTCTGCGGTCTTCTTTGCTCTTCCCCAATATTCATGACTTTGCACTTGGTGGGGTTGAACTCCAGCAGCCAATTGCTGGACCAGGTCTGCAACCTGTCCAGATCCCTTTGTAGTTCTCCCTGTTCTTCGACCGAATGAATTCTTCTCATCAACTTCAAGTCATCTGCAAACAGGGACACTTCGGAGTCTATTCCTTCTGTCATGTCGTTCTCAAATACCAGAAACAGCACTGGTCCTAGGACTGACCCCTGTAGGATCCCGCTGGTCACAGGTGCCCACTCTGACACCTCACAACGTACCATAACTCGCTGCTGTCTTCCTGACAAGTATTCCCTGATCCATTTTAGTGCCTTCATTGTTATCCCTGCCTGGTCCTTCTTACAGTCCAAGAAAATGCAATCTACCCACCACTCTCTCTCTTGTGTTACTGATGTCACCCTGTCATAGAGCTCCAGTAGGTTTGTGGATTTTCTGTCCCTGAAACCACGTTGGCTGCTGTTGATGAGATCATTCCTTTCTAGGTGTTCCACCACTCTTCTCCTGATAATCTTCTCAATGACCTTACATACAGTACATGTCAGTGACACTGGTCTGTAGTTCAGTGCTTCATGTCTGTCTCCTTTTCTAAAAATTTGACTACATTTGCTGTCTTCCATGCCTCAGGCAATCTCCCTGTTTTGATAGATGTGTTGAATATTGTTGTTAAGGGTACATATAGCGCCTCTGCTCCCTCTCTCAGGACCCATGGAGAGATGTTATCCAACCCCATTGCCTTTGAGGTATCTAGCTCACTCAGAAGCCTCTTCACTTCTTCCTCAGTTGTGTGTACTGTGCCCAGTACTTGGTGGTGCACCCAACCCCTCCGTCTTTCTGGAGCCCCTTCTGTCTCCTCTGTGAACACTTCTCTGAATCTCATGGTGAGTTCCTCACATACTTCATGGTCGTTTCTTTTTGTCTCTCCTCCTTCCTTCCTTAGCCTCATTACCTGGTCTTTGACAGTTGTTTTCCTCTTGATGTGGCTGTATAACAGCTTCGGGTCAGATTTGGCTTTTGCTGTTATGTCGTCTTCATACTGTCGTTGGGCCTCCCTTCTAATCTGTGCATATTCACTTCTGGCTCTACGACTGTTCTCTTTATTGTCCTGGGTCCTTTGCCTTTTATACTTCTTCCATTCCCTAGCACACTTGGTTTTTCCCTTCCTGCACCTTTGGATGAACCATGGGCTCATTCTGGCTTTTTGAATATTCCTGTTACCCTTGGGCACAAACCTATCCTCAGCTTCCTTGCATATTGCTGTTACATATTCCATCATCTTATTTACTAGCTTCCCTGCCAGTTCTCTGTCCCACTGAACCCCGTTCAGGAAGTTCCTCATTTCTGTGTAGTCCCCTGTCTTGTAGTTTGGCTTCATTCGACCTGGCCTTCCTGCTTCCCCCTCCACTTGTAGCTCTACTGCGTATTCGAACCTTAAAAGCACATGATCGCTGGCCCCAAGGAGTCTTTCATATGTGATGTCCTCAATGTCTGCACTACTCAAGGAGAATACTAGGTCCAGTCTTGCTGATTCATCCTCTCCTCTCTCTCTTGTAGTGTCCCTTACGTGTTGATATATGAAATTTTCCAGAATCACCTCCATCATCTTAGCCCTCCATGTATCTTGGCCGCCATGTAGCTCCAAGTTCTCCCAATTGATTTCCTTGTGGTTAAAGTCACCCATGATCAGGAGATTTTCCTTGCATGCATGAGCTCTTCTGGCCACTGCATCCAATGTGTCAACCGTAACTCTATTGCTCTCATCATACTCTTTCCTTGGCCTCTTGCTGTTCTGTGGTTGGTTATACATCACTGCAATTACCACTTTGGGGCCTCCAGAGTGAAGCGTTCCTTCTTCTCCACTGTCTCCTCTCTCCAGCTCATCAAAATTCCATCGGTTTTTGATCAGCAGTGCCACTCCTCCACCTCCCTTGTTCCCTCTGTCTTTCCTCAGGATCTGGTATCCCATTGGAAAGATGGCATCTGTTATCATACCTGTAAGCTTGGTTTCTGTGAGAGCTATGATGTCTGGTGATGCCTCTTTGACTCTTTCGTGCCACTCCTCCCACTTATTTGTTATTCCATCAGCGTTTGTGTACCATACCTTCAGTTTCCTTTCCAACACTGTGGTTTGGGGGGGGGGACTGTGAGGGTGAGAGACCTGGTAGCATACTTTGGGATTCTATAGCTGGGTGTTGGGTGGAAGCTGTGAGTATGGATTGCAGATTGTAGTGTTGGGATGGTGTAATAGGTTGTGGGGTTCTGAGGATGGTTGTGTGTGTGCTTGCCCTTGCTGCTCAGTCCTGCTCTGATTGACCTCTGCTGGTTCCATCCTTGTCTCCTTTCCTAGCTCCTTTCGCTTTTTTGACCTCTCCCTCAGCTGCTGTCATTCTGTTTGTGTTCGGTCTCTGTCTAGGAACACCCTCTTGTACTCTTCCGAGTACTTCAACCGTGGTTTCTCTTGGAGGATCCTGTTCTGCGCTGTTTCTGTCCTGAGAATCAGCTTGATCGGTCTTTTTCTCCCCTTCAAGCACCCCCTATTCTCTGAAAATGTACAATCTTGCCCATGTCTTCACCTATTTCTGTGTTGATGTTCTCAATCTCCTTTCTTTCTGCCTGCCATCTTTCGATGTGTGTCCTTTCCTCTCTCTCCTGAAGCCCATGGATAAACACTGATTTTTGCCCTTTCCTCCTCCCATTGCCTCTCCCTCTGTGACTCTGGTTCCTGTCTGTACGTGGTCATTTTCTCCCTTGTTTTTTCCAGTGGCTCTTGGTAGCATGGTTGTGCCTCTGCATTTGACCTATCACCATCTCCATCTGCACCCAGCTGCTCTACCCTTTCACTCCTTGGCCCTTCTTGGCAGACTGATATAACCTTAGCATAATTCATATCTCCTTCCTTCCTGTTTGGCCTCTCAGCTTCAAATGCTGTGTTTTCTCTGGTCAATGCACCTGTAACTCGCTTCAGCCTGTTTACTTCATCTTCTAGGACCCTTATCCTGGCTACTGCAGTTTCGACTTGTGTCTCCCAATTCTTCTTCTTCTCCAACCTCTATTCTAATTTCACAGAAAGCTCTGTCTCCATTTTTTCAGAAAGCTCTCCTAATTTTCTCTCCCACTCTTGTTCCATCGTTTTCCACTGCTCCTCCATCCACTCCTCCCCACCAGAACCATTCTCATCTGATCCCTGGTTCCTTCCACTACCCACCAGTTTTTTTTGTTCCTTCTTCTTTTTCCCTTTTCTTCCCTTTCTTTTTTCTTTTTTTTTGAAAGAGAAAAGAGTGAGTGAGAGAGAGAGAGAGAGAGAGAGAGAGAGGGAGAGAGAGAGAGAGAGAGAGAGAGAGAGAGAGAGAGAGAGAGAGGAGAGAGTGAGAGGGGAGAGAGATGGAGGGTGAAGACGTGTCACAGTGTACTCCACAAACTTTCTTAATATTACTTAACTACGAGGGTTGTTGAGGACAAAAACTGTTCAGCGACGAAGTACTAGCTACAACACATTAGTACAAGTAAGCCAACTCCTCCATTGAAGTGAATATAAGCAATATCAGTGATATTTAAGTGTGGTATTGTGAACGATATGGTGTGGGTGAAGGGACAGCGGCAGGCCTAGGAGTGACGTCACTTTTGCCTTCACAGTGAGCATCTAATAGTATATGTCTTTTGCGCAATGTACTAGCATCTGGGTGCTTTATAACAACGTGACTGGTACAATGCAACATAGTGATTTGTGTAACATCTTCTTTTAGTGAAAAAGTGGATAGCATAAACAGTGTTTATTAAGTGATAGTGAGAAGGGAACACTTCCAGCTTGCCGGCCCGCTGCCTGCCCTCACCCTCCCTCACAACCCACTCAGTTATAAACACCCCCACCATACCACCACCCACCCTCTCCCTCCTGTGAACTTCATTGCAAACCTACAACGCCTCCTCTGGGATGATTTCACATCGCAAAATAGCAAGAATATCTGCGCTATCTGGCTACTGCCCCAGTAGTTACTGCAGTGTTTGTGGGAATACCACAAGGGACAAAATTCTTCTTAGACGTAAGGAGCCTACTTGTTCCAACTACTGCCACACAGATTGCATTCCGGAAGAAGAATTTTGTTGCAGCCAGGTTGAAAATTTCAGAAAATTGAAGGATATCCATAATCCTGTGGTATATGTGGATACAAGCCTGGAGTTACAGGAGGAAGGTTCAGAAGTACTACCTCAGGGACTTCCTGCCCAAAGATCAAGACTGCCCTCTTGGGCTGTGTTGTAAAGTCGCAGCTAAGATTATCCATCACAGGGAAGCACTTCATGAGCTCCTCAAATCATTAGATAACCTTCAAGCTATTGTAGAAGGTCAGTGCAAGCCTACATCAAGTGACATAAGCTGCTCAGCTGATGGTGACACTATTAACAAAGACTGGAAGTCCCACACTTAGCTTAACTCAGGGGTAAATAACTGGTGGAATTCTGTCATCGCTAAGGCCCCACAGATTGACAGAGTTCAGAACACTACCTTTGAGAGTTCTAACACAATTCTTCTGACCACCACAGAGGGAACAAATCCTCTTCCCAGCAACGAAGGAAGCCTTGGATCTGTTAATTCTCCTACACCTGACATCTCTGCTTCAGCCAATGCCAGTCCACTAGACAGTGCACATACCATCTCTGATCCTACACCTGTCAGCACACCTACCGGCACTATTCCAGCATCTGGCAGCAGTGCTTCATAGGCAAGTTCTGAGTCAGGAGTTTCTCCACCAGAGATTGGTGCAGTTAATAATCAGGGAACTATCACTGCACCTAATCACCTATTGCGCCAAAGTACGAACAGCAGGAACACATCTGTCAGAACTGGTAGAGGACGGGGTAGAGGACGTGGAAGAGGACGTGGAAGAGGACGTGGAAGAGGACGTGGAGGAGGAAGACATCTACAGCCGTCTCACCCTCCACTAACATAGTTCCATCGGCAGAACCTGAGGACAAATCAGCAAAACACAGGAGGTGCAACAAATCATAGTCCACTCTCCCAGGCACCTAGGCTGTGTTCTCACTGTCACCGGAAGGGGCACACCGCCAACAACTGCCTGCGAGATACCAGGTGCAATTACTGCTACGAGAAAGGACATCAGGAGGACCAGTGTCGGAAGAAAAACGAACTTGACAGACAGGACCACCTGTTTAGAGACCTGTACTCGGAACAAACCAGCAGGATCTCCGAATTGGTGAACACTCTCACACGTCACCCACTCAGCTACTCCTATCTCAGCCCAGCAGGTGGTACTGTGCCTTATACAAGACCACAGACGTACATCCCTGCAGCTGCCTCAGTACCCTACCTCTCTCAAGGGCAGGCACCTTACATGCCTTACACACCCACCACCTCAAGCTGACCACATCATGAGGAGCCAGTCTATCAGCATCCTGTCGGCCAACATTAGAGGCTTCATTACTAATGTTGGAGAGCTCACACATAGTTTTGTGAACACTCGACGTCCCGACATGATAGCTGTTGTTGAAAAATTTTTGGACTACAGGACTCCAGAAAATTTTGCAAGAATTGCTGGTTACACCTCATGGATGAGAAGAGACAGGCAAGGGCAAGGAGGAGATGTTGCTGTGTGCTTCTCTAAAAGTGTTCATGCCCAGCACATTGATGTTGCCACCCCTACACATCTTGAAATGATGTTCTTCAAGCTCTGCATAAACACTAGTACCTCTGTACTAGCATGTGTAATGTACAGACCTCAGTGGCAACATGCACACCCCATCAACTCCCTAATGGAAAATATGGACTCCCTTGTGCTAAAACGCAACTGTCAACATATCATAATTGTTGGTGACCTCAACCAACACCTTATACAGAGAGACTTTGATCACCTTCTTGCAGTATTTGACATGAGAAACTTTGTTGATTTCCCTACTCACATCTCTGGCTCCTCCCTTGACCCAGTAGTGAGTGATCTAGCAGAAGGTATAGTCACTTGTCAACCCCTCGGCTACGTTGGATAATCTGACCACAAGGCTGTTTTTACGACACTTAAGATCCCAACAGAACGAGGTGAGGAGTCCACACTCACAACCTGGCTATGGGAAAGAGGTAATTGGCCAGCCCTTTGCTCTGAGCTCGCCACCACCGATCAGAATGCTCCTCACCAAGGGGATGTTGACAACCAAGTGAAAGCCTTCACTGGACACATCCTTAATCTACAACAAGAACACATTCCTCAGTGGCAATATATGACGAAGCCTACAGATCAGCCTTGGTTTGGCTTTCGTTGTAGAGAGGCTGCTACTGCTAAGTACAAAGCATGGCGAAGGTATAAGAGACATCCTACCACCTATAACAGGAACTTGCACAGGCAAGCCTGTAGGCATATGGGTGACGTTCAAAAGTGGGCCATTGCTAAATGGGAGGTGGACACAAAAAGAAAGCTAGCATCAGGTAGGGTAGGCTCCAAAACCTGGTGGTCCCTGGTCAAGGACAGACAAGGTTATCTGCCTGATGAACTCATTCCACCTCTAAATCGACAGGATGGGATCACCTCTACAAGTAGTCAAGAGAAGGCGGACCTCTTTGCCGAACACTTTGCTACCAAAATGCAAGTTCCTGATCCAGCAAGGGACCCTCCTTGGCTAGCTGCAAGAACTGGGTCAAAACTGTCAGTGGTGACAGTAAGGCAGGAGGAGGTGCATTTCCTTCTTAAATCGCTTGACCAAGAAAAAGCTGTGGGCCCAGACAAGTTGAGCCCAAGATTGCTGAGAAGATGTGCAGACCAGCTAGCAGCACCTCTAACTCGCATCTTTCAGCACTGCCTAGTACAGTGTAAATGGCCCTCTCTGTGGAAAGAGGCAAATATAGTCCCTGTTCACGAAAAGAAGAGCAGAGCAGAAATCAGCAACTACAGACCAGTGTCGCTCCTGTCAATCACTGGTAAGATCCTTGAGACAATAATCACAAGACAAATGACAGAGTTTTTTGACTACCACTCACTACTTTGTGATCATCAGAATGGCTTCAGGAAAGGTTACACTGCTGCTGATTTGTTGTTAAACCTCTCCACTAAGTGGCACCAGTCACTGGATGAATCCAAAGTCAGCTGTGTGGTAGCACTGGACATTGCTGGTGCTTTCGACCGGGTGTGGCACCAGGGCCTCTTAGCAAACCTTCAAGCACTGGGAATTGCAGGCTCTATGCTGTCTCCTCAGTGATTACCTTCATGGTAGATCTCTAAGGGTAGTTCTCAATGGAATGGAATCAGAAAGACATCCTACTGGGGCAAGTGTTCCACAAGGAAGCGTGCTGGGACCATTGTTATGGAATGTCTACTTCAACGACCTTCTTCATCTCATCCCAGAATCACATGCATATGCGGACGACTGTACACTAACATTCACTTAACAAAGAGAAGAAATGCCAGCTGCTCTAAGTTACATCAATCACTAGCTAAGAGCTAAATCAGCTTGGGGAAATAGATGGCAAGTTACATTTACACCTGAGAAAACGCAAATGATGATAGTCTCTAGGCACCATGATGGTAATGCTGGGGCAGTAATAAGGATGAATGGGAGGGTGTTGGCACCTCGAGAAGTTGATATCCTTGGGTTGAAATTTGACTCCAAACTAACCATGAAGAACCATGTTGTAAATCTTGCAAACAAGGCAGCTAGGAAGCTTACAGCACTTCGACGTATTTCGCATCTGCTTGACAGTAGGGGTTGCAAGATTCTGTATGAGGCACAAGTATGCTCACACCTTGAGTATGCTCCACTTTCGAGGGTTGGCCTGCCCCCCCCCCCTCTCTCATCTGCGACTGCTTGACTGCTTGACCTGTATTCCCTGGAACGCAGGAGGGAGAGATACATGATTATATACACCTGGAAAATCCTAGAGGGTCTAGTACCGAACTTGCACACGAAAATCACTCACTACGAAAGCAAAAGACTTGGCAGACGATGCACCATCCCCCAATGAAAAGCAGGGGTGTCACTAGCACGTTAAGAGACCATACAATAAGTGTCAGGGGCCCGAGACTGTTCAACTGCCTCCCAGCACACATAAGGGGGATTACCAACAGACCCCTGGCAGTCTTCAAGCTGGCACTGGACAAGCACCTAAAGTCAGTTCCTGATCAGCCGGGCTGTGGCTCGTACGTTGGTTTGCGTGCAGCCAGCAGCAACAGCCTGGTTGATCAGGCGCTGATCCACCAGGAGGCCTGGTCACAGACCGGGCCGTGGGGCGTTGACCCCCGAAACTCTCTCCAGGTAACTCCAGAGTAGAGAACAGAGCAAGACGTTTCATCTCTTGCCTGGACCCATCCTGGATAGATCTGTCATTTCAGCAGAGCCTTCAACACAGGAGGGATGTGGGTGACCTTACTGTTATGTACAAGGCCAATATTGTCAAAGTACCACACTTGGATCCACTTAGAGGACAGCGTGAAGCAAGCTTTTATGCCACAAGATGGGCAGAAAGGAGCAACTTCACTCTGGCTGTACCCTTCTCCAGAACATCATTCCAGCTGAGATCATATATACCCAGGATGACTCGAGTATGGAACACATTCGTACAATATAATGATGTCAACAAGATAAAGTCAGTTGATCAAATGAATATGCTGGCCCACAGATGGCTCCAACTTCATCCTGTTCATTACTTGTACTTCTCATAACAATAAAAATGCTTTCAAATAAGTTGATGTAGGTAACAGCTCTTAGTTTGCCAATAAAGTTGGGAATCCTTAACCTGTAAATAGCTTGTCAATAAAGCTAGGGATCCTTAACCTTGTCAAACCCTGTGTACAGAGAGAAAGAGAGAGTAGGAGGAAGGGAGGGGGAGAGAGAAGAGGGGAGAGAGAGAGAGAGAGAGAGAGAGAGAGAGAGAGAGAGAAGAGAGGGGAGAGGGGAGAGGGGGCAAAGAGAGGGGAGAGAGAGGGGAGACAAGGGAGAAGGGGGGAGAGAGGGGATGAAGAGAGAGAGGAGAGAGAGATGGGAGAGAGAGAGAGAGAGAGAGAGAGAGAGAGAGAGAGAGAGAGAGAGAGAGAGAGAGAGAGAGAGAGAGAGAGAGAGAGGCAGTGTGAAGCAAGCTTTTATGCCACAAGACGGGCAGAAAGCAGCAACTTAACTCTGGCTGTACCCTTCTCCAGAACATCACTCCATCTGAGATCATATATCCCCAGGATGACTCGAGTATGGAACACATTCGTACAGCATAATGATGTCAACGAGATAAAGTCAGTTGATCAAATTAAAATGCTGGCCCACAGATGGCTCCAACTTCATCCTGTGCTCTACATGTATGTCTCATAACAATAAAAATGCTTTCAAATGAGCTGATGTAGGTAACAGCTCTTAGCTTGCCAATAAAGTTAGGAATCCTTAACCTGTAAATAGCTTGTCAATAAAGCTAGGGATCCTTAACCTTGTCAAACCCTGTGTAAAAGAGAGAGAGAGAGAGAGAGAGAGAGAGAGAGAGAGAGAGAGAGATTTCACTTCTCACTTATGAGAGAATACACTTCACATTCGGTGTTAAAGTTTATATGTATAATGTCACACAACTGTTGTGACGTCACTGCTTCAACAGGCCGACTACTGCCACCTTCCCTTGTTATATATTTTATTTTTCCTTTCTCCATTTGCTTATTAACTTTTTCCAGTCTCACTGTATGCTTCCCCACATGTGTGTGTGTGTGTGTGTGTGTGTGTGTGTGTGTGTGTGTGTGTGTGTGTGTGTGTGTGTGTGTGTGTGTGTGTGTGTGTGTGTGTGTGTGTGTGTGTGTGTGTGTGTGTGTGTGTGTGTGTGTGTGTGTGTGTGTGTGTGTGTGTGTTTGTGTGTGCGTGTGTGTGTGTGTACGTGTGTGTACTCACCTATTTGTAGTCACCTATTTGTGGTTGCAGGGGTCGAGTCTGAGCTCCTGGCCTCGCCTCTTCACTGATTGTTACTAGGTCCTCTCTCTCCCTGCTCCATGAGCTTTATCAAACCTCGTCTTAAAACTATGTATGGTTCCCGCCTCCACTACGTCACTTTCTAGGCTATTCCACTGCCTGACAACTCTATGACTGAAGAAATACTTTCTAACATTCCTTTGACTCATCTGAGTCTTTAACTTCCAATTGCGACCTCTTGTTTCTGTGTCCCCTCCCTGGAACATCCTGTCTTTGTTCACCTTGTCTATTCTGCGCAGTATTTTATATGTCGTTATCATGTCTCCCCTGACCCTCCTGTCCTCTAGTGTCGTCAGGCCGATTTCCCTTAACCTGTTTTCATAGGACATTCCTCTTAGCTCTGGAACTAACCTTGTCGCAAACCTTTGCACTTTCACCTCTGCACCGAAATTCCACCAATCATCTCATGAAATTCAGGGACGCCCAATTTGTGATTAAAGAAGCCAATTTCCGCAAACGCAAGTGTCTTGAATCTTCACTAATAGCTGTTTCTAATACAATTAAAACAAAGCCAGCTTCACCATCTCTGAAGTCTTAGCAAGAATCCTCTTGAAAACAGTAAATTCTGCCATCACATAGTCTCTCCTGTTAATAATACACATACCACATTAAATTGAAACAGACCTTCTCTATCCAGCCTCCATTAGAAATATTTGTCTAACCTATTTTTATGTTACCCAAGTTATAGTTTTTATATCCTTTTACTCTTGTGCGAGTCAATTGTTCTACATATTGTATTACTACTACTACTACTACAACTTATCTCACTACTACTACTACTACAACTTATCTCACTACTACTACTACCACCACTAGTATTGCACCTCACTCTGAGCCTATATATACCCTCTGTGTCCATGTACTGTTTGTAACGGCTTGATAAAGCTCCTGGAGAGCGAAACGTTGCCACAATAAAAATGTCACATTAGTTGCACTTGTATCCTTTTACTTTACATATTGTCGGTAATTCTACCAACTTTATTACATTCTCTAATGCACTTAGCTTTTGCCTCCCTGCACCTTTGGGTAAACCAAGGACTCGCTTTGGTCTTCCCATTGTTCCTGTTGCCCTTAGGAACAAACCTTTCCTCTGCTTCCTTGCATTTTGTTGTTACATACTCCATCATTTCATTTACTGTCTTTCCTACCATTTCTCTGTCCCACTGCACCTCCCGCAGGAAGTTTCTCATACCTGTGTAGTCCCCCCTTTTATAGTTTGGCTTTTCCCATTCGACTCCTGTTACCCTCTCCATCTGTAACTCTACTACGTAATCAAAATTCAGGACTACATGGTCACTAGCACCGAGGGACCTCTCATATGTGATGTCATCAATGTCTGAGCTACTCAGAGTGAACACAAGGTCCAGTCTTGCTGGTTCATCCTGCCCTCGCTCTCTGGTAGTGTCCCTGATGTGTTGATAAATGAGGTTTTCCAGTACTACATCCATCATCTTGGCTCTCCATGTTTCGGGATCCCCATGAGGCTCCAGGTTTTCCCAATCGATCTCCCTGTGGTTGAAATCACACATAACCAGTAACTTTGCTCTGCACATTTGAGCTTTTCGTGCCACCTCAACCAGTGTGTCTACCATCGATCTGTTCTCATCACATTCCTCTCTTGGTCTACTGCAGTTCTGTGGTGGGTTATACATCACAGCAATGACTACCTTATGTTCACCAGATTGAATTGTGCCTGCTATGTAGTCCCTTTCTCCAGTCTCGTCCATGCCCTCCATTTCCTCGAAATTCCATCGTTTTTTTATGAGCAGTGCAACCCCTCCTCCCCCTCTGCTCTTTCTATCTTTCATCAGGATCTGATATCCCGGTGGGAAGACTGCATCTGCTATAGTCTCAGTGAGTTTCATTTCTGTGATTGCTATGATGTCCAGGGACTTCTCATTGATTCTTTCATTCCATTCCTCTTGTTTATTTGCTATTCCATCTGCGTTTGTGTACCACACCTTCAGCTTCTTGTCTATCATGGTGGACCTGGGAGAATATTGGGGTTGTGGTGGGAGCCCTGGGGGGTTATGGGGGTTTGTGGTGTGGGTGGGAGTTGTGGTGGGGGGTGTGGGCAGAGTGCCCTTAGGGATCTGCTGTGGCAGTGGGGTTTGTGATGTTGGGGGTGGGGGCAGAGGGAACAGTGTGTGGGTGTTGGTTGAGATTGTTCTTCTGCATTTGGGTTTTCACTGTGAGGGTGGTGTTTGTGGTGGGGATGGGGGGCAGAGGGAACAGTTTGCAGGTTTTGGTTGAGGCTATTCAGTTGCTTCGGGGTTGTTGTGGTTGGAGTCCTTCTGTGGGTGTCTCTGTAGAGTGTATTTGTCCTTCCACCTGAGACTGGGTTCTGCTCGTCCTCATCGATGCCTCCTGTTCCTCCTTTCGTTTTTGCACCCACTCCCTCAGTCTCGTCCTTTCCTCCTGTCTTCTGTTGCGATTGAGGTACACGCTCTGGTACTCTGATTTGTCCCTCAGTCGTGCTCTCTCATGCAGGACCCTAGTTCGAGCTGATTCTGCCTTGAAGACTACTTTGACAGGCCGTCTCCTTCTGTGTGCAAACCACCCAATTCTCCGAAAATTTGCCACCTGGGTCATGTCTCCCTCTCCTATTGTTTTCAAGATACCGTCGATCGCTTTCTTTTCCCCCTGGATTCTTTCATCATAGGTTTCCCCTTCAACTTCTTAGAGCCTGTAGACAAACACTGACCTCTCCCTCTCCTCCTTCCACTGTGTCTCTCTTTGTGACCTCTGAGGTGTTTTATCTCCTTCCATCTAGATGTTCCTACCTTCAACCCCTGCCCTTGCTGCAGCCCCTATGCTCAGTGGACTGTTTTCCCTGCTCAGCTGTTCCCTGCCACTGTAGTTGACTGTTAGAGTCTCTGCCTAAGTCTTGTCTCCTGCATTGACTGCATGCTTCACGATTGGTCTTCCTGTACTAAACTTTTCCTGAATGCCTACAGCCCCCTCGTCTGTGACTGGTATAGAAGTTCCTGATATCATGCCTGTACTGTCATTTGTCTCTCTATTCTGTTTCAGGATTTTTAGCTCCTCTTCTAAGCACTTTATCTTATCGTCTGCTGCTATGACTTGCAGTCCCCACTTCCTGCTCTCTTCAGCTATCCTCTCCTCCATTACCCTGCCGAGCTCAGGTAGCTTCCTTCCCCACTCTTCCTCCACTTTTGTGAGCTCTACCTCCCAATCTTCCCTCCCAGGTTCCTCCCTCCTGGGCTCAACCTCCAGACCCCTGGGTCTCCACCCTCTTGGGTTACTCATTTTTTTTTTTACCATGGAAAGGAGCTTGTGTGTGAGAGAGAGAGAGAGAGAGCGGGATGCAGAGAGAGGGAGAGAGAAGGGTGAGAGGGGAGTTAGAGGAGGCCAAGGGAGGGAAGGAAAGATGAATGAAAGGTGTGTGACGAGGGGAGAGAGAAGAAAGAGACAGAGAAAGAGAAGGAAGAGATAGAGATAAAGCAGAGGGAGGGGAAAGATGGAAAGAAAGGGAGAGAGAGAAAGGTAGAGAGAGAGAGAGAGAGAGAGAGAGAGAGAGAGAGAGAGAGAGAGAGAGAGAGAGAGAGAGAGAGAGAGAGAGAGAGACAGAGAGAGAGAGAGAGAGAGAGAGAGAGAGAGAGAGAGAGAGAGAGAGAGAGAGAGAGTAGGGGTTGCAAGATCCTGTACGAGGCACAAGTACGCTCACACCTTGAGTATGCTCCACTTTCTTGGTTTGCCTGCCCCCCTCCTCATCTGCGACTGCTTGACAGAGTAGAGACAGAGCAAGACAATCTCATCTCTCGCCTGGACCCATCCTGGATAGATCTGTCATTTCAGCAGAGCCTTCAACATAGGAGGGATGTGGGTGGTCCTTACTGTTATGTACAAGGCCAATATTGTCAAAATACCACACTTGGATCCACTTCGAGGACAGCGTGAAACAAGCTTTTATGCCACAAGACGGGCAGAAAGCAGCAACTTCACTCTGGCTGTACCCTTCTCCAGAACATCACTCCATCTGAGATCATACATACCCAGGATGACTCGAGGTATGGAACACATTCGTACAACATAATGATGTCAACGAGATAACGTCAGTTGATCAAATGAAAATGCTGGCCCACAGATGGCTCCAACTTCATCCTGTTCCCTACTTGTATGTCTCATAACAATAAAAATGCTTTCAAATGAGCTGATGTAGGTAACAGCTCTTAGGTTGCCAATAAAGTTAGGAATCCTTAACCTGTAAATAGCTGTCAATAAAGCTAGGGATCCTTAACCTTGTCAAACCCTGTGTAAAAAAAAAAAAAAAAAAGAGAGGAAGAGAGAGGAAGAGAGAGGGTGAGAGAGGGAGAGGGAGAGAGAGAGAGAGAGAGAGAGAGAGAGAGAGAGAGAGAGAGAGAGAGAGAGAGAGAGAGAGAGAGAGAGAGAGAGAGAGAGAGAGAGAGAGAGAGGGTGTTGGCACCTGGAGAAGAAGTTGATATCCTTGGGGTGAAATTTGACTCCAAACTAACCATGAAGAACCATGTTGTAAATCTTGCAAACAAGGCAGCCTGGAAGCTTACAGCACTTCGCCGTATCTCGCATCTGCTTGACAGTAGGGGTTGCAAGATACTGTACGAGGCACAAGTACTCTCACACCTTGAGTATGCTCCACTTTCTTGGTTTGCCTGCTTCCCCCCTCTCATCTGCCTGGACCCATCCTGGATAGATCTGTCATTTCAGCAGAGCCTTCAACACAGGAGGGATGTGGGTGGCCTTACTGTTATGTACAAGGCCAATATTGTCAAAGTACCACACTTGGATCCACTTCGAGGACAGCGTGAAACAAGCTTTTGTGCCACAAGACGGGCAGAAAGCAGCAACTTCACTCTGGCTGTACCCTTCTCCAGAACATCACTTCATCTGAGATCATATATACCCAGGATGACTCGAGTATGGAACACATTCGTACAGCATAATGAAGTCAACGAGATAGTAGGTTGATCAAATGAAAATGCTGGCCTACAGATGGCTCCAATTTCATCCTGTTCCCTATATGTGTGTCTCATAACAATAAAAATGCTTTCAAATGAGCTGATGTAGGTAACAGCTCTTCGGTTGCCAATAGAGTTAGGAATCCTTAACCTGTAAATAGCTTGTCAATAAAGCTAGGGATCCTTAACCTTGTCAAACCCTGTGAAAAAAAAAGAGAGAGAGAGAGGGAGGGAGGGAGAGAGGGAGGGAGGGAGAGAGGGAGAGAGACAGGGAGGGAGGGAGGGAGAGAGGGAGGGAGGGAGGGATAGAGAGAGGGAGAGAAAGAGAGAGAGAGGGAGATAAAGAGAGGGAGAGGGAGAGAGGTAGAGAAAGAGAGAGAGAGGGAGAGAGAGAGAGAGAGAGAGAGAGAGAGAGAGAGAGAGAGAGAGAGAGAGAGAGAGAGAGAGAGAGAGAGAGAGAGAGAGAGAGAGAAAGAGATAGCCCAAGATTGCTGAGAAGATGTGCAGACCACCTAGCAGCACCTCTAACTCGCATCTTTCAGCGCTGCCTAATACAGTGTAAATGGCCTTCTCTGTGGAAAGAGGCAAATGTAGTCCCTGTTCACAAAAAGAAGAGCAGAGCAGAAATCATCAACTACAAACCAGTGTCATTCCTATCAATCACTGGCAAGCTCCTTGAGACAATATTCTCAAGACAAATGACAGAGTTTTTTGACTACCACTCGCTACTTTATGACCGTCAATATGGCTTCAGGAAAGGTTACTCTGCTGCTGATCTGTTGCTAAACCTCTCTGCTAAGTTGCACCAGTCACTGGATGAATCCAAAGTCAGCTGTGTGGTAGCACTGGACATTGCTGGTGCTTTCGACCGGGTGTGGCACCAGGGCCTCTTAACAAAACTGCAAGCTCTGTACCCTTCTGCAGAACATCACTTCATATGAGATTATATATACCCAGGATGACTCGAGTATGGAACACATTCGTACAGCAGAATGATGTCAACGAGATAAAGTCGGTTGATCAAATGAAAATGCTGGCCCGCAGATGGCTCCAATTTCATCCTGTTCCCTATATGTATGTCTCATAACAATAAAAATGCTTTCAAATGAGCTGATGTGGGTAACAGCTCTTAGGTTGCCAATATAGTTAGGAATCCTTAACCTGTAAATAGCTTGTCAATAAAGCTAGGGATCCTTAACCTTGTCAAACCCTGAGTAAAAAAAAAAAAAAAAGAAAGAGAGGGAGAGAGAGAGAAAGAGAGAGAGATAGATAGATAGATAGATAGATAGAGAGAGAGAGTAGGTTTGTGACACAGGATTCTCCTTCCCTGAAACCGTGCTGGTTGTCGATTATACACTTGTTTCTTTCCAGGTGCTCCACCACTCTCCTCCTGATGATCTTCTCCATGACTTTGTATACTATACACGTTAGTGACAGAGATCTGTAGTTTATGCCTCATGTCTGTCTCTCTTTTTAAAAATTGGGACTACATTTGACATCTTCCATACCTCAGAGAGTTGCCCAGTTTCAATGGATATGTCGAAGATCTTTGTTAATGGCACACACAGCATCTCTGCTCCCTCTCTAAGGACCCACAGAGAGATGTTGTCTGGTCCCCCCGCCTTTGAGGTGTCAAGTTCACATAGCAGCTTCTTCACTTCCTCCTTGGTTATGTGTACCTCATCCAGCACTTATTGGTGTACCTCCCTGTTCTGATTTCATGAAGTCCTACTGGTTTCCACTGTAAATATTTCTTTAAATCTCGTGTTGAGCTCCTCTCATACGTCTCAGTCGTTTCTTGTGAACTCCCCATCACCCTTCCTCAGTCTGATTACCTGGTCCTTGACTGTTGTTTTCCTCCTGATGTGGCTATACAACAGCTTCGGGTCAGACTTGACTTTCGATGCTATGTCATTTTCATATTGTCGCTGAGCCTCCCTTCTTATCTGTGCATATTTGTTTCTAGCTCTTCGGCTAATCTCTTTCTTTTCCTGAGTTTTCTGTTTTTTGTACTTTTTCCTTTCTCTAGTACACCTAGTTTTTGCCTCCCTACATCTTTGGGTGAACCAATGACTCGTTCTGTTCTTCCCATTATTTCTGTTTCCTTTGGGAACAAACCTCTCTTCTACCTCCTTGCATTTTGTTGTCACATAGTCCATCATTTCTTGTACTGGTTTTCCTGTCAGTTCCCTCTCCCACTGAATGTCTTGCAAGAAGTTCCTCATGCCTGAGTAGTTCCCCCTTTTGTAGTTTGGTTTTCCCAGCCTATTCCTGCTACTCTCTCCACTTGAAGCTCAACTATGTAGTCAGAGCACAGAACCACATGATCACTAGCTCCTAGGGGCCTTTCATACATGATATCCTCGATGTCCGAACTACTCAAGGTGAATACAAGGTCCAGTCTTGCTGGACCATCCTCACCTCTCTCTCTGGTAGTGTCTCTAACATGTTGATGCATGAAGTTTTCCAGTACCACATCCATCATCTTGGCTCTCCATGTTTTGGGACCCCCATGGGGCTCCAAGTTTTCCCAGTCAAACTCCTTGTGATTGAAATCACCCATAACTAGAAACTTTGCTCCCACCATGTGTGCTCTTCTGGCCACCTCGGCTAGTGTGTCGACCATTGCTCTGTTGCTCTCATCGTATTCTTCTCTTGGCCTCCTACAGTTCGGTGGTGGGTTGTACATTACTGCAATTATCACCTTATGTCCCTCGGACTGGATTGTTCCTACTAAGTAGAACCTTTCGTCCGTGCCAACCATTCCTTCCATTTTCTCAAAACCCCACTGGTTTTTAATGAGCAGTGCAACTTCTCCTCCCCCTCTCCTCCCTCTGTCTTTCCTGAGGACTTGATATCCAGGTGGAAAGATTGCATCTGTTATCATTCTGGTGAGTTTTGCTTCTGTGAGTGCTATTATGTCTGGGGATGTCTCCTTGATTCTTTCATGCCACTCCTCACACTTATTTGTTATTCCTTCTTCATTTGTATACCACACCTTCAACTTCTTTTCTAAGACTGTGGTCTAGGGGGTACATTGGGGTTGGGGAAGTGGGAGACCTGATAAGGAACTATGGGTGGTTGCTGTGAGGGAGGAGTTTGTAATGCAGTGGGTGGGGGCATTGGATATGACATGGGTGTTTTGGCTTAGAATGTTTGGTTGCACTGGGGATGACCTGGTTGGGCTGCTACTTTAGGAAGTTGTGAGGGAAGCTGTATTTGATCTTCTTCCTGAGTCTGGAATCTCCTGTCTGTCTCCTCTCTTTTCTCCTTTCGCCTTTGTACCATCTCTCTAAGTTTCTGCTTTTTTTTGTGTTCTGTCGCGGTCGAGATACACCTTCCGGTATGCTGGCATGTCCCTTAGTCTTGCTTTCTCCTGCAGGATCCTGTTCCGAGTCGATTCTGCCTTGAAAGTCACTTTCACTGGTCGGGTTTTTCTTCTTGCAAACTCCCCTTATTCTCCAAAAAATTTCTAGCTGGGTCATGTCATCTTCTCCTATAGCTTTTATGATGCTTTCAATTGCTTTTTTTTCCCTTGTTTTCTTGTTTCATAAGTTTTCCCTTCAACTTCCTGGAGCCCATACACAAAGACTGACATATCCTTGTGTATCCACTCATTCAATTTAATTTCCTCCATTGCAGCTTTCCTTTCTTCAGTTTCACTATCTATTGTACTTGGGCTCAGTGGCCTGTCATTTTCCCTTCTTGGCTTTCCCTGGGCTCTGCTGTCGTCTGTTAGGGCCTCCACATATAGCTTGGCTCTTTCATTTACTACAGTCCTCTCTGATAGAGCTTCTACGTGCAGTTTTGCTCCTTCTTTCCCTACAATCCCCTTATTTGTGACTGAGGTAGCAGCCTCTGATATCATTCCCAAAATGTTCTTTAGTTCTTTAGGCTGTTTCAGATTTTTCAGTTCCTCTTCTAATCTCTGTATCCTAGCCTCTGCTGCTATGACTTGCATCTCCCACTTCTTGCTTTCCATATCTATCCTCTCTTCCATTCTCATGCTAAGTTTTTCTAGTTTCTTTTCCCATTCATGTTCCCTTTTGTGAGCTCTGCTGCCTTTGCTTCCTTTGCAGATTCATCCTTCTGTCCCTTGGTTTTCCTTCCTGCTCTCTGGCAACCCATGTTTTTTATTTTGATTGCCTCAGAATGGAAAACTTATGTAATTCTGTGTTTTAGGTTAGTAGTATGTGTGTCCGAGTGTGGGGGGGGGGGAATGTAGAGGAGGAACTGTGGACAGTGGCTATATGGGAGGAGGGTGGGAAGGGGGATTTAAGGGGGAATATGGGGAGTGAGAAGGAGGGAGAAGCAAGGGGGAGAATGGGAGAAAGAGATGGGGGAAAGAGGGAGAGGTGGGGAGGAGGAGGGTGAATGAGATGGGGGATCATGGGAAGGAGTGAGAAGTTGGTGGGGGAGGGGGGAAGTTTATGTGTGAGTCTGTATATGTGTGTGTGTGTGTGTGTGTGTGTGTGTGTGTGTGTGTGTATGTGTGTGTGTGTGTGTATGTGTGTGTGTGTGTGTGTGTGTGTGTGTGTGTTTGTGTGTGAGTGTGTGTGCGTGGGTGTGTGTGCGTGGAATTATGTGTGGAATTATGTGTGCGTTTATTGTCTGACCACAACCTCTTGTGACCTGACCCCCTCCCTCCTGTGACTTGACCTGCACCTACTTACAATCCTGCCCTCTATGCTTTTACTACCACCTAGGCTTATAGTAACTTACTCGCCTTGTTCCATAAATTATCAATTGCTATTCCTTATTGAGTACTTAAGTGCCTATTCTTCATCGTGCTAGGAGAGTTGGACCATTCACAATCAGCTTGGCGGTTAATTGGAACCCAAAACCCACACCCAAACAACTAAGCATAGGTGATTACAGTACTTGCAATGCAGCTGAAGCAGCCTGTAGATTGTCCAGCTCGATGTGACGTAGATCCACCTCAATTTCTCCTCGTTATGTAATGTACCCTGTTCACTGTATTTCTTTCACTGATCACACGTTTGTTTCACTTTATTATCTTTCTTGGGTGACACGTGGCAACTCCCCCTGAGCCCTGCCCGCTCTGAATGCACCACCACGTTTCACTTTCTAGATCACTTGCAAAATTGTGGCTCTCCCCACAATTATGTGGCTCAGGCAGAGTGTAAATCGCTTCAATAAATTGCTCACTACCCTAACACACTCAGCAACCCTTGCAGTACTCTTGGGTAGCCCTCAAATACACTTATATTCGTGGAGCACGGAAGGAGTGACTCGCGCACGCGGTGTCCCTACTGTGTATGTGTGTGTGTGTGTGTGTGTGTGTGTGTGTGTGTGTGTGTGTGTGTGTGTGTGTGTGTGTGTGTGTGTGTGTGTATGTGTGTGTGTGTATGTACGTGTGTGTGTGTGTGTGTGTGTATGTGTGTGTGTGTGTGTGTGTGTGTGTGTGTGTGTGTGTGTGTGTGTGTGTGTGTGTGTGTGTGTGTGAGTATGTGTGTGTGTGTATGTATGTGTGTGTGTGTGTGTGTGTGTGTGTGTGTATGTGTGTGTGTGTGTGTGTGAGCGTGTGTGTTTGAGTGAGTGTGTGTGTGTGTGAGTGTGTGTGTGTGTGTGTGTGTGTGTGTGTGTGTGTGTGTGTGTGTGTGTGTGTGTGTGTGTGTGTGTCTGTGTGTGTGTGTGTGTGAGTATGTGTGTGTGTGTATGTATGTGTGTGTGTGAGTGTGTGTGTGTGTGTGTGTGTGTGTGTGTGCATATGTGTGTGTGTGTGTGTGTGAGCGTGTGTGTTTGAGTGAGTGTGTGTGTGTGTGTGTGTGTGTGTGTGTGTGTGTGTGTGTGTGTGTGTGTCTGTGTGTGTGTGTGAGCGTGTGTGTTTGAGTGAGTGTGTGTGTGTGTGAGTGTGTGTGTGTGAGTGTGTGTGTGTGTGTGTGTGTGTGTGTGTGTGTGTGTGTGTACTCACCTAATTGTACTCACCTAATTGTGGTTGCAGGGGTCGAGACTCAGCATCTGGCCCCGCCTCTTCACTGATCGCTGCTGGATCCTCTCTCTCTCTCTGCTTCCTGAGCTTTGTCATACCTCTTCTTAAAACTATGTATGGTTCCTGCCTCCACTACTTCACTTGCTAGGCTATTCCACTTGCTGACAACTCTATGACTGAAAAAATACTTCCTAACGTCCCTGTGACTCGTCTGAGTCTTCAGCTTCCAGTTGTGACCCCTTGTCCCTGTGTCCCCTCTCTGGAACATCCTATCTCTGTCCACCTTGTCTATTCCCCGCAGTATCTTGTATGTCGTTATCATGTCTCCCCTGACCCTTCTGTCCTCCAGTGTCGTCAGTCCGATTTCCCTTAACCTTTCCTCGTACGACATTCCCTTGAGCTCTGGGACTAGACTTGTTGCAAACCTTTGTACTTTCTCTAACTTCTTGACGTGCTTGACCAGGTGTGGGTTCCAGACTGGTGCTGCATACTCCAGTATGGGCCTAACATACACAGTGTACAGTGTCTTGAACGATTCCTTATTAAGGTATCGGAACGCTATTCTCAGGTTTGCCAGGCGCCCGTATGCTGAAGCGGTTATTTGGTTGATGTGTGCCTCCGGTGATGTGCTCATTGTTATGGTCACCCCAAGGTCTTTCTCCCTGAGTGAGGTCTGTAGTCTTTGTCCACCTAGCCTATACTCTGTCTGCGGTCTTCTTTGCCCCTCCCCAATCTTCATGACTTTGCATATGGCTGGATTGAATTCGAGAAGCCAGTTGCTGGACCACATGTCCAGCCTGTCCAGGTTTCTTTGCAGTCCTGCCTCAATCTCGTCCGATTTAATTCTTCTCATCAACTTCACGTCATCTGCGAACAGGGACACTTCAGAGTCTATTCCTTCCATCATGTCGTTCACATATATCAAAAATAGCACTGGTCCTAGAACTGACCCCTGTGGGACCCCGCTCGTAACAGGCGCCCACTGTGATACCTCTTCACGTACCATGACTCGTTGCTGCCTCCCTGTCAGGTATTCCCTTATCCATTGCAGTGCCCTCCCTTTTACCTGCGCCTGATCCTCCAGCTTCTGCACTAATCTCTTGTGGGGAACTGTGTCAAAGGCCTTCC
>NC_091294.1:45990688-46125688 GCF_038502225.1 Cherax quadricarinatus | reverse complement strand
CTTTGCCTTTCCCCGATCTTCATGACTTTACATCTGACGGGGTTAAATTCGAGGAGCTAGTTGCCGGACCAGGAATGCTGCCTGTCCAGGTCTCTTTGTAGTCCTGCCTGAACCTCATCCGATTTAATTCTCCTCAATAACTTCATATCATCTGCAAACCGGGGCAATTCTGAATCTACCCCTTCCGTAGTGTTATTCACATATGCCAAAAAGAGAACTGGCACTTGGACTAACCCTATGGAACCCAGCTCATCACAGGCGCCCACTCTGACACCTCGTCATATACCATAACTCTTTGTTGCCTCTTTGTCAGATAGTTTCGGATCCATTGCAGTGCCTTTCCTGTTATGCATGCCTTATCCTCTAGCATTTGTACTAATCTCTTGTGAGGAACTGTGTCGAAGACCTTCTTGCAGTCCAAGAAAATGCAAATCTATCCACCTCTTTCTCTCGTGTCTTTACCTTGTCATAAAACTCCATAAGGCTTGTGACACAGAATTTTCCTTCTCAGAAACTGTGTTGGTTGTCGTTTATAAGTTTGTGTTTTTCTAGGTGCTCCACCACTCTCCTCTTGATAATCTTCCCCGTGACTTTGCATACTATACACGTCAGTGACACAGGTCTATAGTTTAATGCCTCGTGTCTGTCTCCTTTCATAAATATTGACATTACATTTGCCATCTTCCATACCTCAGGTAGTTGCCCAGTTTCAGTGGATGTGTTTAAGATTTTTATTTCTAACACACACAGCATCTCTGCTCCCTCTCTAAGGACCCACAGAGAAATGTCCGGTCCCATCAACTTTGAGATATCAAGTTCACATAGCAGGTTCACTTCCTCCTCGGTTGTGTGAATTTTAACCAGCACTTGTCCGCGTACTCCTTGTTGGTGTACCTCCCTATTCTGACTTCCTGGAGTCCTTCCTGTCTCACTGTAAATACTTCTTTAAATCTCATGTTGAGCTCCTCACATACTTCTTGGTCATTTCTTGTGAACTCCCCACCTTCCTTCCTTAGCCTGATTACTTGATCCTCGACTGTTGTTTTCCTCCTGAAGTGGCTATACAACAGCTTCGTGTCAGACTTGACTTTCGATGCTATGTCATTTTCGTATTGTCGCTGAACCTCTCTTCTTATCTGTGCATATTCGTTTCTGGCTCTTCGGCTAATCTCTTTAGTTTCCTGGGTCCTTTGTCTTCTGTATTTTTTCCATTTTCTAATGCACTTAGTTTTTGCCTTCCTACACTTTTGGGTGAACCATGGAGTCATTCTGGTCTTCCCATTATTTCTGTTTCCCTTGGGAACAAACTCTCCTCTGCCTCTTTGCATTTTGTTATCACATAGTCCATCATTTCTTTTACTGGTTTTACTGTCAATTCTCTTTCCCATCAACGTCTTGCAGGAAGTTCCTCATGCCTTTGTAGTCCACTCTTTTATTGTTTGTCTTCTCCTGTCCTATTCCTGCTACCCTGTCCACTTGTAGCTCAACCATGTATTCAAAGCACACAACCACATGATCATTAGCTCCATGGTTTCTTTCATATGTGATATCCTCAATGTCTGAACTACTCAAAGTGAATACAAGGTCCAGTCTTGCTGGATCATCCTCACCTCTCTTTCTGTTAGTGTCTCTAACATAAATTAGACACATGTGCAACTCTTGGGTATCTTTATTGAGGAAACGTTTCGCCACACAGTGGCTTCATCAGTCCATACGTAGGAGAAACTTGAAGAACAGGAGGAGAATGTGTCTAATTTATCAACATGTCGGTTCTCTGAACCATTCATCTACAAATCTGTCAGACACTGCAACTTCTTGGGATCTTAATACTTAGGAATTCTTCGCTTGCCTAATTCTTGGGCACGACCTACTTCCACATTGAACAAATGTGACACCACCTATGACTGCCGCACCTCTCCTGCCATACGGTTTATAAGCTGCTTCTCCGCTGATATGCCGTATTCTATTCAAGATTGATGGACTGAACACATCGACTCAAGGTTGAGGGACTGATTACCTCATTCTCCTCCTGTTCTTCAAGTTTCTCCTACGTATGGACTGATGAAGCCACTGTGTGGCGAAACGTTTCCTCAATAAAGATACCCAAGAGTTGCACATGTGTCTAATTTATCAACATGTCGGTTCTCTGAACCATTCATCTACATGTCTCTAACATGTTGATGCATGAGGTTTCAGTACCACATCCATCATCTTGGCTCTCCATGCCTTGGGACCCCCATGGGGCTCCAGGTTTTCCCAGTCAATCTCCTTATGATTGAAATCACCCATCACTAGTACCTTTGCTTTACCCATGTGAGCTCTTCTGTCCACCTCGGCTAGTGTATGTACCATTGCTCTGTTTCTTTCTTTGTATTCTTCTTTTGGCCTTCTGCAGTTCTGTGGCAGGTTGTACATCACTGTAATTACCATCTTATGGCCCCCAGACTGGACTGTTCTTATGTAGTCCCTTCCTCCCATTCAATCAATTCATTCCATTTTCTCAAATCCCACTAGTTTTTGCTGAGCAGTGCAACTCCTCCTCCCCCTATGCTCCTCCTGTCTTTCCTCAGGATTTGATATCAGGTTGGAAAGACTGCATCTGTTATCTTCCAGGTGAGTTTCGTTTCTGTGAGTACTATGATGTCTCCTTGATTCTTTCATGTACTCCTCACATTTTTATAATTACGTCTGCATTTTTATACCAAACCTTCAACTTTTTTTCTAAAACTGTGGTCTGGGGGGGGTACTTTGGGGTTGGAGAAGTGGGAGACCTGATGAACTATGGGCGGTTGATGTGAAGGTGGAGTTTGTAATGAGGTGGGTGGAGACATTGGGTACGGCATGTGTGTTTTGGGTTAGAATTTTTGGCTGCATTGGGGTTGTGCTGGGTAGGGGCTTCTGTAGGTGGTTGTGAGGGAGGCTGTATTTGAGTTTCCTCCTGAATCTGGGTTCTCCTGTCCATTTCCATCTATGCCTCTCTTTCCTCCTTTCATCTTTATACCCTCTCCTTCAATTTCTGCCTTTCTTCATATGTTCTGTAACAGTCGCGATACACCCTCCAGGACTCCGACATGTTCTTTAGTCGCTTTCTCCAGCAGGATCCTGTTTCGAGCCGATTCTGCCTTGAAAATCACTTTGACTGGCCATTTTCTTCCTCGTGAAAACCTCCCTATTCTCAGAAAATTTGCTAGCCAGGTCATGTCATCATCTTTTGCTTTCATGATGCTTTCATTTGTTTTTTTCTCCCTTTGTCTTCTTGCTTCGTAAGTTTTCCCTTCAACTTTCTGGAGTATATCTCTATGTATCCCCTGATTCGATTTACTTGCCTCCATTGCAGCTTTTTTTTCTTATATCTCTTCACGGTTTGTTGTCCACGGGCCCAGTGATCAGTCATTTTTCCATTCTCAGCTTTCCCTGGGCACTTGTGTGGTCCGTTTGGGCCTCTACATATAGCTTAGCTTTTTCATTTTCTACAGTCCCCTCGATTGTTCCTGATGTGATCCTTTTTTTCCCCTCATACTCCACGATGGTCTCATAGGGCCTCTATGTACAGTTTCTCTCCTTCATTCCCTACATTCCCCTCATTTGTGACTGAGATAGCAGTGTCTGATGTCATGACAACATTGCTCTTTAGTTCATTAGGCTGTTTTAGATTCTTCAATTCCTCTATCTTTATGCAAAGCTCTTCATTTTCCTTCCCACTCATTTTCCCTATTAATGAGCTCTGCTACCCAGTCTTCCTTCCCAGACTCATCTTCAAGTCTCCTGGTTTTCCCTACTGCTCTCTGAAAATTCGTATTTTTTTTTTAATGCCACAGAATGAAAAACTAATGTATTTCTTCTTGGTTGTTTGTGATGTGTTTTTGTCTGAGAGAGAGTGTGTGTGTGTGTGTGTGTGTGTGTGTGTGTGTGTGTGTGTGTGTGTGTGTGTGTGTGTGTGTGTGTGTGTGAGTGTGTGTGGGTGGGTGGGTGGGTGTGTGTGTGTACTCACCTAATTGTACTCACCTAATTGAGGTTGCAGGGGTCGAGACTCAGCTCTTGGCCCCGCCTCTTCACTGATCGCTACTAGGTCCTCTCTCTCTCTGCGTCCTGAGCTTTGTCATACCTCGTCTTAAAGCTATGTATGGTTCCTGCCTCCACTACGTTACTTGCTAGGCTATTCCACTTCCTGACGACTCTAAAACTGAAGAAATACTTCCTAACATCCCTGTGACTCGTCTGAGTTTTCAGCTTCAAATTGTGACCCCTTGTTTCTGTGTCCCCTCTCTGGAACATCCTGTCTCTGTTCCCCTTATCTATTCCACACATTATCTTGTATGTCGTTATCATGTCTCCCCTGACCTTTCTGTCCTCCAGTGTCGTCAGTCCGATTTCCCTCAACCTTTCTTCGTAGGACATTCCCCTGAGCTCTGCAACTAGCCTTGTTGCAAACCTTTGTACTTTCTCTAACTTCTTGTCGTGCTTGACCAAGTGTGGGTTCCAAACTGGTGCTACATACTCCAGTATGGGCTTAACGTACACAGCGTACAATGTCTTGAACGATTCCTTTCTAAGGTATCGGAATGCTATTCTCAGGTTTGACAGGCACCCATATGCTGCAGCAGTTATCTGGTTGATGAGTGCCTCCAGAGATGTACTCGGTGTTATGGTCACCCCAACATCTTTCTACTTGAGTGAGGTTTGCAGTCTTTGTCCACCTAGCCTATACTGTCTGTCCAGGTCTCTTTGTAGTCTTGCCTGATCCTCATCCGATTTAATTCTTCTCATCAACTTCACATCATCTGCGAATAGGGACACTTCAGAGTCTATCCCTATTCACATATATCAAAAATAGCACTTGTCCTAGAACTGATCCCTATGGGACCCCGCTCGTCACAGGCGCCTACTGTGATACCTCTTCACGTACCATGACTCGTTGTTCCCTCCCTGTCAGGTATTATATGATCCATTGCAGTGCCCTCCCTGTTATACGCCCCTAATCCTGCAGCTTCTGCACTAATCTCTTGTGAGGAACTTTGTCGAAGGCCTTCCTGCTGTCCAGGAAAATGCAATCCACACACCCCTCTCTCTCGTGTCTTACTTCTTTTACCTTGTCATAAAGCTCTGGAAGGTTTGTGACAGGATTTGCCTTCCATGAATCCATGCATGTTGTCATTTATAATCTTGTTCCGTTCCAGGTGCTCCACCACTCTCCTACTGATAATCTTCTCCATGACTTTGCATACTGTACACGTCAGAGACACTGGTCTGTAGTTTAGTGCCTCGTTTCTGTCTCCTTTCTTGTGAGTGTGTGTGTGTGTGTGTGTGTGTGTGTGTTTGTATGTGTGTGTGTGTTTGTATGTGTGTGTGTGTGTGTGTGTGTGTGTGTGTGTGTGTGTGTGTGTGTGTGTGTGTGTACTCACCTAGTTGTACTCACCTAGTTGAGGTTGCGGGGGTCGAGTCCGAGCTCCTGGCCCCGCCCGTGTGTGTGTGTGTGTCTGTGTGTCTGTGTGTCTGTGTCTGTGTGTGTCTGTATGTATGTGTGCTTGTGAGGGTCTTTTTGGGTCTGTGTGTGTGTGTGTGTGTGCGCGTACTCACCTAGTTGAGGTTGCAGGGGTCGATTTACCGCTCCTGGCCTCACCTCTTCACTGGTCGCTACTAGGTCACTCTTCCTGCTCCATAAGCTTTATCATACCTCATCTTAAAGGCATGTGTGGATCCTGCTTGCACAACATCACTTCCAGACTATTCCATTTCCTGACAATTTCCAATTGTGACCCCTTGTTACTGTGTTCCATCTCTGGAACATCCTGTCTCTGTCCAACTCGTCGATTTCTCTCAGTATTTTATATGTCGTTATTATATCCTCCCTATCTTTCCTGTCCTCTAGCATCGTAACTTCGATTTCTCTTAATCTCACCTTGTAGGACTTTCTCTAATTTCCTTACGTGCTTGAGTAGGTGTGGGTTCCAAACTGGCGCTGCATACTCCAATATACGCCTAACGTACACGGTGTACAGGGTTCTGAACGAGTCCTTATTGAGATGTCGGAATACTATTCTTAGGTTTGCTAGGCGCCCATATGCTGCAGCACTTAGTTGGTTGATGTGCGTCTCAAGAGGTGTGCCTGGTGTTATACTCACCCCAGGATCCTATTCCTTGAGTGAGGTTAGTAGTCTCTGGCCCCCCTAGACTGTGCTCCGTCTGCGGTCTTCTTTGCTCTTCCCCGATCTTCATGACTTTGCACTTGGTGTGGTTGACATCCAGGAGCATGTTTTTGGACCAGCCCTGCAGCTTCTCCAGATCCCTTTGTAGTTCTGCCTGCTCCTCGTCCGACTGAATTTTTCTCATTAACTTCACATCGTCTGCAAACAAGGACACTTCTAAATAAACTCCTTGCGTCATGTCGTTCACAAATACCAGAAACAGCACAGGTTCTAAGAGTGACCCCTGTGGAACCATGCTCGTCACAGGCGCCCACTCTGACACCTTGTCACGTATCGTGACTTGCTGATGTCTTCTCGACAGGTATTCCCTGATCCATTGCACTGCCTTGCCTGTTATACCTGCCTGATCCTCCAGCTTTTGCATTAATCTCTTGTGTGTAACTGTGTCGAAAGCCTTCTTACAGTCGTAGAAAATGCTACCTACCCATCCCTCTCTCTCTTGTCTAACTGCTGTCACCCTGTCATAGAACTTCAGTAGGTTTGTGACACCTGATTTCCATTCCCAGAAATCGTTCTGGTTATCGTTAATAAGCTCATTCCTTTCTAGGTGCTCCACCACTCATCTCCCGATTATATTCTCAATGACTTTGCATACTATTCATGTTATTACACTGTTTTCCATTTATTCACCTCAATCATATCCCCCCCTAATTCTACGCCTTTCTAGAGAGTGCAGGTTCAGAGCTCTCAGTCTATCCTCATAGGGAAGATTTCTGATACACTGAGGGCCCTGAATCTGCACTCTCTGGAAAGGTATAGAATTAGGGGGGATATGATTGAGGTGTATAAATAGAAAACAGGAATTAATAATGGGGATGTAAATAGCGTGCTAAAAATATCTAGCATAGACAGGACTCGCAGCAATGGCTTTATGTTGGAAAAATTCAGGTTCAGGAAGGATATAGGAAAGTACTGGTTTGGTAATAGAGTTGTGGATGAGTGGAACAAACTCCCGAGTACCGTCATAGAAGTTAAGATGTTGTTTAGTTTTAAAAATAGGTTGGATAAATACAGTGCAACCTTGGCTTACGAACGCCCCATGAGGTGAACTTTTCAGGATATGAACCGTCGTTCGGTCGATTTTTTGCTTCTAAATACGAACGAAATTTTAGGATGCGTACTTTCCCCCCTCATGGGAGGTTCCTTAAATAAATAATTAAATAATTTATTTATTTCTTTGCAAAGGTTACATTGTGTGTTTATATATCATAATATGATTGGAACAAAGAGAGCCACTATCATGCCGAGGCATTTCGGGCATACTTAACCTAATACTTGTAGATGAATGGTTCAGAGAACCGACATGTTGATAAATTAGACACATATGCAACTCTTGGGTATCTTTATTGAGGAAACGTTTCGCCACACAGTGGCTTCATCAGTCCATACGAAGGAGAAAAATGAAGAACAGGAGGAGAATGAGGTAATCAGTCCCTCAACCTTGAGTCGATGTGTTCAGTCCATCAATCTCGAATAGAATACGGCATATCAGCGGAGAAGCAGCTTATAAACCGTATTCTATTCAAGATTGATGGACTGAACACATCGACTCAAGATTGAGGGACTGATTACCTCATTCTCCTCCTGTTCTTCATTTTTCTCCTTCGTATGGACTGATGAAGCCACTGTGTGGGGAAACGTTTCCTCAATAAAGATACCCAAGAGTTGCATATGTGTCTAATTTATCAACCTAATACTTATAGACTACTTAAGTCTACACAGGTGAAGAGTAGTGGTTACCAATGTTTTGCTGATGGTGGCGCCAACTATTGGCAGCCTTTTGAAGTTTCTCCTTACTGTTATTATTATTTTTTTATATTTTATTTAAAACAATGCATTACAATACATAAATAAATAAAATAACACATGAACTAGCCCTTGACAGATATAATGACCTACCAACACCCAAACCGCACCACATGTACACTCGTGTGGGCACTCTCCACCTAACCCATTACCCCACCCGTACCTTGAGCTATAACTTACAAGTTGACACTTGAGCACGCAGCAAACCAGCCGAGATATGCACATATATATATACAAATAACAATGTCATACACCTCCAAGATTGAGTAAACTGCGATCTCAGGACCGCGTGCACAACCTCTATCACTATTCAATGAGAGGTGTGACCGTAACAGTGAAAATATTACACAATATTATATACAGAGCACACATGAATAAGTTATAACGGGTGACAACACCCACTATGCCCAAATCTCCCCAACACAAAAGGGGTAGGAACCTTCACCCCCCCCCCCTTTGCTGCACTCCAACCCTACCTAACAGAAATACAAGAATACAATATTTAAAGGTGGCACAATAGCACATGACAAAAGTCTCACTTTTATATACAAGAACCTTGTAACAACCACCACAGGTGGTCTTCAGGTCACTTTGCACACTAACATCACCCATGATTATGTATCTTAACGTGACATTCAAGACTTTGCCACCAACATAATGTACATTGACACAGAAATAGTATGCATCAGTTAGTAAACAATAATAGTTTAAAGTCCTAGAAACAATAATACAAAAAAGAAATTAGGCATCTTATGACAGTGGTATATCACTTGTGCACACAATATACAGTTGATAGTTTTACTAAGGGAATATTCAGTTCACTGTCCTTACAGTCCAAACAGTGCCATCTACACACGTTCTCTTAAACACACCCACACACACATCACCCACTCACTCCAATGAGGCGACTTCATTTCAGTCCCTGACTACCCCACCCCTTATGCTACGACTAAACCCACCCACGCTCGTTCCCTCCCCTGTTCACAAATCCAATAAAATCCCTAATATTAGTTCTCTGTAACCCTACGAAAAAGCCAACTGCCACCTATTCCCGTAAATTTGCCTATTGCGACACCGTACGGTAGAATGTTGCTGCTAAAACTCGCCGGCTCACCTCGCAAGCCCCGTGCGCCCGCATACCCCACGAGATATATATGTAGTCAACCATGATGTACGCCAAAGCCCTGGTGACACCCTCCTCCATCCCTCCCACATCTAGACTGAGTGCCCGCAGCACCGACACCCCAAGTCCTCCCACCCTCCTAACCACTCTACACATCCAATCTTGGACGTTCCCCAAACCCTCACAAAAATACACTACGTGATACGCTGAGGTCAGTGGTCATGTGTGGTCATACCTGCCTAAGATCTTGGGAGTTAGCGTGGGGTGCTACTAAGCACCATGCCTTGTTGTAGTGCTTTAGAACCTCAGGTTCAAGTGTTGAAGAACGAGGTTCTACTTCTTCAGGAGGAAAATAGGAGGCTGAAGCTTCGCATAGATGGGTTTGGAAGTGAGTGTGAGATGGATTTAGATGGTAAGGAGGAAATGGTCACCAGCAGTGAGAGTGGCAGCCGCTTTAAGTGGCAAGTGGTTCACAGTTCAGGAAGAAGGAAGACAAGGAGGGTTAATAGAGAAGATGTGAAGGTAGGAAATCGATTCTCTGTTCTCCAGGACGAGTGTACTTCATTGGTTAGTGAGGTTGAAGGTACCACTGATTCCACTGCTAATCAAGATAAAAATATTCTAATTGTACGAGATTCTCAGGTAAAACATACGGATGGTGTTTTTTGTAACAGAGATAGAAAGGTCAGACAGAAGGTGTGCCTCCCAGGAGCTGGTGTTGGTGACATAGTCAATAGGTTGGATAATATTATGTCAGGTAATGGGAACAAGCCTATTATCTGTCTTAGTGCTGGGGGCAATGACATTGGGAAGGGCAGGAGACAGGAGTTCCTGGATAAGTACAGGTCAGCCATAGAAGTAGTCAGGTCTAAGAGAGGGAACCCAGTCATATGCAGCATCTTGCCTAGAAAGGAAGTGGGCAATGAATGGATGTCTAGGGCAATTGGTATAAATTTTTGGCTTTACAGGTACTGCAAGGAACTTGCAATCCCATTCATTGATAACTGGGACAAATTCTATGGCAAACGTGCTATATAGGCAAGGGATGGGGTTCATCCCTTGCTTATATAACAGGGGGTAATTGATGACTTGTCTAGGACTTTAAACTGATAGATTATAGAGTTAAGGGTGTTTGTGGGAATCAGTCACGCAGCAGTATTAGGGTTGAAAACAGCAGATATTACCGGGATACCTCAGGGATATGTTTAAAAGACAATATTCAAAACAAAGTTGCTAGTAAAGGCAAATCAAGTGATCAACAAACAAAGAGATAGTAGAGGGCAACGACTGACTAGCTTCCTTAAGGTTTACTATTACAATAGCAGGAGTCTAAGAAATAAGATAGATGAGCTAAGATTACTTGCAAGTGCAGGTAATATAAATATTACTGGTATAACAGAGACCTGATTCAACCTGAAAGATAGAGAAATGCCTTCTGAATGCAACATACAGGGTTATAAACTATTCCACACTCATAGGGTCAACAGGAAGGGTGATGGAGTGGCGAAGTATGTCAGAGATAATTTAAATTATTGTCTTAGACGTGATATAAGATTAGAAACATCGGACACAGAATCTGTTTGGCTAGTTTTTCGAGGGTCATGACAAATTAATTTTGGGTGTGATTTATAGGCCCCCAAACCTTGATAGGGAGTGCAGTAAGCTGTTATGGGACGACATTCATAAGGCATCTAGATACGAAAATGTTGTGTTAATGGGAGGTTTTAACCTTAGACAAATTGATTGGAACAATACAACAGGAAACCTCGAGTCTAGTAACTTTATTGATACGGTCTAGGATTGTTTTTTAGAACAGGTTGTGACAGAACCAACTAGAGGAAACAATCTGCTTGACTTGGTTCTTCCCAACAAAGAATTACTACATAATAATCTTGAGGTTAATGATGAGCTTGGGGAGAGTGATCACAAATAACTTAGTATCAGTATATCATGGAATTACCAAGATAACTGCAATCAAATCTCTGCCCCAGACTTTTGCTTTCCGATTTCCGGGGACTGAGAAATTACCTAAGTGGGCTAAATTTGGATGACCTGACTATGGGTTAGGGAGTTGATCTTTGTTGCCAATGTGACGTTTTTCAGAGCATAGTTCTAGCTGCCCAGACAACTTTTGTTCCGGGTAGGAAATTAGATCTAACAGAAATTATCCCAAATGGATGAACAATAGATTAAAACATCTCATTGGTCAAAAGAGAGGTATATATAGGCGTATCAAAAGAGGGGATGGGCAGTTAAGTAATCAATATATTCAATGAAAGAGAAAAATAAAAAAAATAATAAGAAAAGCAAAAAGGTCAGATGACTGACAGTGATAAGGATATGCGTGAAATTTTCAATACTTACTTATTCTCAGTTTTTACTCAGGAAGATACTAGCGAAATTCCAGAAATAATGGATTATGTAGAACAGGACGATAATAAACTATGCACGACTTCGGTAACTAGTGACATGGTCCTCAGACAAATAGAGAAATTAAAACCTAACAAATACCCAGGCCCTGATGAACTGTTTGCAAGGGTGTTAAAGGAATGTAAAGAGGAACTTAGCAACCTTTTGGCTAATCTTTTCAACATATCACTACAAACTGGCATAGTACCTGATAAGTGAAATATGGCAAATGTAGTACCTGTTTACAAGGCAGGTGACAGGTCCTTGGCTTCGAACTATAGACCAATAAGCCTTACCTCCATAGTGGGAAAATTTAAGGAATAAATAATTGCCGAAGCAATTCGTAGCCATCCTGATAGGCATAAATTGATTAATGAATCTCAACACGGTTTTACAAAAGGGCGTTCCTGTCTTACGAATTTACCAACTTTTTTCATTAAGGCGTTTGAGGAGGTAGATCATGGTAATGAATATGATATTGTGTATGTGGACTTCAGTAAAGCTTTCGGTAGAGTTCCACATCAGAGGCTATTGAGGAAACTTAAGGCACACGGAATAGGAGGAGAAATTTTTTCCTGGATAGAGGCATGGCTGACAAATAGACAGCAGAGCGTTTGCATAAATGGGGAGAAATCAGAATGGGGGCACGCCACTAGCGGTGTTAAACATGGGTCAGTGTTGGGCTCGTTGTTGTTCACAATTTATATAAACGATATAGATGACATAAGCAAATTTGCTGATGACACCAAAATAGGCCGGCCAATTCATTCTAATGAGGAGACTAGAGCGCTCCAGGATGATTTGAACAGACTGATGCAATGGTCGGAGAAGTGGCAGGTGCAGTTTAATATAGACAAAATGCAAAGCTCTAAATGCTGGACAGGAAAATAACCATGCCACATATAAACTAGATAATGTAGATCTTAATACTACTGATTACAAAAAGGATTTAGGAGTTCTAGTTAGCAATAATCTAAAACCAAGACAACAGTGCATTAGTGTTCGCAATAAAGCTAACAGAATCCTTGGCTTCATATCTAGAAGTATAAATAATAGAAGTCCTCAGGTTGTTCTTCAACTCTATATATCCTTGGCTAGGCCTCGTTTAGATTATGCTGCACAGTTCTGGTCGCCATATTACAGAATGGATATAAATGCACTAGAAAACGTACAGAGGAGGATGACAAAGTTCATCCCATGTATTAGAAATCTTCCCTATGAGGATAGACTGAAGGCCCTGAAACTGCACTCTCTTGAAAGGCATAGAATTAGGGGGGATATGATCGAGGTGTATAAATGGAAAACAGGAATTAATAAAGGGGATGTTAATAGCATGCTGAAAATTTCCAGTCAAGACAGGACTCGCAGCACTGGTTTCAAGTTGGAAAGATTCAGATTCAGGAAGGATATAGGAAAGCACTGGTTTGGTAATAGAGTTGTGGACGAGTGGAACAAACTCCCGAGTAGAGTTATAGAGGGTAAAACGTTGTGTAGTTTTAAAAATAGGTTATATAAATACATGATTGGGTGTGTGTGGGTGTGAGTTGGACCTGACTATCTTGTGCTACTAGGTCTGATGCCTTACTCCTTCCTTAAGTGGAAGTGACCTGACTAGGTGGGTCATTGGGCTAATCTGGAGGGGGGCATGGGCGTGCTTCACATGGGTCAGTAGGCCTGCTGCAGTGTTCCTTCGCTCTTATGTTCTTATGTCTCTTCCCCACTGCAGATACCACACACCCGTTCTCTATGACCCATCGATTCCGAAGTATCGCTCCCATTGGCAAATGCTGTGCAGAAACCAATATATCACCTCACGCACCCTGGGCCGTAACCTCAACTTACTATACATATATATGCCATATATCCCCCCATGCATACATTGGGAAAATCCCTTCCACCGGCGTAAAAACTCTGTCCACAATCAGCATACACAGGGCACCTATTCTGACCTCCAGTTTCCATGCTAGCACCAAACCCCGGAGTACGGTCTCACTCTCGTGCAATTCCACGCCACCATACAAATGTCTCAATCTGGCATACACCATATACAACTGTCCCCCACACAATCCCTCATGCAACACCTCCCACTTAATAAAAACACATTAAACCCGCCTTTTCAGATATAACAACCGCAACCCACCCTGATGCACAGGTAACATCACCACCTCTCTCTGTAACCAGTCTCAACCCGATCCCCACAAGAACCGGAACACCCTCCGAAGTATGTTCATCCCTGTTAATGGAAACATGGCCACCATATACCACACCTTGCTGTACAATAATACGTTAATCACGACTACCCTTTGTACGAGAGTGAGGTGGTATGGTCGCAGCACCCCTAGGCGACCCTGGATGCCTTCCACCAACCTAGTTGAGTTTGCCTCTGTCGCGGCCCTCAAGTCATCTGCATACATAATACCACATATTTTTAGGGTCCTGGCCTGCCTTCAAACTATGTTACATCCCCACTCTACCCTCCCCACCCAAGCTCCCAACCCCATGATCCTTGACTTCTCCAAGTTTACTTTCACACCCGTCGCACCCATGAACAAGTGCAATGTCTCTTTTAGTTTCCCTAGCTTCGTCTCCTCCCACACCAGGACAGTTGTGTCATCCACATAACCGACCAATCCAGGCCAAGTCCTCCCCACTCCTACCCGTCCCCCCGTACAAATGCAATTCTCTACCATTCGGTAAAAGGGGTCTTGTACACATGCAAACAAGAGCTGTGACATTGGACACCCCTGCCTAAGGCCCCTCCCCATGACAATCGCCTCCCCCAAGCATCCGTTGATCTGCACCCTCGCCCGTGCACCCCTGTACATTGCTTCAACCCATTTTATGATTTCATCTCCAAAACCCTGACACCGAAGTATTGCGCTCAATGCTCCTCTTTCCACTCTATCATACACCCCCTGCCAATCCAAGGCTAAGAATCCCCCACCCCTCCCCTCCCCTCCCCTCCCTTCCCCCCCGATCTTCCATGAAACCTTTGAGGATCCCATGCCCTGTAATCATTGACCTACCTGGCAATCCGTATTGGTTCCCGGAAACAACCCTCCCCACTACGCACTTAAACCTGTTACCCAAGACCTTCGCAAATAACTTGTAATCCACACATAGCAACGCAATGGTGTGGTAATCCCGAAGGGTATGCTGTTGCTTCCCCTTCGGGACCAATACCACCGCCGCCGTTGCCTGCTTCTCCCAAAATTCGCCCCCCTCCTTCATCAAATTCATCAGTTGAACCAAAAGCTCCTCAGCAGCTCCCAATGCTGCAGATAGAAGTCACACAGGAGCCCATTGATACCTTGTGCTTTCCCCTTATGCATCTCGCTTAATGCCCTCCATATTTCCTCCTCTGTGACGACCCCACCCAACACATCCCGATCTGCCCTCCCCAGTTTGCATGGCATATAACCCGGCACTTGCTCTAAACATAAGAAACATAAAGAAGGAACACTGCAACAGGCCTACTGACCCATGCAGAGCAAGTCCATGTCCCCCCCCCGGATTAGACCAATGACCCCCCCTTCCCCCGCGGATTAGCCCAATGACCCACCCAGACTGATCATCTCCACTCAAGGATGGAGCATGGCACCAGACCCAGCAGCACAAGCTAGTCAGGTCCAACTCACACCCACCCACACCCAATCATGTGTTTATCTAACCTATTTTTAAAACTACACAACGTTTTAGCCTCAATAACTGTACTCGGGAGTTTGTTTCACTCATCCACAACTCTATTACCAAACCAGTGCTTTCCTATATCCTTTCTGAATCTGAATTTTTCCAACTTGAAACCATTGCTGCGGGTCCTGTCTTGGCTGGTAATTTTCAGCAGGCTATTTACATCCCCTTTATTTATTCCTGTTTTCCATTTATGCACCTCGATCATATCCCCCCTAATTCTACGCCTTTCGAGAGAGTGCAGATTCAGGGCCCTCAGTCTATCCTCATAGGGAAGACTTCTGATACATAGGATCATCTTTGTCATCCTCCTCTGTACGTTTTCCAGAGCATTTATATTCATTCTGTAATACGGTGACCAGAACTGAGCAGCATAGTCTAAATGAGGCCTAACCAAGGATATATAGAGTTGAAGAACAATCTGAGGACTTCTATTATTTATACTTCTAGATATGAAGCCAAGAATTCTGTTAGCTTTATTGTGAACACTAATGCACTGTTGTCTTGGTTTTTAAATTACTGCTAACCAGAACTCCTAAATCCTTTTTGCAATCAGAAGTATTAAGATCTAAATTATTTAGTTTATATGTGGCATGGTTATTTACCTGTCCAACATTTAGAACTTTGCATTTGTCAATATTAAACTGCATCTGTCACTTCTCCGACCATTGCATCAGTCTATTCAAATCATTCTGGAGTGCTCTAGTGTCCTCATTAGAATGAATTGGACGGCCTATTTTGGTGTAAGCAGCAAATTTGCTTATGTCGCTATTTATTCCCTCATCTATGTCGTTTATGTAAAGTGTGAACAACAACGGACCCAACACTGACCCCTAAGGAACACCGCTTGTGACGTGCCCCCATTCTGATTTCTCCCCATTTATGCAAACTCTCTGCTGTCTATTTGCCAGCCATGCCTCTACCCAGGAAAAAAATTCTCCTGTTCTGTGTGCCTTAAGTTTCCTCAATAGCCTCTGATGTGGAACTCTATCGAAAGCCATACTGATCAACCTCCTCAAATACCTTAGTGAAAAAAGTTAGTAAATTCGTAAGACAGGAACGTCCCTTTGTAAAACCGTGTTGAGATTCATTAATCAATCTGTGCCTGTCAAGATGGCTACGAATTGCTTCGGCAATTATTGATTTCCTAAATTTTTCCACTATGGAGGTAAGGCTTATTGGTCTATAGTTCGAAGCCAAGGACCTGTCACCTGCCTTGTAAATAGGTATTACATTTGCCATTTTCCACTTATCAGGCACTATGCCAGTTTGTAGTGATATGTTAAAAAGATTAGCCAAAGGTATGCTAAGTTCCTCTTTACATTCCTTTAACACCCTTGCAAACAGTTTATCAGGGCCTGGGGATTTGTTAGGTTTTAGTTTCTCTATTTGTCTGAGGACCATGTCACTAGTTACCGCAATCGTACATAGTTTATTATCATCCTGTTCTACATAATCTATTATTTCAGAAATATCGCTAGTATTTTCCTGGGTGAAAACTGAGAGGAAGTAGGTATTTAGAAATTCACACATCACTGTCAGTGATCTGACCAGAGTTACTCTTAAGTGGGCCAATCTTGTCCATAATCGTACTTCTGTATACCTGAAAGAATCCTTTAGGGTTAATCTTTGAATCCCTTGCGACCTTAGCCTAATAATCCCTTTTTACTTTTCTTATTCCTTTCTTTATATAATTGAATATATTGAATATAATTGAATATATTGATTTCTTAACTGCCCATCCCCTCTTTTGATACTCCTATATATGCCTCTCTTTTGACCAATGAGATGCTTTAATCTATTGTTCATCCATTTGGGATCATTTTTGTTATATCTAATTTCCCTACTCGGAACAAAAGTTGTCTGGGCAGCTAGAACTATGCTTTGAAAAACGTCATATTGGAAACCAAGATCACCTATCTGACCCATAGTCAGGACATCCCAATTTAGCCCACCCAGGTAATTTTTCAGTCCCATGAAGTCGGCCAAGCGAAAATCTGGGACAGAGATTTGGTTGCAGTTATCTGGGTAATTCCATGATATATTGAAACTAAGTGATTTGTGATCACTTTCCCCAAGCTCATCATTAACCTCAAGATTATTAATTAGTGAATCTTTATTGGCAAGAACCAAGTCAAGCAGATTGTTTCCTCTAGTTGGTTCTGTCACAATCTGTTCTAAAAAGCAATCCTGAACCGTATCAAGAAAGTCACTAGACTCAAGATTTCCTGTCATATTGTTTCAATCAATTTGTCTAAAGTTAAAATCTCCCATTATAACAACATTTTCATATCTAGATGCCTTATGAATTTCGTCCCATAACCGCTTACTGCACTCCCTATCAAGGTTTGGGGGCCTATAAATCACACCCAAAATTAATCTGTCATGTCTCTCGAGAAACTGTAGCCAAACAGATTCTGTGTTCGATGTCTCTAATCTTATATCATGTCTAAGACTACAATTTAAATTTTCTCTGACATACATCGCCACCCCACCACCCTTCCTGTTGACCCTGTCAGTGTGGAATAGTTTATAACCCTGCATGTTGCGTTCAGAAGGCATTTCTCTATCTTTCAGGTTGAACCAGGTCTCTGTTATACCAATAATATCTATATTACCTACACTTGCAAGTAATCTTAGCTCATCTATCTTATTTCTTAGACTCCTACTATTTGTATAGTAAAGCCTCCCCCTCCATCCCACAACTGTTCCAATACACCTCATACCACCTATCTGCATACTCATTCATACCTGTGGTAGTCCTTAACAGCTGACCCTCCCGATAACCCCCCATTGACGACTGGACTGCCAAGCACAAGATAGTAGTGACCTGCTGCCACTGTTTCTGTCTGTGCAATATGCATGCCGATGGCCAATCACCCCATAACATCTCTTGCAATTCCCCCTGCACCCTTACTGCCACAAACCTCTCCTCCTGCACCACCTGTATACGCTCCTTCACAGCATCACTGCCATCTACAGGATAAGTTCCCACCACCGCACCCCACACGTAACAATCCCGTAACCTGTCCTCCAAATAATTAATTAAAGCATATTTCAATTGAGATATGCGCATCCCTTCCCTCACATAAAATTTCCTGATCCTGTCTTTCACTACACCATCCCACCATTTCATCACATCCCCCACCCCCCTTCCTTCCACACTAAGCTGTTCCCATAGTGCTGCAAATCCCTTCAACCCCTCCTGTCTGCGAGCACGCTCGTGTTCAGCTTCCAATAACTCCTATGCCTTCCCACCAAAGACTCCCACCCCACATCCACCACTACCGCCCTATAATCCGAATATGCGACCACCATAGTGCAAAAAAGACTCAACAGTGATCCTCTGGGAAAGATATGTTCTATCCAATCTAGCCGCATACCCTTTCCAAACAAACGTATGCTTTACCTCCGATGACCCCCCTTGAAAAGCATCCTGCAATTGGACATCCCTTAATAGTTCACCTTGAGCTGTCACACACAAAAGCTGTCTTTACTCGCACTTCATTTTCTACCGGTACATACACACACACAAACGACACTCTCTCCTCCATCCACCAACCATCCACTCACAAGACCCTTCCCCCGTCCCCTCAATCACGCCTCTGCAAAACAAATGGACTCGCCTCCCAGATCAAGACACCCACTTCACCTTTCAAATAGGCTGATGGCTGCACTACCACCTGATATCCTTCCACCTCCATCACGACCATCCCTGAAATTGTGTTCTTGAATGAACACCACATCCACCCTATATTTGGCCAAAAACATTCGAAACCAGTCTCTCTTCACACTGTTACACAACCCATTAATATTTGCTGTCATACACTGGAGGCCTTCTTAATGCTTCCAACCCCGCCTCGTGTCAACACTTTTCCCATCCCCACCAGGGCTCGGGGCTCCCTTTTTCTTCACTGCTTTCCTGCCCAACCCCCAACCCCCATTCTGGTGTTGCCGGCCTTGGCCACCACAACAAGACCCCTCCATTAAAGACTTCTTCCCGGGCCGCTGCACCAGTGTCAAAGCATCATCCAAACCTGATGTGGTAGCTCGCTTCCTCATAAGGACCTCTTCCTCCATATCATCGTCCTGGGAGGCCACACAGTGGACCTCCACCTCCACCTTACGATGTTCCATTGTGCAGGCCATCATCGCAGGCTCACTGATAGTCACAGGTTCCTCAAGGTGATCCTGCTTTGCACTCACCACAGTCAGCAGCTCCACCTCGACCTCTGCTTCATGTGCACGCACCTCTCCACCTGGCTGGGACAAGGTCTGCAGCACCATAAGTAGTTCCTCCTCAATCGCCTGCACCTCAGCCTGAGCCTGCGCCTTTGCTTGCCTGATTCAACCATGGTCTCCTCAACCACTTCACTCCACAGACGACCATGCCCTCCTGCGCGCCGTGGGCCCTCAATAACCACTTCCGTCTTGTGAACAGGTGCTTCAACAGCCAGGTCATGCGCCCGCCTTTGCTTCCCACACACCGCTGCCATATGATCATATGCCCCACAGAGGCGACACGTACGCCTCAGCCCAGCGTACAAAACTAGTACCTGTGTTTTAAAGTCCTCCAAAACTACATAGGATGGGATGGGGTGCCGCAGAGTCATCATCAGGGTAAAGGTACCTTCGGGGCGGCCCGCATAAGCACCAGATACCCACTTTCCTTGTTGGGCCAAATGCACAGTCCCATAAGCTTCAAAGACACTTCGGATGTCCGCTTCATCTGCCTCAAACAGGACGTTGCGGAGCTTGACCCACGTGAAATGACGTGAGACGTCTATCATCCTCATGCGTACAGCCGGTGTGGCATCAATACTGACGTCCTGAAAACGAGACACTAATGACTCGTACACTGAGGCTGAGTTCAGTTACACAAAAACTCTGTACTCACCTAATTGTGGATGAAGGGGTCGAGACTCAGCTCCTGGCCCCGCCTCTTCACTGATCGCTACTAGGTCCTCTCTCTCTCTCTCTCTCTCTCTCTCTCTCTCTCTCTCTCTCTCTCTCTCTCTCTCTCTCTCTCTCTCTCTCTCTCTCTCTCTCTCTCTGCTTCCAGAACTTTGTCATACCTCGTCTTAAAGCTATGTATGGTTCCTGCCTCCACTACTTCACTTGTTAGGTTATTCCACTTCCTGACGACTCTATGACTGAAGAAATACTTCCTAACATCCCTCTGACTCTTCTGAGTCTTCAGCTTCTAATTGTGACCCCTTGTTTCTGTGTCCCCTTTCTGGAACAACCTGTCTCTGTCTACCTTATCTATTCCACGCAATATTTTGTATGTCGTTATCATGTCTTCCCTGGCCCGCCTGCCCTCCAATGCTGTCAGTCCGATTTCCCTCAACCTTTCTTTGTAGGACATACCCCTGAGCTCCGGAACTAGCCTTGTTGCAAACCTTTGCACATTCTCTAATTTCCTGACATGTTTGAAGAGGTGTGGGTTCCAAACTGGTGCTGCATACTCCAGTATGGGCCTGATGCACAGTGTACAGATACAGGTTTGCCAGGCGCCCGTATGCTGCAGCAGTTATCTGGTTGATGTGTGCCTCCGGAGACATGCTCGGTGTTATGGTCACCCCAAGATCTTTCTCCTTGAGCGAGGTTTGCAGTCCTTGGCCACCTAGACTATACTCTGTCTGCGGTCTTCTTTGCACTTCTCCGATCTTCATGACTTTGCATTTGGCAGGGTTGAATTCAAGAAGCCAGTTGCTGGACCACGTGTACAGCCAGTCTAGGTCTCTTTGTAGTCCTGCCTGGTCCTCATCTGATTTGATTCTCCTCATTAACTTCACACCATCTGCGAACAGGGACATCTCTGAGTCTATCCCTTCCATCATGTCACTCACATATACCAGAAATAGCACTGGTCCTAGGACCGACCCCTGTGGGACCCCGCTCATCACAGGTACCCACTGTTATATTTCGTCCCATACCATGACTCGTTGTTGCTTCCCTGTCAGGTATTCTCTGATCCATTGCAATGCCCTTCCTGTTATACGTGCCTGATCCTCTAGTTTCTGCACAAGTCACTTGTGAGGAACTGTGTCGAAGGCCTTCTTGCAGTCCAAGAAAATGCAATCAACCCACCCCTCTCTCTCGTGTCGTACTTCTGTAACTTTGTCATAGAACTCCAGAAGGTTTGTGACACAGGTTTTGCCTTCCCTGAATCCGTGCTGGCTGTCGTGTATAATGTTGTTCCTTTCCAGGTGCTCCACTACTCTCATCCTGATAATTTTATCCATGATTTTGCATACTATACACGTCAGTGACACCGGTCTGTAATTTAGTGTCTCTTTTCTGTCTCCTTTTTTAAAAATGGGAACTTCATTTGCGGACTTCCATACCTCAGGTAGTTGCCCAGTCTCAAGGGATGTGTTAAAGATTGTGGTTAATGACACACACAGTATATCTGCTCCCTCCCTGAGGACCCACGGGGAGATGTTGTCCAGTCCCATTGCCTTTGAGGTATCAAGGCCACTTAGCAGCTCCTTCACCTCCTCCTCAGTTGTGTGCATATCGTCCAGCATTCCTTGCATTTTGTTGTTACATATTCCATCATTTCATTTACTGTATTTCCTACCATTTCTCTGTCCAACTGCACCTCCTGCAGGAAGTTTCTCATATCTATGTAGTCCCCCTTTTCATAGTTTGGCTTTTCCCATACGACTCCTGTTACCCTCTCCACCTGTAGCTCTACTATGTAATCAAAACTCAGGACTACATGGTCACTAGCCACGAGGGGCCTCTCATATGTGATGTCATCAATGTCTGAGCTACTCAGGGTGAACACAAGGTCCAATCTTGCTGGTTCATCCTCCCCTCTCTCTCTGGTTGTGTTCCTGATGTGTTGATGCATGAGGTTTTCCAGTACCACTTCCATCATCTTGGCTCTCCATGTTTTGGGGCCCCCATGAGGCTCCAGGTTTTCCCAATTGATCTCCCTGTGGTTGAAATCACCCATAACCAGTAACTTTGCTCTGCACGTTTGAGGTCTTCGTGCCACTTCAGCCAGTGAGTCCACCATCGCTCTATTGTTCTCAACAGTTCTGTGGTGGGTTATACATCACAGCAATAATAATCACATAATGCACGTCCCATTCAGTGCAACGCCATACACCTCCTTGTCCAGGATTCCATACGCCTCCCAAATGATGGCAGGCAGTGATGCTTGTGCAGATGTAGGTGATATCGCCCCACGGAGCAGCTCAATTCCTACGGTGTTGATGCGACGTAGCACACTGAGTGCCATTTTGAATCAAGATGGCTCCCCTGAAATAACAGCAGAAGTGTGCAAAGCAAGACCGCACTACACCGCAGTCAGGCAGCAAATGATTATTATTATTATATTGTATTATTATTATTATATTGTATTATTATTATTATTATTATTATTATTATTATTATTATTATTATTATTATTATTAACATTGTTATATAATATTATTATTATTTTTTGGGAGTGGACGTGTCAGCGGATGGGTCTATGAAAGATGAAGTGAATCATAGAATTGATGATGGGAAAAGGGTGAGCGGTGCACTTAGGAGTTTGTGGAGACAAAGAACTTTGTCCTTAGAAGCAAAGAGGGGAATGTATGAGAGTATAGTTTTACCAACGCTCTTATATGGGTGTGAAGCATGGGTGATGAATGTTGCAGCGAGGCTGGAGGCAGTGGAGATGTCATGTCTGAGGGCAATGTGTGGTGTGAATATAATGCAGAGAATTCGTAGTTTGGAAGTTAGGAGGAGGTGCGGGATTACCAGAACTGTTGTCCAGAGGGCTGAGGAAGGGTTGTTGAGGTGGTTCGGACATGTAGAGAGAATGGAGCGGAACAGAATGACTTCAAGAGTGTATCAGTCTGTAGTGGAAGGAAGGTGGGGTAGGGGTCGGCCTAGGAAAGGTTGGAGGGAGGGGGTAAAGGAGGTTTTGTGTGCGAGGGGCTTGGACTTCCAGCGGGCATGCGTGAGCGTGTTTGATAGGAGTGAATGGAGACAAATGATTTTTAATACTTGACGTGCTATTGGAGTGTGAGCAAAGTAACATTTATGAAGGGGTTCAGGGAAACCGGCAGGCCGGACTTGAGTCCTGGAGATGGGAAGTACAGTGCCTGCACTCTGAAGGAGGGGTGTTAATGTTGCAGTTTAAAAACTGTAGTGTAAAGCACCCTTCTGGCAAGACAGTGATGGAGTGAATGATGGTGAAAGTTTTTCTTTTTCGGGCCACCCTGCCTTGGTGGGAATCGGCCAGAGTGTTAATAATAATAATATTATTAGTAGTAGTAGTAGTTGCAGCAGTACTTACGTGGTGAGGGGCTCTTGATCTAGGGAATTGGATCAGTGTTCCAGTTCCCTAAATTAATCCTGAATACCTTCCATCCAATTGTAATAATAATAATAATAATAATAATAATAATAATAATAATAATAATAATAATAATAATAATAATAATAACAATACATATAATAATAACATAATAATGTACTATAATAATAATTATAATAATAGACGGCTTCGAGAGGCCGTCACTAGATCACAGTGCAGGAGCGGTTATGACTGCCTCCACTTGTCACACAATACCCCAACAATGCAGGAGCGGTTATGACTGCCTCCACTTGTCACACAATGACAGATTTTATTCATTCAAGAGTATATATCAGGTTTCTGTTATTTATATTGTTTACTATGTCATTCTGGATCAATTGTGATAGATAAATAAGTCTTAGAGTTGATATTAACAATTTATTGTAGTATATTTTTCCTGCCTCTGAGAGCAGCAATTCCACCGGGACAGATTAATGGCTTTTCAATTAATTTTAAAGAGGAAAATTGGCTCAGTATACAAACAAATCAGGATACGAGCAAGGTCACAGAACGGATTAAGTTCGTTAGCTGAGGTTCCACTGTACATGAATCCCTGCCTTGCTATTTTGATTATAATCCTTCCATGGTCTTCTGTGGTTTGCTGAAGGATTATGTATCACTGTCACTATTACTTTCGTCTTTCCCAATATTACAGCAGCTGTTGTATAGTCTCTGAACTCTCCTGTTTTCAAGCTTCCTAGTTCCTAAAATCTATAATAACTTCTGACCACCTGTGTTATATCTCCTCCTTTGGTTACCGTTTCCCTTCTTACTGTTTACTAACTCTCTTGGAATTAAAGCATTAAGCATCCCTAAAAGTTTTGTCTATCTTATAGCTGTTATATCAAAGTTTTCTTCTCTAGCTTTTTCTCTCATGGCTTCACATTTGTTGGGTATCCCATCTACATATGAGTTCCAGACTTATATTCTGCTTACTTCATGTCATTAGATACTGGGCTGAGAGTCTCTGTGGAATACTGGTACATTTCTTCTGTCCCTGATCTCTGTTGCTCCACCCCCTCTGAACTAGGTATTCTGTTCCCTGTAGATGAATGGTTCATAGAACCGACATGTTGATAAATTAGACACATGTGCAATTCTTGGGTATCTTTAGATACCCAAGGGTTGCATATGTGTCTAATTTATCATTCTGTTCCCTGTTCTCTTCCACAATTGCTTCCTTTTCCATTTCTCTCTCTGCCCTTCGTTCCTTTTTTGTCCAGTCTTCCATGATGTATACTGTGTCGAAATTTTGAGGTTCCCTCAAATTTGGTTTGCTTCTCATTAGTACGTTTCTCGTTTCTAACTTTGCAAACTGTTACAAAATGATATATCCATAAAATATACACATCTCCAAAGAATACAAGGTCATCTTATTGATCCCGCTCTAGCATCTAGCTTATTTCTGGTTTTCTTAGTGACTATTCTGGTCCAGTTATCCAGAGAAATGAATAGAAATTTCAATATCACTTTGGGACTTCAACTGGTAGAGTATAAATCAACTAAATGAAATTTGAGATCTTTAATAACAAAGGTGTCTAGGTGGCCAATATCAAAGTTAATAAGTTTGATATAATTTAGGTTATAAGCTCCAAAACTCCTCTTATAGTTCAGTGTTAAATTGTGCATATAGTAGGAAAGTGCTGAGGGCACAATTCGTACAGTACAAATCTTAAATATCATCTGGTACATTGATATCAAGTATAAGAATAATACTAGTATATACAAGTGTGCGTGAGAATGTGTGTATGTGCTCAAAGTGTTCGTTATGTCTCAGTAAGATTCGATTCGACTTAGACAAAATATTTTTTTATTATGTTATTAACACCAGTGGCGGCTCGTAGCTAAAATTAGTGGAGGTGCTGCTTCAGAAAATTTTTAGCCATTGTTTTAATATTGTGTAAAATAAAAGAACCGAAAAAAATATGATTTATATAAAATATCTGGAAGCACGATAATCATGTAATTCTACACTTTATCACATTCAAGAATATGATACATGGTTTTTAAGCACAACACAAGTCGCTGAGTCAAAGAGAAAAACTACCACCTTACACTTGCACAACAGTCAAAGACAGTGCTCTCTCTACCTAGCGTGCTACTTTAGTATTTAGGTCCCCTATCACAATTACTCTCTCACTTGGCTCAAAAGTTCCTACACACTCGCTTAACATCTCCCAAAATGTCTCTCTCATCAAGTGCATATACACTTATTATGACCCACTTGGCACATCCGACCCTTATTTTAATTCACATAATCCGTGAACTTATACATTTATATTCCCTCTTCTCCTTCCGTAACTGATCATTCAACATTATTGCTACCTCTTCCTTAGCTCTAACTATCTCAGATACTTCTGACTTAATTTCATTTATTTCTCCCCACTGAAACTGACGTACCCTCTTCAGCTTTGTTTCGCTTGGAGCTACGATATCCAACTTCTTTTCATTAATAACATTAGCAATCATCTCTTTCTTATCATATGCAATACATCCATGCACATTCAAGCTTCCCAGTTTTATGAATCTTTTCTTATCTCTTTTAGTATTTTCTACAGGAGAAGGGGTTACTAACTCATTGCTCCCAGCATTTTAGTCGCCTCATACGACACACATGGCTTACGGAGGAAAGGGTCTTTTCAACATCCTCCTGGAGAATAGAGGAAATAAAGAAGAACAAGAGTGATTAAGAAAAAAGAAGAGAAACCTAGATGCATGTATGTATGTATATATATGCATGTGCATGCCTATGTAGTGTGTTCTAAATGTAAGTAGAAGCTGCAAGATGTACCTGTTATCCAGCGTGTTTTTGAGACAGAAAAAAGAACACCAGCAATCCTACAATCATGTAAAACAGTTACAGGTTTCTGTTTCACGCTCACTTGGCAGAATGATAGCACCTCCCTGGGTGGTTGCTGTCTACCAGACATAATGTCCACAAATAATCCAAATTCTTGACCATTAAGGAAATCGAGCAGCTTGCTTAAACAATGAGACGAAACCATTCGCCAAACAGCAACAATGTACAAAGCATCAGTAAGCAGCAGCACAGCGTCAGGAACAAAGAGACAAAATAACGACCCTAACTGGGGACCTTCAGCAGATCCTCCATAAAAGGCATAAAACTCCCTTAATACTGAATCTACGTTCAGCATAACCAAATACCCAACTACAGCATGCGTAGATGTCAAAACAAGATAGGTCAGAAGCTTCAGCTTGGGACCAGGGTTGAACAAAATGCCTACATGACACACAACCTCTGCAAAACATCAAAAATCATTAAGTCTGAACAGTACTCTGTGAACAGAATTACAAGAAGTATGTCTCAGCTCTCCAACAAAATCATACTCTACCATAAACGAACAAACAACCAAGGACGAGAGACAAGAGAGATCTTTATAGGACAAGAAGCAGATATCGAGAGAGGTGCTTCTCAAGTGAGAACCAGCTAGAGAGAGATAGATAGGGAGGGCAGCTCCAACATCAGGTGCGATCACGTGACTAGCCAGTGTTGCTGCAGCAATGCCGGCAGGTATCGCCTAACACAAACAAGTGAGCCGGTAGTTAACTAAGCAGTTTGTGAGAGTGGACAATTAGTCACAACTCTCCAACAGCGAACACAGTGAAGTGTAAATGTAACATCCTACCTACATACATAGCTAATATAATAAGTCAAATAATAATATAAAGCAAGATATTTTCATTTTAGCTATTAATGAAATTATCGACAATAAAAATTATATGAAAGATAATATATACATATAATATACATTGGGTCCCATTCAGGGGGCACAACATAAACACAATTCGTAAAGGTCATTTTCTTCCCTCTGCATATGTTCCTACTCGTATAAAAAACACAGGATCCACTTATCTCTCTTGCTGCTCCCAATTCTTCCATCAGTTCTTGAGTTATTTATTCTCCTTTCTTCGTAGTACTTTTTCTCACAGTTTCTATTTCTTGGTTTAAGGCAAACATAATAACAGCTCCGTCTCGTGCCTTCTTCCTCGTGCCTCTTCAAGGTTACTCTTGCCTGCCTTAGGTTCCTCTTAGTTATTCACCATTACTACTTCCTCCCTCCTTACTCTGTGACCATATGTCGCCTTACCACTTCCAGAATTATCTTTCTCCTGCACCTGCATTTGGTATAAATGTAATCAAAGAAGAAAGCCTCAAATTATGCACTGCAGTTGAGCCAAACTAATTATAAGTCTTGCATGCTATTTAAGCGTAGACCGAGCATATTAGTTATTACAGTTGACATTAGTACAACAAGTGCAATGAGACAGGTTGCGAAGGACAGGTTGGTCAAATAAATCACATGGAATATACGTCGGTTAAAAGACCTACTATTTTGGACTAACTGAAAAGAGGTGTAGGAATCAAAATCTGAAAATTTACATATAATTAAAGTTATAAATTTATGTGAGATTTAATAGGTGCTTTTTTAACAGTATAGTGAAGATGTTGGCAGATGGGGAAACTTTTGTCATTTCTAGTTAGTAAGTTCCAAATTTTTGGGCCTTTTATTTGAATGGAGGTTTCGAACAGGTTGAGACGTACACATGGAATATAACAAGATACTCGTTCCTTTTATTGCGCCCATGTGTTGTGCTGCAGCTCTCGAGACAGAATTTAAGCTCTGGGTTAATATTTGAGATGAGAGTTCTGTAGATAGTGTAAATATTTTTTTGTTAATCAGTTTTAACGTTTTGAATGTGGGATGTGTGTGTGTGTGTGTGTGTGTGTGTGTGTGTGTGGCCTAAAGTCGAAATAAGTGAACATTCTGTGAGATGGTTTTTGTTGAGCAACAACATCAGCTGTTGTTGATCTCAGCCACAGATACAATCTGGAGAGTTTTTCTGGAGAGAGTTCCGGGGGTCAACGCCCCCGCGGCCCTGTCTGTGACCAGGCCTCCTTAGGTCAGTGTCCCAGGATGCGACCCACACCAGTCGACTAACACCCAGGTACCCATTTTACTGATGGGGAACATAGACAACAGGTGGAAAGAAACACGTCCAATGTTTCTACTCTGGCTGGGAATCGAACCCAGGCCCTCACCGTGTGAAGCGAGAGCGTTAACCACCAGGCCACCAGAGCCCGTGATGGGGGGATATATTAGACAGTAGTACTGAGTGAGCAACGATTATTTTTTACAGACTGTTCACTGTTTTAGAAATTGTTTTACAAATGTTCGGTACGTTCCTTCTTCCTTCAGTGTGTCTTTACTCCAGATGTGGACGATTCTCCCAAACTCCCTGTCAACACACATACTGTGTAGGAGTGAATGTGAGGGTGTGTGAATGTACATGTGTGTGTGTGTGTGTGTGTGTGTGTGTGTGTGTGTGTGTGTGTGTGTGTGTGTGTGTGTGTGTGTGTGTGTGTGTGTGTGTGTATGTGTGTGTGATTGTGTACTCACCTAGTTGAGGCTGCAGGCCCGGTCTCTTCACTGGTCGCCACTAGGTCACTCTCCCAGAACCGTGAGCTTTATCATACCTCTGCTTAAAGCTATGTATGCATCCTGCCTCCACTACATCGCTTCCCAAACTATTCCACTTACTGACTACTCTGTGGCAGAAGAAATACTTCCTAACATCCCTGTGATTCATCTGTGTCTTCAACTTCCAACTGTGTCCCCTTGTTGCTGTGTCCAATCTCTGGAACATCCTGTCTTTGTCCACCTTGTCAATTTCTCTCAGTATTTTGTATGTCGTTATCATGTCCCCCTTATCACTCCTGTCCTATAGTGTCGTCAGGTTGATTTTCCTTAACCTCTCCTCGTAGGACATACCTCTTAACTTTGCGACTAGTCTTGTTGCAAACCTTTGCACTTTCTCTACTTTCTTTACGTACTTGGCTAGGTGTGGGTTCCAAACTGGTGACGCATACTCCAATATGGGCCTAACGGACACGGTGTACAGGGTCCTGAACGATTCCTTATTAAGATGTCGGAATACTGTTCTGAGGTTTGCTAGGTGCCAATATGCTGTAGCAGTTATTTGGTTGATGTGAGCTTCAGGAGATGTGCCTGGTGTTATACTCACCCCAAGATCTTTTTCCTTGAGTGAGGTTTGTAGTCTCTGGCCCCCTAGACTGTACTCAGTCTGCGGTCATCTTTGCTCTTCCCCAATCTTCATGATTTTGCACTTGGTGGGGTTGAACTCCAGAAACCAATTGCTGACCCAAGTCTGCAGCCTGTCCAGATCCCTTTGTAGTTCTGCCTGGTCTTCGATCAAATAAATTCTTCTCATCAAATTCACGTCATCTGCAAACAGGGACACCTCGGAGTCTATTCCTTCCGTCATGTCGTTCACAAATACCAGAAACAGCACTGGTCCTAGGACTGACCCCTGTGGGAGCCGGCTGGCCACAGGTGCCCGCCCTGACACCTCGCCACGTACCATGACTCGCTGCTGTCTTCCTGACAAGTATTTCGTGATCCATTGTAGTGCCTTCCCTGTTACCCCTGCTTGGTCCTCCAGTTTTTGCACTAATCTCTTGTGTGGAATTGTGTCAAACGCCTTCTTGCAGTCCAAAAAAATGCAATCCACCCACCCCTCTCTCTCTTGTCTTACTGCTTTCACCATGTCATAGAACTCCAGTCGGGTTGTGACACAGGATTTCCCATCCCTGAAATCATGTTGGCTGTTGTTGATGAGATCATTCCTTTCTAGGTGTTCCACCACTCTTCTCCTGTTAATCTTCTCCATGACTTTGCATACTATACATGTCAGTGACACTGGTCTGTAGTTTAGTGCTTCAAGTCTGTCTCCTTTTTTAAAGATTGGGACTACATTTGCTGTCTTCCATGCCTCAAGCAATCTCCCTGTTTCGATAGATGTATTGAATATTGTTGCTAGGGGAACACATAGCGCCTCTGGTCCCTCTCTCAGGACCCATGGAGAGATGTTATCCAGCCCCTTTGCCTGTGAGGTATCTAGCTCACTCAGAAGCCTCTTCACTTCTTCCTCGGTTGTGTGTACTGTGTCCAGCACTTGGTGGTGTGCCCCACCTCTCCGTCTTTCTGGAGCCCCTTCTGTCTCCTCTGTGAACACTTCTTTGAATCTCTTGTTGAGTTCCTCACATACTTCACGGTCATTTCTTATTGTCTCTCCTCCTTCCTTCCTTAGTCTGATTACCAAGTTCTTGACTGTTGTTTTCCTTCTAATGTGGCTGTATAAAAGCTTCAGGTCAGATTTGGCTTTTGCTGCTATGTCGTTTTCATATTGTCGTTGGGCCTCCCTTCTCATCTGTGCATATTCATTTCTGCATCTACGACTGCTCTCCTTATTCTCCTGGGTCCTTTGCCTTCTATATTTCTTCCATTCCCCAGCACACTTGGTTTTTGCCTCCCTGCACCTTTGGGTGAATCATGGGCTAATCCTGGCTTTTTCATTACTCCTGTTACCCTTGGGTACAAACCTCTCCTCAGCCTCCTTGCACATTGTTGCTACATATTCCATCATCTCATTAACTGGCTTCCCTGCCAGTTCTCTGTCCCATTGAACCCCGTTCAGGAAGTTCCTCATTCCTGTGTAGTCCCCTTTCTTGTAGTTGGCTTCAGTCGTCCTGGCCTTCCTGCTTCTCCCTCCACTTGTAGCTCTACTGTGTATTCGAAGCTTAAAACCACATGATCACTGACCCCAAGGGGTTTTCATATATGATATCCTCAATATCTGCACTACTCAAGGTGAATACTAGGTCCAGTATTGCTGGTTCATCCTCTCTCTCTGAACCGTGAGCTTTATCATACCTCTGCTTAAAGCTATGTATGGATCCTCCCTCCACTACATCGCTTCCCAAACTATTCCACTTACTGACTACTCTGTGGCTGAAGAAATACTTCCTAACATCCCTGTGATTCATCAGTGTCTTCAACTTCCAACTGTGTCCCCTTGTTTCTGTGTCCAATCTCTGGAACATCCTGTCTTTGTCCACCTTGTCAATTCCTCTAAGTATTTTGTATGTCGTTATCATGTCCCCCCTATCTCTCCTGTCCTCCAGTGTCGTCAGGTTGATTTCCCTTAACCTCTCCTCGTAGGACATACCTCTTAGCTCTGCGACTAGTCTTGTTGCAAACCTTTGCACTTTCTCTAGTTTCTTGACGTGATTGGCTAGGTGTGGGTTCCAAACTGGTGCCGCATACTCCAATATGGGCCTAACGTACACGGTGTACAGAGTTCTGAACGATTCCTTATCAAGATGTCGGAATGCTGTTCTGAGGTTTGCTAGGTGCCTATATGCTGCAGCAGTTATTTGCTTCATGAACTCACCTATTTGTACTCACCTATTTGTGGTTGCAGGGGTCGAGTCACAGCTCCTGGCCCCGCCTCTTCGCTGATTGCTACTAGGTCCTCTCTCTCCCTGCACCATGAGCTCTATCATACCTCGCCTTAAAACTATGTATGGTTCCCGCCTCCACTACGTCACTCTCTAGGCTATTCCACGGCCTGACTACTCTATGACTGAAGAAATACTTCCTAACATCCCTTTGATTCATCTGAGTCTTCAACTTCCAATTGTGACCTCTTGTGTCTCTGTCCCATCTCTGGAACATCCCGTCTTTGTCCACCTTGTCTATTCCTACGCTTCAGGAGATGTGCCTGGTGTTATACTCACCCCAAAATCTTTTTCCTTGAGTGAGTTTTGTAGTCTCTGGCCCCTAGACTGTACTCCGTCTGTGGTCTTCTTTGCCCTTCCCCAATCTTCATGACTTTGCACTTGGTGGGATTGAACTCCAGGAGCCAATTGCTGGACCAGATCTGCAGCCTGTCCAGATCCCTTTGTAGTTCTGCCTGGTCTTCGATCGAGTGAATTCATCAACTATTACAAATAAAGTTATTTTTTAGATGGTAGTTTACTCATTTTGTAATAAAGAGTTCGGCATAGATATATATACACAAAATATTTATCATTTTAATTGCATATAAAAATAACAATGTTTGGTTTAGGGGTATTATAAAATAATTTTTAATATATTACTATCTGATTAAAACCTGTTATCTTTGATACATGTATATACAAGCTACAATAATAAATTATAATTAACATCCTAAAATAAATAATTAATTCACACAAGGTACAACTTTCCTGACACTAATATATATATATATATATATATATATATATATATATATATATATATATATATATATATATATATATATATATATATATATATATATATGTTAAAATAATAAATTATAAGTAACATCTTTGTACATCTATATATGAATCATACAATAATAAATTTTAACCAACTCATCATGACCCTATAGTGCATCAGGTGTCAATGTCGCTGCATTCTTCGTGTCTCACGACACTACCTATCCTAGTATCATGACACCTACAACTCCGTGTCACAAGACACCCTTGTCTCTGTGTAATGACGCTCCATCTCTACCGTGTCACCTGACACCCTTTTCTGTCACACTACACTCCTGCTCTACCGTATCACACGATACCCTGATCTCTGCGTCATACACGCCTTCTCTACCGTGTCACACGACACCCTTATCCCTTTGTAATAACACTCAGTCTCTGTATTTCCGTTTCTTCGCGGTATCTGACACTTCAACACAAGCTGGGTCACACGACAGATCACCCTACCACACAGGGTACAATGTTCCTGACACCACCGTGTCACACTCAGTCATACTACACTATTTACACGGAGTTTCAGTATTATAACTGTCACACGACACCCTGTCTGTGTCATGACGCTCCTCTCCGTGTCACACGACACCCTTATCTCTGCGTCACACACTTGCTCTACTGTGTCACACGACACTCTCTCTGTTATAACACTACCAGCATAGCGTTTTGTTTTTTTCAGAGGCCAGCTGTCACATGACAATACACAACAGCGTCATCATGACTTGGCCCGCAGTTGACTAGAGTCGGTGGTGAGTCCGTAGACATCACCTACAATTGTACTCCTTGAGGTAGTCTTGTAAATACTCTGTAAGGCCAGTAGATGTACACCGTAAGGTGGTCTGGTGAATACTGCTTGCAGAACACACTATGTTGCGAGTTTAGGTGAATGCGGCAATCAAGTAACTGAGGCCATCAGACTCAATGAGCTGCGGTGAGCGCTTCAGCTAAAGCCAGTAGAAGCCGGTAGATATATAGATATATACCATAAGATGGTCAGGAGAATACTCTCTACTGCCAGTAGATGTATACCTAAGGTGTTCTTGTAAATACTGCTTCTAAGGCCAGCTCAGCAGTCCCCACATTTCGTTTGCTGACGTACCCTTGGTACTGCCGGCCGGCAGGTTAACCATTTAACCGCTAGTTTGGCAGGAGGCCGCCACATCAACTTCACGTCATCTGCAAACAGGGACACCTCAGAGTCTATTCCTTCCATCATGTCGTTCACAAATACCAGAAACAGCACTGGTCCTAGGACTGACCTCTGAGGGACCCTGCTGGTCACAGGTGCCCACGCTGACACCTCGCCACGTACCATGACTCGCTGCTGTCTTCCTGACAAGTATTCCCTGATCCATTGTAGTGCCTTCCCTGTTATCCCTGCTTGGTCCTCCAGTTTTTGCACTAATCTCTTGTATGGAACTGTGTCAAACGCATTCTTGCAGTCCAAGAATATATGTGTGTGTGTGTGTGTGTGTGTGTGTGTGTGTGTGTGAGTTTGTGTGTGTGTGTGTGTGTGTGTGTGTGTGTGTGTGTGTGTGTGTGTGTGTGTGTGTGTGTGTGTGTGTGTGTGTGTGTGTGTGTGTGTGTGTGTGTGTGTGAGTGTGAGGAGTTTATAAGCGAGTATCATGTCTCCCATTGTTCTTCTGTCCTCTAATATCGTCAGATTCAGTTCCTTCAGTCTCTTTTCTTACCTCACTCTCCCTAGCTATGGTACTGCTGGTTTCATTGCGAATCTCTGCACTTTTTCTAGTGTCTTCATTTCTTGTTTTCCGTCTCTGTCACCTTGGTTAAATTGTAGACACTCTTGGCTCTTACCGTTGCTTCTTCCTTCTTCATTTTCTGTGTATAATTCTCCCCAGTCTTCCCTCACATACTAATTGGGCTCTGTGTCTGCCTTATTAGTTAATGCTAGATTCATACTTAATGTTGTTGATGAGACTGAGAGGTTGTGACGATAATGGTACCGTTGATGACTTTGATTGCGTAAGTGCTGGTTATAGTGTTTATAATAGTATTGATAGTGTTTGTAGTGGCGTTGATGTTTGTAGTCATAGTGATGGCGTTTGTAGTCTTGTTGATGTTTTTTTTATATTTTATTTAAAACCAATACAGTTTAACATAAAAATAAAGAAACAGTATGGATCTCAATCAAATTAACTGACAAACGGATTGCACCTACATGCTGGCAAGATATTGCTGCCAAACATACAACAAGAAACTACGGAAGAACATTTAAAAAAAAAAATACTGTCACAGGGTCGTGAATTGACATATATACACATTCATTGATGCAAAACCTTACATATATATAAATTGTACATATAATATGACATCTGACAAAGGTTCAATACACTTGAACATAAAATATACAGAGAAGTTATATCAGTTAAATCCCATCCTTCGCATTAATCAAAAAACCAAAACCTAACATCATAATCTTACTAGAACATCTACATACGCATCCCTAACAACACAGCTTTATATATACCAACATACGAATATACAGAAAAAGAATACAGCTTAGAACACAATCACTGAAGCGCTATACTGTTACAATAAACCCATATACATAATCTCAGGCGCAAATGGACTACGTCACTAAACTGTCTAGATATGTCTGTATATCATACAGACTAAAACTTAACATCAAGAACTTAGCATTGACACCAAACCGGTATCAGGGTACAGACCATAATTATAAACTTTAAAAAGAATCGAATCATACATATATAAAGTATTACATAACGTCTGACCCATGACAATGGCTCAAAACAATAGAAAGGGATATATATATATATATATATATATATATATATATATATATATATATATATATATATATATATATATATATATATATATATATATATATACACCCACACACACCCACACACACACACGTACATACAAAATTTTCACAAAATCACATTGATCAGATGCACTGTATGCACAAAGCTAAACAGTATCTAAGTATATCTCATCATGCAAAAACCCAGCACGTAACATAAATACAAACTAAAACACACTTCATGTCGCAAAGAACTTATTACACAAGAATCATGTCATACAAGACTGATACACATCAAAATTATACATAAAAAATCTACTATATTATACCTACATTCTGAAAAGTGTTATATCTAACATAACGAGACCTTGAGCTCTACATCCACACTTGGCTGCCATAAAGTCTCAATAAAAACCAGGAAACCATTCCAAACACACATTCACTACACTCTCACGACCCCCCCCCCAAAGGAAGCGAGCCCGCTGTGACCCCCTGACTCCCTCCAACCTATGAAAACCCCTTCACTCACTCATTATCAATCACAGATTTACGAGAATCCCTAACGTTAGCATTCTATACCCCTCTGAGAAAGCCTGATCCCACCTCCTCCGATACAAATCTCTGTTACGGCACATCGTACGATAGAACGTTACCGCAAGAACGTTCCTTCGCTCTTCACTCTTCCCTCTCCCCCTCATCACCCACGACATATATATATATATATAATCTACCATGATATAATCTAAAGCTCTTATGACACCCTCGTCTAACCCATCCATATCTAGACTTAAAGCACGCAAAGCCGACACCCCACGGCCCCCCACACTCTGTACCAACCTACTTAACCAGCACCTAACCTCCTCTAGCCCTTCACAAAAGTAAACTACATGGAATGCTGTCTCATCCCCTTCACAGATACCACACCCCCCCACCCTCTACAACCTGTCTGTTTCGTAATATCTCACCAGACGGCAGGATCCCATGCAGAAAACGAAACATCACCTCACGCGCCCGAGGGTTTAACTTCATTTTACTAAATCTAAACCAAATACTCCTCCACGCATACATGAGGAACAAACCCTCAACTGGGACAACGCACCTACCTACAAGTAACCTACACAAAACCCTTATACGAACCTATCTCAGTTCTCTAACCAACATCACAGCCCTCAAAACTATTTCACATTCCCTCAACTCCATTCCTCGATACCACATACCCAGCCTGTCTTGTATCCTTCCCAAACGCCCCGCGTTCACACCCTCACGCAACACTTCCCATTTAATAAACACACATTTAGCCCTCAGTCTCAAATCCATCAACCCCAACCCACCCTGCCTTACAGGTAAGATTACAACTTCCCTCCGTAACCAATCACAACGTGAACCCCACAAAAATTTGTACACCCGTCTTAGAATCCCCGCAATCGCTGTCCCTGTAATTGGGAACACAGCTGCAACATGCCAAAGCTTACTATACAATAAAATGTTCACGACTATCACTCGCTGTATCAGAGTTAGGTGCTGGGGTCTCAGAACACCTAGACGCCCCACGATCCTTTCCAATAACCTATCCGAGTTTTCCTCCCGCGCCGCAACCATGTCATCCTTATAAATAATACCACAAATCTTCAAAGACACCGCCCATTCTTTAACAACATTACATCTCCCCCCCACACCCCCCACCCAAGAACCCAACCCCATGCACCTTGACTTCGCACTATTTACCTGTATACCCGTGGCACTTCCAAATAATTGCACAACCTCGTCCAACACTCCCATTGACATCCCTTCACGAATGAGCACAGTGGTGTCGTCAACATATCCAATTAAACCTGGCCAGGCCCTCCCACCCCCCACACTTCCCTCACATGGCGTACATAAGCGGTGGTCAACCATTCTATAAAAGGGGTCCTGGAAACACGCAAACAATATTTGGGACATGGGGCATCCCTGTCTGAGGCCTCTACCCATTGCAATTTCCCTCCCCATACACCCATTAATCTGTATCCTCATTTTCGCCCCCTTGTACAACATACTTACCCACTCGACTATTTCCTCCCCAAAACCCTGTCTCCTAAGTATAACTTGCAAAGCTCCCCTTTCCACTCTATCATATGCTCCCTGCCAATCTAGAGCCAACAAAGCCGCCCCTCCACCCCCACCCTTAGCTTCCACAAAACTTCTCAGCATCCCATGTCCTTCAATCATCGACCTTCCCGGCACCCCAAACTAAGATTTTGACACCACCCTCCCCACAACACATTTGAACCTATTACCTAAAATTTTTGTAAACACCTTATAGTCTCCACACATCAGTGATATGGCTCGGTACTCCCGAAGGGTGGGCTGCCCCTTGACCTTCGGGACCAACACTACAACTGCTGTTACCTGCTTCTCCCCCAACTTACCCTTCTCCTTCATACGATTAAATAACCTAACTATAAATTCCTTTATCAACGTCCAATGTTGTAAATAAAATTCTACCGGGAGACCGTCAATACCGGGAGCTTTCCCCTTGCTCATTCCCCTTAACGCATTCTCTATTTCCTCTGCCGCAATAGTCCCACCTAAAGCCTTTCTATCACTATTTCCTAAATTACACGTCACATACGTACACACCTTGTCCAACGCCACGTCACCCCCCCCCCCACTGTTCCAGTACTTGTCGTACCAAGCCTCCGCATATGCACACATCCCCTTCGTGGTTCGTATCTCCTGCCCTGCTCTATAATTTCCAACCATCTCCGTTACCTCTAAACATGGTATAGCTGTCACCGCCTGCCTTTGCTTTTAATGCCGCAAAACACACGCTGACGGCTTGTCGCCCCAAAGCACTTCCTCCACCCCTGCCTGCACAATTACAGCTTGAAACCTTTCATTTTGCAACTCCCTCAACCTTCCCTTTATTTCAGCTATTTCATCCATAGGAAAATTATTCCCACCCACCCTCCTCCCATAGCAACCTCTTAACCTATCCTCTAAATAGTTAGCCAGTCCATATTTTAAATTATTAATACGTTTTCCCTCTCTCACACAAAACTTTCTAATCCTTTCCTTTGCGACACTATCCCACCATGTCACAATGTCATCCACTCCCTGTTCTTCCACACTAAGCTCCCTCCATAGGACTGAAAACCCCTCCTCATCACCTAACACACTTATATTTAATTTCAAATAACTTCTACATATGTCCGCGAGCGTCCCCCACCCAACCTCCACCACCACTGCCCTATGATCTGACATTGTAGCCTCAACAGTACTGAAAGATTTCACATCCACTCCCTGAGAAAGGTACACTCTATCTAGTCTCACAGCATATCCACTCCTAACAAACGTATATTCAGTCTCCCACACCGCCCCCCCAAAGGCATCACGTAACCTAACATCCCTTAATAAATCCCTAAGAGCCACAGACATATATCCAGCCCCTCTTGGGTCCACATTAGCCACCCTGATTACACTATTCCAGTCCCCACCAATTATCGCCACCTCTGGCAGTGCACTTAAGAAAAACACAAGATCCTCACACACAAAATCATTCTTTACCTTTATGTTATTTTCAGCCGGCGCATACACACTCACAAAAGACACACGCTTACCCATCCACCACCCATCCACACGCAACGCCCTCCCTCCCCCTCCTCCCTCGCTTCTCTGCAAAACAAATGGGCTTGTCTCCCTTATTAAAATTCCCACACCACCTTTTAGACGGGGAGATAGCAGGGTAACTACTCGAAATCCTGCCACCTCCAACACCCTACCCTCTTTAAAATTGTGCTCCTGCAGGAACACAACATCCACTCTAGATTTATTCAGAAAATTACGAAACCAATCTCTCTTCATACCGCTACATAACCCATTAACATTTACAGACATACACCTAAGGCCTATTAAAGTTTCCACCCCTGCTTCCTCTCATCACTCTTTACAACTCCAGAGCTTGAATGTAAGTTTGACACCTTCAGAGTGCTCTCTTTCCCTCCCCCCTTCTTCCGGTGCCTCCTATCATGGCTACCACCACCTACACCACTACCTTCGCACTTCACCTCAGTCTGTTTCCCAGGCCTTTGTGCAGGTGTAAGGACGTCATCAGAATCTGATGTAGCCGCCCTCTTTCTCGTGACAGTCATGTTGCACATGTCTTGGTCAGATGTTACCTCTCGATGAACCTCCACCTCCACCTGAGAATGGTTTAATGATTCAATGGACGACTCCAAACCACCGTCACGTCCCAAATTATCATGTCTCAGACTTTCTGGAAGCGACGATTCTCCGATGACACCACGCTCAGATGTAACGTCCTTCTCTGGCGGTGACAAAGTCTTCAACACCTCCACCAATTCCTCCTCAATCTCAAGAACCTTCTCCTGTAATTGCTGCTCCTCCTTATCCACAGGAGACGACACCTGATCAGGCAGCTTGGGGCGGGACTCCAACTCACCGCCAGTCCTGTGTGCCCGATCCACTATCTCGCTCCACAAAACACCACGCCCTCCATCCGATGTTTGTTTCTCACCTGCCACCTTTGAAGCAGGGGCTGCGACGTCCACCACAGGTCCAGGCACATGTCTTCGCTTGTCACAGGTCGCCGCTATGTGATCATACTCACCACATATGCGGCACGTACGTCGTTGTCCTGGGTATATTACCATTACATGCGTCCTGAAATCTTGTAGATACACATAGGACGGTATTGGGTGCCTCAAAGTCATTTTGAGGTTGAAAGAACCCTCTGGAAAACCAGCATTAGCTCCTGCCGCCCATGTTGAGCATAATGCACCGTCCCATACTTCTCAAAATCTTTCCTTATATCCGCCTCGTCCGCCTCAAAGGGAACGTTGCGTAGCTTGATCCACGTATAATGCCGTGAAACATCTATAATTCTTACACTGACAGCTGGTGTGACGTTAAGACTCACGTCCTGAAACCTGGTGACTAACGATTCATAAACCGTGGCTGACAGTAGTTTGACGAAAATTCGTTGTCCTCCGTTCAATGCTACACCATACAAGTCAATATCTTGTACGCCATATGTCTCCCAGATGATCTTTGGCAATAAGACTTGCGCAGAACTGGGCGTTATCGTTCCTTTAAGTAGCTCAATGCCTACAGTATTTATCCATCGTCTCAGACTAACCGCCATCTTGACAATCACAGTGCACCTATGTTGTTAGCCGAGGTGTGACAGCACCACTTCACACCACTGCAGCCAGGTAACTGACAAGGAAGCTCGCCTACAAACAGCAGAGGGGTGCAGAGCACAACCGCACTCTACCGTGGTCAGGCAGCGAATGTTTGTTGATGTTTGTAGTCGTGTTAATGGTGCTTGTAGTCGTGTTGATAGCGTTTGTAGTCGAAATGATGATTGTAGTCGTGTTGATGATGTTTGTAGTCGTGCTTACAGGTGTGGTTATGGTGTTTGTACTCGTGCTGATGGTGACTGGAGTAGTAGGTTATCATTTTGATGATAGTCAGAGGGGTGGTGCGTATGGTGAAATCGCTAATGGTGATAATCATACTGCTAATGGTGATAATGTTGACCTCAGTAAGGATAATGATGGTACGAGTGTTGATTGTAGATGTGATGAAGATAATGAATCTAATGATGCTGATGTTGAGTGTAGTGGATTATGGTGATGATGGGGCAGTAGTGATAACGATGGTGATAGTGGTGAGAATTCCACAGTAATAGTGATAAGAGGGTGTGCGATATTTTTTTTTTTATATTTTATTTAAAACTAATACAGTTTAACATAAAAATAAAGAAACAGTATGGATCTCAATCAAATTAACTGACAAACGGATTGCACCTACATGCTCGCAAGATATTGCTGCCAAACATACAACAAGAACTTACGGCAAGAACATACCTAAAAAAAATACTGTCACAGGGTCATGAATTGACATATATACACATTCATTAATGCAAAACCTTGTGAGACCTCTACCCACTCTACCTGAGGTATCCCAGCGAGTGAGCACGTCTCCTGTATATCCCAGAGCTTAACAGAATAGGGAATAGCATATGAAGGTACAAATAAAAATGGGAACTATGGCTATAGTTTACTTAATAACATAAAAGGGCTAGAATACAACATATCCTGATGGAAATTTACACAATATAACAATTGACCTATGAGACTTATTACCAGGGGGGAAGGGTAGATGTTATCAGTAACACGGACTAGTACTCACTCTTAATGTCCGACCAGCTGACCCGAGATTCCCAATGCATGGTCCACTACACACGCGGCTGTCCAGAGCTCTCGCTCCCCGGACCTGTCACCAACAACCTCTTTGCCCCGCTGTTCCCTGGGCTTATATCGTAGTCAAAGTACCCCCTCCCCAATGGTGTATGTACCACGTGTTACGACCTGACGCCGAGGTCTGACGCCGTTAAGAACAAAAGACCTCAGACGTGGGCGTGACTACCCGACATTTGCTAAGGCAGGTGTGACCATATAATTAGGTCTCCCTAGAGACCTCACAAGCCCATCTGAACTGCATCACATCCCCCTTTCTCCCCCAATTTAAAATATCTGGGAACTAGGACAATTTGTCCTAAGTTATTAGACTATTTTAATCCTAACCCTTTTATTCTATTACAATACAATAACAAATAATATGAATTCACACAGATCAGTAGGTTTAATAAATTATAGCACAAGAAAAGAATAACAATGACTCTGGTGCGAAACCTCCTTATCCGTCATGTCTCCTTAAAACTAAATATCGGGCTCCAGTGCCTTCCTGTACTCTACTAGAAATAAACTAGCTCCTGTAGTCACCCTCGCTAATTAACCATTGAGCCAAACCTCGTAAGGTTTTCCTGGCGTAGAAAACAGCTCCAGCGGGTATTATTCCTTCAAGTACTTGCAACTGAACCATTACACGACCACAATGTCGCATTTTCCTTGCACCCTACCGTAACCATTCATTACAAGGCAGGAATCGCAACCAGGACCAATCATTATCCCATTTCTAGGAACTAAAAGAAAACCTCCCATCCCTCACATAAAGGAATCCTCTTCTGACGGCGAGCCGATTGGTGTTTACAGTTCTCCACCTGAAAAGAAAATACATCCTATCTCTACGGTGATCCCTCCCGGCAAGGAGCTAGCTCACATAATATGCAACACATATTTGTCCCAACAGCTGACATAACATAGGGCATCCCCTAGCAGTAGAGATACCATACTAATACCACTCTAATCATCATTTCCCAAACTTCACTGCCTAGTAGTAAATGACACGGTTGGCTTGACTTGGGGCCATGCTATTGACCCAGGGAGAAGCTCTCTACAAATCCTTGGGCAGAAATATGAAGGGGTCGACGGAGGAGGACATAGGGCCATTGCAGTATTCTTGTCATCTCACCTCCAGATCTGTCTACTGCTTCTACTAGAAGAGGGGTTAGCCAGAGCTTCTGGCCGACCCTAGCACTTCCTAAATTGGGCCATGTCTCATTGCGTGGACTTCGTTGGCGTTTAGGAACGCTCATGCGGGTCCCTCTCGTTGAAAGCACAGCATCTGGGAATTTCACGACTCAGCAAGCAGCTTATCTTCACCACGACAATACTCCTCAGGCACCAAGGCCACCCTTCATCCGTCCAGCCTCACCCGTCAACTTCCACCTTTTGCATGGTGGTGGCACGAGAGCTGGCTACCGCATTTCCTCAAGTCTTCCAGGTCTAATAATAGCCCTTTTGCTGGACCCAAACTGACTTCTTGGCACTTCTGCGTCTCCATCACTCCAGGCCAAATAGATTCCTGGAGTCTCCTTGGCAGGTCCTGGCAACATCTCCACATCTCCTGTGAATAACAGTAGACGGCAGTATTGTTCTACAGGTGACTGGGGGCTTATTGTTGGTGGGCAGGTCTCTAGAGTATTGAGCCGACCTGAGGGCGGGGCGAGTGGTCAGCTCCTTCCCTCAGGGTCCCATTTACTCACAACACTCCCTCCCTCCAGCAATAATTCCCTTACAAATTTCGTCTATACATTCTTGACCTTGTATTCATACCAACATTTTCCTCTACCAGCTGATGTAACCTATCTTCCTCATATACCTCGTCATTTACAGTCCTTTCATCCACCACATTAACATTAGGCATTATTATTTCCTCCTCAGACCAGAATGGCTTAAGTTTATTACAATGAACAATCCTCTCACTCTGGTCCTCAAACAACCCTTTAACCTTCACATTTACTGGTCCCATTTTCTCTAAGATGCGGTAAGGACCTTTCCACCTTGGACCGAGGGACCTACTCTGTTGAGGGGTTACTTCATCTTTATATACCATTACTAGGTTACCTTCCTTAAGTTTAAGAGGCTTCACTTGCCTGTCATAGTAGTGAGCATATTTTTCCTGCGCTCTACCAGATGCCTGGGCGGCAGTTCGCCAAGCAGTTCTCATTTTTGTTAGGACTTCTGAAGGATAGTCCTCACCGTATCTGACAACTGCTTGGTTCACCAAGCCTGCTGCAAAATGACAGTCATGCCCTGTAAATAGGAATAATGGTTGTGTCCCTGTTGATTTGTGAACAGCGGTGTTTAAAGCAAATTGAACATATGGTATATATTTATCCCATTGTAATGGTTCTTTCTCTGAGAGAATGGCTAGTGTATTTTTGACTACTTGGTTCGTTCTCTCCACCATACCATTCGCCTGTGGATGATAAGCTGTCGTGAATGCTGTCATTATTTCTAAGGTGTTACAAACCTCTGCAAATACCTTGCTTTTAAACTCTGAACCTTGATCTGTTACTAATTCTCTAGGAGGTCTAAATATTGCTACGAATCTATCAAGGAGCGCCTCTGCAACAGTCTGTGGGTCTTTCTTAGGGATGGGTACAAGTGTTGTATACCGTGACAGATGGTCCACCAGCACAAGAACATACCTATTTCCTGAATAACTATTATGTAAGTCGATAAGATCTGCACCAACCCGGTCCAACGGCTCCTTAATCTCGGGAAAAGCTTGCAATTCCACATTAACCTGAGGGTTACCTTTCCTCCTTTGGCAATTACCACAACATTTTACATATTCGGTTACATAATTCAGGAGACCAGGAAAATAGAACATTTCTTTGGCCCTCTTATAAGTCCTAAAAACACCTGGATGGCCAGCCATCTTGGATGAGTGTGCAAGCTTCAGAGCGGCCTTCTTGAGGACATTGGGTATTACTACCTGCTGTACTGAACGATCGTTCAGCTCCGTAATCCTATGTAACATAGCACACCGTCTTTCATCTCGAATTCATCAATAGGGCGGCTTGGCTTGTGGCACGGGAGCTTCTCTCCCTCCAAATACTCAATTATCTCCTTCCACCTGTTCTCTTCCAGTTGGTGATCTCTTAATTTTTCATTGTTCACATTCTCAATAATAACATCAACATTTATTGCTGCTACATTCCTACTCAATACGTCTGGTACATGGTGTGAGGCTCCTGGTTTATAAAGAATCTGGTACGAGTGTGCTGACAGTTCGTAACCCCATGACATCCTAGGACAGCGAGTTTTATTTTTAAATATGTGCACCAATGCCCTGTGATCTGTTATTATTTTAAAATGGCGCTGAAATACATACGGTTCAAAGTATTTCACACTTTCTACCACTGCCAAGGCTTCTTTATCAGTGATGGCATACCTGACTTCCGGTCCTTTAATCTTTCTGCTAAAATACGCTACTGGGTGTGGGTTATTTTCCTTGTCTCTTTGCATTAGGCAACCTCCTATTGCAACTGCTGAAGCGTCTGTATGTATCTCAAACTCTCTGGAAAAATCAGGGACCACTAATACCGGCTCACTTGTAAGCTCAGCCTTTAATTTTTCGTGAGCCAACTCATGTTCTTCTTTCCATACAAACTTAGCTTTCTTCTTAGTTAGATCTGTCAGTGGTGCTGCTAGCTCTGCAAAAACCCTTAATATGTCTTCTAAAGTATCCTGCTGCACCTAGGAACTTCCTGACTTCCCTTGCTGTTCTAGGTCTTGGCATTTCAGATATTGCCTTACACTTATCAGGGTCAGGGCGAATCCCTTCAGGGCTCACCTGAAAGCCTAGAAATTTAAAGCTAGTGGCTGCTATTATACATTTCTTTGCATTCAACTTAAATCCTGCTTTATCCAGTAGTTTTAGTGTCTCCACAAGGTGGTCTACATGTTCTGGAAATGACCGGGAGTAGACTACCACATCATCAAGATATGCCAGTGAGTGTCTACCCAACACAGGGCTGAGGATGAAGTTTATAGCTCTTTGGAAGCTAGAGGGCGCGGTTTTTAACCCGTAGGGCATTCGTTTAAATTGGTATAATCTGACCCCATCTGAGAATGCTGTCTTCTCTCTATCTTCTTCTGAAACGGGGATGGCCCAATAAGCTGACTTACCGTCCAAAGTCGAAAAATACTTAGCTGTTCCAAATGAATCAAGAATTTCCTGGATTAGGGGCAAGGGATAACTATCAGCTATTGTTAGTTCATTCACTTTCCTATAATCCACACAGAACCGATAAGAGTTATCTGGTTTCTTTACCAACACTACAGGTGAGAGCCACGGTGATGAACTCGGTTCAATTACATCGTTCTGGAGCATGGTATTACATTCCTCCCTTATTACTCTCTTAGCCTCTTCTGGGAGTCTCCATTGACGGGTTTGGACAGGTAAACTGTCACCTGTAGGTATAGTATGCTCAATTTGGGGCAGGAAGCCTATATCTCCTTCATCCATTGAAAACAACTTTGGAAAGTTCCTTAAAGCATTCTTTATTATTTCCTTCTCAGAACATTTTAAATGATTTAGATTTACATCATTAAATGTCTTTTCCCTTTTACTTTCGTTCTGGGTGGGAGCGGCAGGTGTCACTACCCTTTCTGGGACTCTGGTATTAAGTGTTCCACATTGTTGACCTCGGGCAGGTAGCTTAACGGAGTCAGGTTCAAAAATTAAGTCTTTGGGGATAATCTCAGCTGATGTTAACCTTCTACCATTCTTGAATCTTAACGCTTTACTTGTCAGATTTATCACTGGTATTAAGATATGTCTTTTCTCATTTTCTTGATTATTTATACCCTCACTAACATTAATCGCTGAATCTTGCTGTGGAACCATGTTGCTAGACCCTTCACTTGAGCCTGGTGCGAGATCACTAACATTAACGTTAGCCTCTGCCATTCTGTTCACGAGGAACTTCACCTGTATCCTACTGGATCGTCTGATTGCACTATTTAACGTCTTGCTACGCAAATTATATTTGGTCATCACCCACCTGACAAACTTAAGAGTAGGATTGTCCTGGTTTATTCTTAAGGTTACGGTCACAGTTAACGGTAAAACAAATGATAGGCGACACAAAGAAATTAATATTTGGTTTTGATAGCAAAAACCGACCAGTCGTAAAGCACGTGAGCCGCGTTTAATGATAAACGCTAAACCGCTGCCACCATGTGAGACCTCTACCCACTCTACCTGAGGTATCCCAGCGAGTGAGCACGTCTCCTGTATATCCCAGTGCTTAACAGAATAGGGAATAGCATATGAAGGTACAAATAAAAATGGGAACTATGGCTATAGTTTACTTAATAACATAAAAGGGCTAGAATACAACATATCCTGATGGAAATTTACACAATATAACAATTGACCTATGAGACTTATTACCAGGGGGGAAGGGTAGATGTTATCAGTAACACGGACTAGTATTATTATTATTTTATTATTATCACACTGGCCGATTCCCACCAAGGCAGGGTGGCCCGAAAAAGAAAAACTTTCACCATCATTCACGCCATCACTGTCTTGCCAGAAGGGTGCTTTACACTACAGTTTTTAAACTGCAACATTAACACCCCTCCTTCAGAGTGCAGGCACTGTACTTCCCATCTCCAGGACTCAAGTCCGGCCTGCAGGTTTCCCTGAACCCCTTCATAAATGCTACTTTGCTCACACTCCAACAGCACGTCAAGTATTAAAAACCATTTGTCTCCATTCACTCCTATCAAACACGCTCACGCATACCTGCTGGAAGTCCAAGCCCCTCGCACACAAAACCTCCTTTACCCCCTCTCTCCAACCTTTCCTAGGCCGACCCCTACCCCGCCTTCCTTCCACTACAGACTGATACACTCTTGAAGTCATTCTATTTCGCTCCATTCTCTCTACATGTCCGAACCACGTCAACAACCCTTCCTCAGCCCTCTGGACAACAGTTTTGGTAATCCCGCACCTCCTCCTAATTTCCAAACTACGAATTCTCTGCGTTATATTCACACCAGACATTGCCCTCAGACAAGACATCTCCACTGCCTCCAGCCTTCTCCTCGCTGCAACATTCATCACCCATGCTTCACACTCATATAAGAGCGTTGGTAAAACTATACTCTCATACATTCCCCTCTTTGCCTCCAAGGACAAAGTTCTTTGTCTCCACAGACTCCTAAGTGCACCACTCACTCTTTTTCCCTCATCAATTCTATGATTCACCTCATCTTTCATAGACCCATCCGCTGACACGTCCACTCCCAAATATCTGAATACATTCACCTCCTCCATACACTCTCCCTCCAATCTGATATTGAATCTTTCATCACCTAATCTTTTTGTTATCCTCATAACCTTACTCTTTCCTGTATTCACCTTTAATTTTCTTCTTTTGCACACCCTACCAAATTCATCCACCAATCTCTGCAACTTCTCTTCAGAATCTCCCAAGAGCACAGTGTCATCAGCAAAGAGCAGCTGTGACAACTCCCACTTTGTGTGTGATTCTTTATCTTTTAACTCCACGCCTCTTGTCAAGACCCTCGCATTTACTTCTCTTACAACCCCATCTATAAATATATTAAACAACCACGGTGACATCACACATCCTTGTCTAAGGCCTACTTTTACTGGGAAATAATTTCCCTCTTTCCTACATACTCTAACTTGAGCCTCACTATCCTCGTAAAAACTCTTCACTGTTTTCAGTAACCTACCTCCTACACCATACACTTGCAACATCTGCCACATTGCCCCCCTATCCACCCTGTCATACGCCTTTTCCAAATCCATAAATGCCACAAAGACCTCTTTAGCCTTATCTAAATACTGTTCACTTATATGTTTCACTGTAAACACCTGGTCCACACACCCCCTACCTTTCCTAAAGCCTCCTTGTTCATCTGCTATCCTATTCTCCGTCTTACTCTTAATTCTTTCAATAATAACTCTACCATACACTTTACCAGGTATACTCAGCAGACTTATCCCCCTATAATTTTTGCACTCTCTTTTATCCCCTTTGCCTTTATACAAAGGAACTATGCATGCTCTCTGCCAATCCCTAGGTACCTTACCCTCTTCCATACATTTGTTAAATAATTGCACCAACCACTCCAAAACTATATCCCCACCTGCTTTTAACATTTCTATCTTTAACCTTGCATATATATAACTTGTACATATAACATGACATCTGACAAAGGCTCAATACACTTGAACATAAAATATACAAAAGTTATGTCAGTTAAATCCCATCCTTCGCATTAATAAAAAAAAAAATCCTAACATCATAATCTTACTAGAACATCTACATATGTATCCCTAACAATACAGCTTTACATATACCAACATACGAAAAAAAAACATAAACCGTCTAGATATGTCTGTATACCATACAGACTAAAACTTAACATCAAGAACTTAGCAATGACACCAAACCGGTATCAGGGTACAGACCAGAATTATAAACTTTAAAAAGAATCGAGTCATACATATATAAAGTATTACATAACGTATGAGCCATGACTAAGGCTCAATACAATAGAAAGGGATATATATATATACACACACCCACACACACACCCACACACACACACCCACACACACACACCCACACACACACACACACACACACACGTACACACAAAAAGTTTCACAAAATCACATTAATCAAAATCACTGTATGCACAAAGCAAAACAGTATCTAAGTATATCTCATCGTGCAAAAACTCAGCACGTAACATACATACAAACTAAAACACACTTCATATCGCAAATAACTTACTACTCAAGAATCGTGTCATACAAGACTGATACACATCAAATTATACATAAAAAAATCTACTATATTATACCTACATTCTGAAAAGTGTGTATCTAACATAACGAGACCTTGAGCTCTACATCCACACTTGGCTGCCATAAAGTCTCAATGAAAACCAGGAAACCATTCCAAACCCACATTCACAACACTCTCACGACCCCCCCCCCAAAGGAGGCGAGCCCGTTGTGACCCCCTGACTCCCTCCAACCTATGAAAACCCCTTCACTCACTCATTATCAATCACAGATTTACGAGAATCCCTAACGTTAGCATTCTATACCCCTCTGAGAAAGCCTGATCCCACCTCCTCCCATACAAATCTCTGTTACGACACATCGTACGATAGAACGTTACCGCAAGAACCTTTCTTCTCTCCTCACTATCCCCTCTCCCCCTCATCACCCACGACATATATATATAATCTACCATGATATAATCTAAAGCTCTTATGACACCCTCGTCTAACCCACCCGTATCTAGACTTAAAGCATGCAGAACCGACACCCCATGGTCCCCCACCCTCTGTACCAACCTACTTAACCAGCACCTAACCTCCTCTAGCCCTTCACAAAAGTAAACTACATGGAACGCAGTCTCATCCCCTCCACAGATACCACACCCCCCACCCTCTACAACCTGTCTGTTTCGTAGTATCTCACCAGACGGCAGGATCCCATGCAGGAAACGAAACATCACCTCACGCGCCCGAGGGTTTAACTTCATTTTACTAAATCTAAACCAAATACTCTTCCATGCATACATGGGGAACAAACCCTCAACTGGGATAACGCACCTACCTACAAGTAACCTACACAAAACCCTTATACGAACCTTTCTCAGTTCCTTAACCAACATCACAGCCCTCAAAACGATTTCGCATTCCCTCAACTCCATTCCTCGATACCACACACCCAGCCTGTCGTGTATCATTCCCAACTGCCCCGCGTTCACACCCTCACGCAACACTTCCCATTTAATAAACACACATTTAGCCCTCCGTCTCAAATCCATCAACCCCAACCCACCCTGACTTACAGGTAACATTACAACTTCCCTCCGTAACCAATCACAACGTGAACCCCACAAAAATTTGTACACCCGTCTTAGAATTCCCGCAATTGCTGTCCCTGTAATTGGGAACACAGCTGCAACATGCCAAATCTTACTATACAATAAAATGTTCACGACTATCACTCGCTGTATCAGAGTTAGGTGCTGGGGTCTCAGAACACCTAGACTCCCCACGATCCTTTCCAATAACCTACCCGAGTTTTCCTCCCGCGCCGCAACCATGTCATCCTTATAAATAATACCACAAATCTTTAAAGACATCGCCCATTCTTTAACAACATTACATCTCCCCCCCACACACCCCACCCAAGAACCCAACCCCATGTACCTTGACTTCGCACTATTTACCTGCATACCCGTGGCACTTCCAAATAATTGCACAACCTCGTCCAACACTCCCATTGGCATCCCTTCACGAATGAGCACAGTGGTGTCGTCAACGTATCCAATTAAACCCGGCCAGGCCCTCCCACCCCCCACACTTCCCTCACATGGCGTACATAAGCTGCGGTCAACCATTCTATAAAAGGGGTCCTGGAAACACGCAAACAATATTTGGGACATGGGGCATCCCTGTCTAAGGCCTCTACCCATTGCAATATCCCTCCCCATACACCCATTAATCTGTATCCTCATTTTCGCCCCCTTGTATAGCGTATTTACCCACTCGACTATTTCCTCCCCAAAACCCTGTCTCCTAAGTATAACCTGCAAAGCTCCCCTTTCCACTCTATCATATGCTCCCTGCCAATCTAGAGCCAACAAAGCCGCCCCTTCACCCCCACCCTTAGCTTCCACAAAACTTCTCAGTATCCCATGTCCTTCAATCATCGACCTTCCCGGCAACCCAAACTGAGATTTTGACACGACCCTTCCCACAACACATTTGAACCTATTACCTAAAATTTTTGCGAACACCTTATAGTCTGCACACAGCAGTGATATGGCTCGGTACTCCCGAAGGGTGGGCTGCCCCTTGACCTTCGGGACCAACACTACAACTGCTGTTACCTGCTTCTCCCCCAACTTACCCTTCTCCTTCATGCGATTAAATAACCTAACTATAAATTCCCTTATTAACGTCCAATGTTGTAAATAAAATTCTACTGGGAGACCGTCAATACCAGGCGCTTTCCCCTTCCTCATTCCCCTTAACGCATTCTCTATTTCCTCTGCCGTAATAGTCCCACCTAAAGCCTTTCTATCACTATTTCCTAAATTACACGTCACATACGTACACACCTTGTCCAACGCCACGTCACCCCCCCCCCCCCAACTGTTCCAGTACTTGTCGTACCAAGCCTCCGCATACGCACACATCCCCTTCGTGTTTCGTATCTCCTGCCCTGCTCTTTAATTCCCAACCATCTCCGTTACCTCTAAACATGGGATAACTGTCACCGCCTGCCTTTGCTTTTGATGCCGCAAAACACACGCTGACGGCTTGTCGCCCCAAAGCACCTCTTCCACCCCTGCCTGCACCCTTACAGCTTGAAACCTTTCATTTTGCAACACCCTCAACCTCCCCTTTATTTCAGCTATTTCATCCATAGGAAAATTATTCCCACCTACCCCCCGCCCATAGCAACCTCTTAACCTATCCTCTAAATAGTTAGCCAGTCCATATTTTAAATTATTAATACGTTTTCCTTCTCTCACATAAAACTTTCTAATCCTTTCCTTTGCAACACTATCCCACCATGTCATAATGTCATCCACTCCCTGTTCTTATAATAATAATCTTCCACAGAGCCTCTATAGGACTTAAAACCCCTCCAACCCCTCCTCATCACCTAATACACTTATATTTAATTTCCAATAACTTCTATATATGTCCGCGAGCGTCCCCCACCCAACCTCCACCACCACTGCCCTATGATCTGACATTGTAGCCTCCACAGTACTGAAAGATTTCACATCCACTCCCTGAGAAAGGTACACTCTATCTAGTCTCGCAGCATATCCACTCCTAACAAACGTATATTCAGTCTCCCACACCGCCCCCCCCCGAAGGCATCACGTAACCTAACATCCCTTAATAAATCCCTAAGAGCCACAGACATATATCCAGCCCCTTTTGGGTCCACATCAGCCACCCTGATTACACTATTCCAATCCCCACCAACAATTGCTACCTCTGGCAGTGCACTTAAGAAAAACACAAGATCCTCACACACAAAATCATTCTTTACCTTGATGTTATTTTCTGCCGGCGCATACACACTCACAAAAGACACACGCTTACCCATCCACCACCCATCCACACGCAACACCCTCCCTCCCCCTCCTCCCTCGCTTCTCTGCAAAACAAACGGGCTTGTCTCCCTTATTAAAATTCCCACACCACCTTTTAGACGGGGAGATGGCAGGGTAACTACTCGAAATCCTGCCACCTCCAACACCCTACCCTCTTTAAAATTGTGCTCCTGCAGGAACACAACATCCACTCTAGATTTGTTCAGGAAATTACGAAACCAATCTCTCTTCATACCGCTACATAACCCATTAACATTTACAGACATACACCTAAGGCCTATTAAAGTTTCCACCCCTGCTTCCTCTCATCACTCTTTACAACTCCAGAGCTTGAATTTAAGTTTGACACCTTCAGAGTGCTCTCTTTCCCTCCCCCCTTCTTCCGGTGCCTCCTATCATGGCTACCACCACCTACACCACTACCTTCACACTTCACCTCAGTCTGTTTCCCAGGCCTTTGTGCAGGCGTAAGGACGTCATCAGAATCTGACGTAGCCGCCCTCTTTCTCGTGACCGTCATGTTACACATATCTTGATCAGATGTTGCCTCTCGATGAACCTCCACCTCTACCTGAGAATGGTTTAATGATTCAACGGACGACTCCAAACCACCATCACGTCCCAAATTATCATGTCTCCGACTTTCTGGAAGCGACGGCTCTCCGATGACACCACGCCCAGATGTAACGTCCCTCTCTGGTGGTGACAAAGTCTTCAACACCTCCACCAATTCTTCCTCAATCTCGAGAACCTTCTCCTGTAATTGCTGCTCCTCCTTATCCACAGGAGACGATACCTGATCAGGCAGCTGGGGGAGGGACTCCAACTCACCACCAGTCCTGTGTGCCCGATCCACTATCTCGCTCCACAAAACACCACGCCCTCCATCCGATGTTTGTTTTTCACCTGCCACCTTTGAAGCAGGGGCTGCGACATCCACCACAGGTCCAGGCACACGTCTTCGCTTGTCACAGGTCGCCGCTATGTGATCATACTCACCACATAGGCGGCATGTACGTCGTTGTCCTGGGTACATTACCGTTACCTGCGTCCTGAAATCTTGTAGATACACATATGACGGTATTGGGTGCCTCAACTTCATTTTGAGGTTGAAAGAACCCTCTGGATAACCAGCATAGGCACCTGCCGCCCACGTACCATGTTGAGCATAATGCACCGCCCCATATGTCTCAAAAACTTTCCTTATATCCACCTCGTCCGCCTCAAAGGGAACGTTGCGTAACTTGATCCACGTATAATGCCGTGAAACATCTATCAATCTTACACTGACAGCTGGTGTGACGCTAATACTTACGTCCTGAAACCTGGTGACTAACGATTCATAAACCGTAGCTGATAGCAGTTTGACGAATATTCTTTGGCTTCCGTTTAATGCTACACCATACAAGTCACTATCTTGTACGCCATATGTCTCCCGGATGATCTTTGGCAATAAGACTTGCGCAGAACTAGGCGTTATCGTTCCTTGAAGTAGCTCAATGCCTACAGTATTTATCCTGCATCTCACCGCCATCTTGACACTCACAGTGCACCTGTGTTGTTAACAGAGGCGTTACAGCACCACTTCACACCGCTGCAGCCAGGTAACTGACAAGGGAGCTCGCCTACAAACAGCAGAGGGGTGCAGAGCACAACCGCACTCTACCGCGGTCAGGCAGCGAATGTGCGATATTTGTGGTGATTACAGTGGTGGTAGTAAGGCTGACGATGATGATGATGGCTGTGATGACGAACATCATGAATATAATGAGGGTGATGACTGTCCCTCGTGACAAAGCCAAATGTTTGTGTTACGGAGAGCCTTGAATATTATGTTGACACGACCCTGCTTGACTGTCTCGTTCTGCTTGTCATGCTAATGTCACCTTTGCTCAAAACATCAACTGTCCTGATGATTCCATTTGCATCAGGATATATGGTCACAATTTTTCCAAGAGGCCATTGGGACCTCGGACCATCATTGTCAATAATCACTATGTCACCAGGTCTTAAGGACTTATGATTTTCAGGAACACCAGCTCCATAGAAGTGTTCTCTCAATGAGGTGAGATAGTCTTCTCGCCAAATTTTTTCCCAACGTTCAATCACTTTATTAAGGTGTTTGAATTTACGTCTGAGTTGCTCAGGTTCGAAATAAGTAGGATCCTCTATGATTTCTTTATCATTCATGGGAGGAACAGGTTCGAGCCTTCTGCCATGGAGTAAATGAGATGGACTTAACACTTCTAAATTGTCCAGATCATCGGTAACATAAGTTAGAGGTCTGTTGTTGACTCTATTTTCTATTTCAGTCCCAACTGTACGGAATTCTTCTAAGTCTATTCTCTGACGATGAAGAGTCTTCCTTCAACAACGTTTTACAATGCCGATCATTCTTTCATAAAATCCGCCGTGCCATGGAGATTTAGGAGGAATGTATCTCCAACGACAACTGCGTTGATTCAGCATCTGTTGTACTTCTGGTTGATCAAAGATCTTGCTTATATAAGCAGCACCAGCAACAAAGTTCGTTGCATTATCTGAAATCATCAGGCTGGGACATGCCCTTCTGGCTGCAAACCTTCTGAATAATTTGATAAAGGTTTCAGCAGACATGTCAGTGGCTACTTCTATATGTACTGCTCTAGTTGTAGCACAAGTGAACAAACAGATGTACACCTTGATGGGAACTTTGTCAACTGTTTTGGTTAAAATTATTGGTCCAGCGTAATCTACACCTGTCACCTCAAATGGAGTGATATGACAAACTCTTTCCGAGGGATATGGAGGTGGACCTGGATACTGACATACTCGCATATCGTAGTGACGACAAGTAATACAGTCCCTTATTTGTTTTTTCACACTTTGTCGACCTTGAGGTATCCAGTAGGATTGCCGTATATGACAAAGTGTGTCAGCTACCCCACCATGTAACACGTTACTGTGGGCGTTTTGCACAATCAGTTTTGTTAGCCAATGATTCTTGGGGATCAATATTGGATGTATGGCTTCTATAGGTAGTGAAGAATTATGAATTCTTCCTCGACATCTTATAATCTTTTCTGAGTCGAGATAAAGTCCTAAAGAATTAATCATAACAGGTTTCTTTGGGGATTTATCTTGTGTTTCTAGAAATTTGTATTCTGTAGAGAAAACATCTTTCTGTATTAGTTTCACCCAGTATTTAATGGGTTCAAGACATTCATAATCAGGTTTTATTCCTTTAATGAATTTATGGACAAGAGCTGTAACTCTTAAGAGTTTGCCCAAAGATGAGTATTTAGATCCATCAATGACTATTTCTGTTGTGTCTGCAGTATTTACACAACTTATTTCTGCTGTGTTCAAGCAGACTGTTTCTTCCGGCATAATGTGAGCTTTTTGCTGAGGCCAGTTATTTTCATCAGAGAGCCAGTTCGGTCCGTGGAGCCATAATTTATTATCCACAAATTTCTTGAGTGGGACACCACGTGACAACATGTCAGCTGGATTCTCTAGGGTAGAAACGTGGAGAAAGAGATAATCTCTCTGCATCTCTTTTATTTCTGCTACTCTGTTCTGTACATAGACCAACTTACTCTTATTATTTCTTAACCACTGGAGAACTGCTTCATTATCACTCCAGATCACGGTTTTTTCAATAGTGAGATGATCAAGTACTTTGTTGAGATAGACAGCTAATTTCGTACCTACATAGAGTGCTGTCAGTTCCAGTTGTGGTACTGTTCTGACCTTCAAGGGTGCTACCCTGGCCTTTGAAGTAATTAGTGTACTTCCTTCAGCATTACTCATGTAAGCTACAGCGCCATAACCTCTGGTTGACGCATCACAGAACACATGTAATGTGTACTTGTTTCCCTCTTGAACTATTTATCTGGGAAATTTAATTTGATGAAGCTGCTTAAACTCCTTGGATATTTCATCCCATGCTTGACTCATTTCTAGAGGCAAGTTCTCATCCCATCCAATTTTGAGCTTCCATGCATCTTGCATAAGCATTTTACCTTTTATGGTAATTGGTGAGACGAGTCCTAGAGGATCAAAACATTTTGATACCTCTGACAGTAAACTACGTTTAGTGAGTGTACTGCATAATTTATTATTTATCTTTTTGAGATTCAAAGTATCTTCCTGTGTGTTCCATTTAAGTCCCAGCATATTGTTGCAATCAGGAATTTCAGCTTCAGGGAAATCTTCTTTGATAAGTTCCCTTAATTGCTTTGAATTTGTATTCCACATCCTTAGAGGCATGTTTGCTTCTTTCATCTCCTTGTTAGCTTCTCTGTATAAGGATTTCAAATCCTCCTCTTTATTCACAGTACCTTGAAGATTGTCCACATAGAAACTTTTCTTTAAGATTTCTTTGAAGGGACTTTCAGATTTCTTCAAATGCGTATTCAGAGTAGCTTCTAGTAAGAATGGAGAGGATGTTGCACCAAATAATACTGATTTGAAAAGATAAGTTTTCAAAGGACTTTGAGGATTATGTGGATTTTCAGGCCACAAGAATCGAGTATAATCTCTATCTATTTCTTGTAGTCCTACTCTTAAGAAAGCTTTGGAAATATCAGCCGTGTAGGCATATGGGTTTGTGCGAAATTTCATAAGCACGTCTCCAAGCTTCTCAGTTAGTGAGGGTCCGGTCATCAGACAGTCATTAAGACTTGCTACATCTTTATTTGCACGTGCGCTGCAATTATATACAACACGTAGTGGAGTGGTTTCAGAATCCTTTCTGACTCCATGGTGCGGGAGATAATGAGCGTCTGTCTTCAACTTATCTTCGACTATTTCCTCAATAAATTTATTGTCCAGCTGTTCTTGTATGATATTATCATAGACAGTCAGTATCTCTGGATTCTTCCTGAGCTCATGTATTTGTGCTTTCATCTGTCCGAAAGCCATGCGATAATTGCTAGGCAGATGTGGTGGATTTAATTTCCATGGTAACCTAACCCAATACTGTCCATCTTTATATTTGACAGTGTCCAAATATTGGTTATAAGTCTGAGACTCTTGTGGGCTTGGTTTATTTACATCAATACCTATCGCATCTAAATCCCACAACTTATCAACTGGTTCATTCATTTCTTCCAGTAATGATAATTTTTGCTGTGGTACATGATCAGCGGTTATTCTCGTAACTAGTACATTTTCCACTGAATCAATATCAGCTTCTTTCCCACTTTGAGAGGGAATGGGACCACATATCATGTGGCCTCCTGCTGTTTTCAGCAAGTGAACATCATGTTTACTTACTATATTTTGCACAAAACAGTGATAATAATCACTTCCAATGATTAAATCAATTGGACTAATTGTGTCCGTCTGTGTCAGGACAGGCTAACTTGACCTTAGCTGCTCTCAGTGCTGCAACTGTTTCTTTTAATCCCTGGATCTGCACAGACTTAGGGAAATCATCTACTACCACAGCTTCTACTGTCTTTTTCCTGTTTCCTAGACCAACAGTGATTCTGGATAGGTCATATGTCTGTTTACCAGAATTGTGGAAAAAACCAGCTATATCTAACTGTATTTTGGCATAGGGTTGTTTATTCAGTTTCTGCAACACTGATCTTCTTATGAAGGACCTTTGTGAGCCTTGATCAAATAATGTTAGCACATTGCTTTTGTGTAATTTATTAGATAACTCAATTCGAGCTATCGGGAGAGCAGTTGCTTTAAACTTATCTCTCACATTTAATGCTGTTGCTTGTTGACTTCCTGATTCTGTGGAAGTCTTCTGCTGTTCAGCAAAAGTATTTGGGCATAATGCTGTATGATGCATACCCTTGCATTTAAAACACTTCTTCAGTGAGCATTTTCCTCACTTGTGTTCACCTAAACACTTGATGCACCTTTTCAGCTGATGAACACGTTGTTTAAGTGCCTCCATTGATGTGTATTGACTACAATACTGTGCCCAATGTGTTCCATCACAAAGTACACATTTTGGAGTACGTTTATGTATGACAGTCTGTTTACTGTCTGTTGTATTCACAGCTTGATAAATGCCTATATGGGATTTCCCATTCTGTGTTTTAGTGGGAGTAGGTATACTCTTTTATACTGAGTTGAAAGTTTGTTATCCACGGGATTTGTGGATTTTTCATCTTGTCTCGTTGCTTGCATGCATGAAACTATTGTTTGTAAACCATTGCCAATTTCCTCACAAGTGAAATAGCGTTTATTGAACATAATATTTAATCGTTCAATAGTTTGTGGTGACAACTTATCTTGTACAATACCACTGATAAACCAATCACATTGCCTTAGGTCATACTTAGCACCTAGAGATCTGAGACTATTGTCTAATGTGATTCTAAATGCCTGCAAGTCTGAAAAACAATGTTTAGGTGGCTTCAAACTTGATATTAAGACTGCATGTCTAACTCTGGCCTTGTCAGCATCAAAGTAATTGTCTGCTAAGACACTTAAGGCTATTTGATAATTACCTTTAACCACCGGAAATGACTTAATCAGTTCATAGGGTTCTCCCTTCACAAGACATTTAGGATAATTGAACTTAGCAATCTCATCTATGTCAGTTCGTGAATTTACTATGGATTGAAAACCACTAATGAATTCTTCATAATTATGACCTTGGAAAATAGGTAATGACAAGGTAGGTAAACTTGGTAATGGGACACTTGTTGTTGTACAGGTGTAACAGGCGTTTGACCACTAGTTACAGTAGGTCTCTGTGACAGTTTTGCGGCAGATAGCCTGTACTCCTGTCCACCTTAATTGTTGATTACTAAAAGTATCCAAAACATTTTTAATTTCATCCTCAGATGGTTCTGATTCAAGAAATTTATTTTCATAATGTGTATAGTCTTAATTAATTATTTTCATACGTTGTGTAAGTAATTCAAATTTGACCTCAAGATCATCAAAATCTATGTTTGTATCTTGAGTTAATCCTATACAGACTGAAATTAGATTTTCTAATTGTGTAATCTTAGTCTGTAAAGACTGAAAATGAGTTTTCAAACAAGCCATTTTAATAGTATATCGAAAATTCTAGCGCCACACTTAGAGTGTTTAAAAAACACTGTACTGCTATAAACAGCTGAGTTTTGTTATGCTTAATTCAGCAATAATCAGTCAGACACTACTGACCCACTAAGCTTAACCTCAGGGTCAATGACCATGAAGGGTACACGGTACATGTGTCTGGTGTTTATGGCTTGAGTTTGCTGTGTCAGCCTGACCACGATGATTAATCGTAAATAACGATGTTATACACTTCATTCACTATACACTATAAATGTCACTGTATAACTGTAAATCACACGTGAATATTACTTACACATATATAAATGTCACTGTTAATGTATATTTGAAAGTTTACACTTTATATATAAGTTCCTTAAATATAACAGGTAGATCTATAAGAAACAAACTTTAACACAATCCTGTCTCTTAATTTCTGTCTATAAACATTATAAACACTATGTGTATATACACTCAGACAAACCGAACATCACTTGGGTTGTTGTCTTAATCAGCACTTCTTCGAGCTTGGAGCAGTGGATGCAGGGTGCCATCCCCCGTTTTCTTGTTGGGTGAGTCACCCAGCTCCTGTTTTCTTTGGGTGAACGCTGGGTGAACGCCCGTTTTCTTTTGGCTGCCCATTCTCTGTGATTGAGTCTGGAGGGACTCATTTATACTGATTTATATTGTAAAACACCAGTTTTACAGCTTTTTTCGAAGGACCTTGGCTCGTAGGTTATTTGTACACTGTAGTACAACATATTTGGACCACAGTGTGGCCTTTATCCGGTTCGAAGGACCAATATGCTGAGAAATGGCATTACCAGCTAAGTTTAAAGAGTTTGTACGTAACTTAGAAAGACAGCTCATCGCCTGGACAGCCGCCCCTGCAGAGGAGGTCTTGAGAAGCTGTCGAAGTCATCTCTCAATGGGCTGTAAAGAGTTATAATTTGTAAGATTATAAATTACCCCTAGGGGGTGTTATGTCAGCATATTTCATTCACTGATGGCTAACAAACTTACTTGTGTGGACTCAAAAGTCCGCACCTAACTGCCGACTATAGGTTGATTACAAACTCCTTGCGACTCAAGAATTGTGCAGTCCCCCGTACTACAAGAAATACGTAACCTACCTTACTCTTGTAGCGTGAGCTATGGTGTTCTTCACACCTTCGACAGATATCGGTGACTTGATAGAAGCTGAAGTGTCCTTGGATGTCCACGTCTTCCGTAGTCTAGGAATACGCACACTGGTACACTGTTCCACAAGATTCGTCTTTATTGTTCACAGTCTTATCACTAAAGAAGCTGATCACACTTCTCTTAAGTGTTTATTGTGTTTTATGAGACACTTTGTTCACACTAACGCACAGATCATTCTTTGTTGGTTATCCTGGCATCAGTGTCACTCTCAGTAGAGTCAAAAGTAATCTGAAGATGCCACAGCGCCCCACGCCATCACTGCCCCTTGCACAAAGGAAAAAAAAGCTGACCTAGTACTTTTTGCTTCCTTGCCACTTCCTCGATGAAGCAAAGCAGAATGTTTAAATCTTGCTGTCTTAAGCATAGACAACAATGTCCACTATCTTTACTATGGTAATATAGTGGGAGCAGGATTTTCCTTAATTGTCCTGCTAAAGTAAGAGATGTACTGTCTCTTATTAAAATACACTCTGCAACACAGGACCGCACGGAGCGTCGAGCCACGTCACATACTGGTACTGCATCTGGGGTCAATTACTCGCTGTAGCAGTAAACAAGATATTTGCCCCTTCTGAGAGGGCTTGGCCCCTCAGGGCTGAAAGGGGATGAAGGGGGCTGATACCCCCCTCCTGGAGAAAATTTTCTCCACAAAGATAATGAATCTAATGATGCTGATGATGAGTGTAGTGGATTATGGTGATGATGGGGCAGTAGTGATAACGATGGTGATAGTTGTGAGAATTCCACAGTAATGGTGATAAGAGGCTGTGCGATATTTGTGGTGATTGCAGTGGTGGTAGTAAGGCTGACGATGATGATGATGGCTGTGATGACGAACATCATGAATATAATGAGGGTGATGACTGTCCTTCGTGACGAAGCCAAATGTTTGTGTTACGGAGAGCCTTGAATATTATGTTGACACGACCCTGCTTGACTGTCTCGTTCTGCTTGTCTTGCTAATGTAGCAGCTGGAGTGTGTGTGTGTGTGTGTGTGTGTGTGTGTGTGTGTGTGTGTATGTGTGTGTGTGTGTGTGTGTGTGTGTGTGTGTGTGTGTGTGTGTGTGTGTGTGTGTGTGTGTGTGTGTGTGTGTGTATGTACTCACCTAATTGTAGTTGCAGGGGTCGAGACTCAGCTCCTGGCCCCGCCTCTTCACTGAACGCTACTAGGTCCTCTCTCTACCTGCTCCATGAGCTTTATCATATCTCGTCTTGAAGCTATGTATGGTTCCTGCCTCCACTATATTGCTCGCCAGACTGTTCCACTTCCTGACAACTCTCTGACTGAAATAATGCTTCCTAACTTCCCTGTGGTTCATTTGAGTCTTCAACTTCCAAAAAGTGACCTCTTGTTTCTGTGTCTCCTCTCTGGAACATCTTGTCTCTGTCCACCTTGTCTATTCCACGCAGTATTTTGTATGTCGTTATCATGTCTCTCCTATCCCTCCTGTCCTCCAGTGTCGTCAGGCCAATTTCCCTCAACCTTTCTTCATAGGGCATTTCCCTTAGCTCTGGAACTAACCTTGTCGTAAACCTTTGCACTTTCTCTAATTTGTTAACGTGCTTGACCCGGTGCGGGTTCCAAACTGGTGCTGCATACTCCAGTATGGGCCTGACGTACACGGTGTACATTGTCTGTTTGTCTGTGTGTGTGTGTGTGTGTGTGTGTGTGTGTGTGTGTGTGTGTGTGTGTGTGTGTGTGTGTGTGTGTGTCTGTCTGTCTGTCTGTCTGTCTATGTTTACTGTCATCAAATCCTCAAAATTATGACAGTGAAAATACCTGAAGTTCAGTGTTCCTGAGAACGATATGAAAAATATGTTCATCTGCTAGCAACCTGCACCACCACGAATGTTAATTAATATCTTCACTATAACCTAAACAAAGTTTCCATAGAGCTCCACCAGTATGACGTTTTGTGAGGTTTTATATTAAACATTTTTTAAACAGAAATTAATAAGATGTCTATGAGATGGATCAACATGGAAAACTGTTCAAGAAAATTCACATTGTAGAACTATTTATGGAGATAACGTTACACTCTATGCAGACCTGGACAAGCTCTACACAGCGTGATGTTGTCCCATTATGTGCTTGCTGTGCACACTGTGTCTGCTTTCTTTACCAGGTGCATGGTCCCTTGTAAGTAATTTCACAGCATAGTCACTGATCAAACAGTAGAGGCTTTTGAAACGATACTTCAAACAGCATAAAAATGCAATATTCTCGACTCAAGAAACGAGTTCTTGGGTTTTTCATTCTTAAACCACGAGACATCCAAAGAGAGTACGACTATGCTTATAAGGTCGTCCAATGACAGTCATATGTTGAACTTAAAGGCTACTTAACACAACACTACTCTCGTAACATACGAAGCTCAAAACACTGAATGTTTGTCATATTTATGAAGTTGACACAGTTATGGCACCAATCAGGTAACAGTTTAAAACAGTGATTCCCAAAGGGGGCGGTTCGGCCTCCCCCTGGAGGCGTGGAAATATCCAGTGGGGCGTTGAGGAAGAAGGGTGCAGTACGGAAGACATCAGAACCAAGGGAGCGCTTGTTATACAAAACCTGCAGAAACGAAAAACCATTGGGAATTTGTTTGCTAGCACTTCATAACAATCCAGTGATGGTTTGTGTGCATCAATACAATATCTCATTGCTGATTGCTAGATCAGGTGAACCTCATACAATTGGGAAAGAGCTTATTCTACCAGCAGTGAAGTTTTGTACACAGTTTTTTAACTCTGTTCAAAGAAGATTGGATGAAATGATTGAAAACATATTGTGCATCATGCTTAAGACACCAGTTACATGAGTTAACTCTGCTAGGCAATGAATCTTTGCTTCTTGCTTATGTTCGTTTCGTCAGAGATAAAAGCTTGGTTCAAGAACTATTTTTTGAAAGGCAATTAGAAACAGATACAAAAAAGGAGTCAGCATTTGGTGTTGTTGAGAATTTTTTCAAAGAGAAAGACATCCCGCTTACCAACATTCTTGCTTGTGCAACAGATGCTGTACCATCGATGACAGGTTGTCATCGTGGCTTCATTATTTTCTTGAAAAAAGCTGTACCTGGTGTGTTGACGGTGCACCGTGCAATCCACAGGCTACATCCGGTTGCAAAAAAAACTCAGTGGTCGACTTCACAAATCATTAAGCACTGTTATCACAGTAAATAAAAATCAAGGCACATGCTCTCAATTCTTTACTGTTTCGGCAGCTCTGCACTGGGAATGAGGAAGATTTTGAACATTTTTTGTTGAACACAGAAGACAGATGGCTCTCAAAGAGAGACATTCTGAGACATTTCTGTTCACTTCTTAAAACAATTGTTGAATTCTTCCAAGACTCCAATTTGTTCAATGTGACGAACTAAGAAACATAAAGCATGACATTGCTTATTTGTCAGATGTATTCACAAAGTTCAACGAAGTTAATTAGCAATTGCAAGGGAATTAAATTAATCTTATCAAAGTCAAATCAGCCCTTTCCATTTTTCTGTCCAGGATACAGTTATTCAAACGTAACATAGCCCGTCATGAGCTCTTCAATTTCCATGCCTCTCTGAATTGGAGAAGAAGAGCATGCCAGATAATGACTTTCAAGTGTATTGTGCACACCTGAATGAGCTGTATAGAGACATGTCTGACACATTCCAGTTTTTTTTTTTTTTTGGGGGGGGGGAGGGTATGGGGGAAGAACTGATTTAACTCCAATATGAATTTTGGTTCCAAAAAAAAAAAAAAAACCTTTCTGACCTCTACCCTACACTATGGAACAAGGTCAAGATGTACTTTATTGCCTTCCCTACATCATATTCATTAGAGCGAGGCTTCAGTGCAGTCTTCAAGTTTCTTTCCAAGCAAAGGAACAGACTGAAAATTAATGAATGTCGGGATCTAAGATTTCTTCCAAGTACCTTCAAGCCTGACGTTGAGAAGCTGATGTTCCTGCACCAAGTACATCCATCTCATTAAAACTCTGAACACAATTTTGTTACAGATGAGATGTATATTTACCTTTTCAGATTGTTAAAAAATTGGTTTACTATGTCAGTTTTTATTTGCGAAATAAATAGGCTTGTTTACAGTGTTAAATTAGTTGTTGCTGTGAATTTGCAGTAAACCTAATACAAAGAAAGAGGTGTGTTAGTATGTGTGTGGGGGGGGAGGGAGGGCAAGAATGTAGCCTAGGAGCTAAGGGGGCGGAACCTGAAAAAGTATGGGAACCACTGCTTTATAGGAATGGTTTAAAGGAATGGTAGAAGATTCTCTGCACCAAGTCTATTTTTATTATATTTGTCGGTAATATCTGACATCAGACAATTTAAAGGGAGACAGCTGATGGTAACAGAGAGAGCATGAAGTATACCTCTGTACAAATAACCATTGATAACAGGACTTTAAATTGTAATGTTTTAAGTCAATTCTCGTCAGAGCCAACATACTTCCGGGAGAGAGGGTGAACACCTGTATTCTCTACACTCGTAACATCTCAAATAATTTGGTTAAATTAACAATCAAGTTATGCCTTCAATTTCAGCGTCCTGACCCTTGCACTTCTCTGGACATTAGACCATTATTAAGGTGCTTGGCAACGCATTGTTGGTTAGGTTAATGGGATTTAAGGTCTACTGACTGCGCGAAGACCATTAACGGTACATGGAACCTGTTTAACACCAGTCAGGAATAATTTAATCCCTTAAATTGGGATTAAACAATCAGCATATATACAATTCACGGTATATATATATATATATATATATATATATATATATATATATATATATATATATATATATATATATATATATATATATATATATATATATATATTGTACCAATATATATATATATATATATATATATATATATATATATATATATATATATATATATATATATATTGGTACAATATATCAAAGGTTATGAATCTCCTCCAGCTCCTCCAAAGCCGGATGCGAGCCCAGTATGCAGCATGCATTTCCCCTCTGGATGGTCATGCTGAGTCGCTGGAACATGAAAGTGGCTGCCCTTGGGTCCCTGGTGGTGTCGATGTGTCTGGAACCCAGTCCTTTAAGGAAACGTGTGGCATGTTTTCCCCATGTCCCCAAGGTCTCTGATCCCACTGGGACAAATTGATACTGTAGGCTTATATCCCTGTACTTGTTGATCTTGTACTCCTCCCTGTGGTTAGCAGCTCCTCCATGTCGCCCGACACTGTGATGGATATTGGTGTTAGCTAGTGTGGACACACATGTATAGTCCCATGCTATGAGCTTGCCATTCTTCCAAGGATAGATGGTGATCCCATTGGGGCGGTTTGCTAGGTTGTGGGTATTGTTGGCTGTTAGTGATCGGGGCTCCCTCTCGGCTGGACATCCAGTTGTAGCAAGGGTTCTCTTTATGATGTCATTGACCTCATTGTGTCTTACATGCCAGCCCTTGGTTTTGGAACAGTTAAGACCATGTAGACCATATTGGTTGGCTTGCGCTTCACTGCAAATACACGTATATTCCCTATGATTTGGGGCAGCAAGGCACAGAACCACTGCAATACGAGAGTCTTAGGGTCGAGGCACATTCCCATTGCCGATATGGGAACTGTTTGAAGGAATTCCCCAGAGTGATGTGTGCTCACAGCCTGGAGACAGGCAGTCTCCCTGTCTGATGTTACAGCCCTGAGCATGTAGGCAAGCACCTTTTCAGCAATTGGGCCATCCTAGCTTAACTGTTAGTGAGCCAGTGCTGCACTAGGGTTTGGTGCTGGAGCAACAAGAGTCTCCCATTCAGTGATGGCACTGGCATAGCTAGGGTCCTGTATTCCTGCTGAGTCACTGAGGTTATCACGAAGAATTTGTCTTATTAACTCGTTTGATGCTATGGAAGAAGATATGTGGAGAAATTTTCTCCAGGAGGGGGATATCAGCCCCTTCAGCCCCTTTCAGCCCTGAGGGGCCCAGCCCTCTCAGAAGGGGCAAACATCTTGTTTACTGCCATATCAAGTAATTGATCCCAGATGCAGTACGAGCATGTGACATGGTCACGCGGCCGCAGCTCCTTGCAAGAAACCAATGTTGCAAGTAGTTTAGTTTAATAAGAGACAGTACATCTCTTACCTTAGCAGGAAAATTAAGGAAAATCCTGCTCCCACTGTATTATTATGGTAAAGATAGTGTACATTGTTGTCTATCCTTAAGACAGCAAGAATCAAGCATTCTGTTTTACTTCATAGTGGAAGTTTGGCAAGGTAGAAAAATGTACTAGGTCAGCTTTCTCTTTATGTGCTAGGGGCATTGCAGCGGCGTAGGAGGCTGTGAGGGAGATTACTTTTGACCCTACTGGGACTCACACTGACGCCAGAATAACCAACAAAGAACACTGATCCATGCGTTTGTGTGAACAAATGTCTCACAAAATGCAATAAACACTTACAGAGAAGTGTGATCAACTTCTATAGTGATAAGATTGTGAATAATAAGACAAATCTTGTGGATCATAGTGTACCAGTGTGTGTATGCCTTGACTATAGAAGACATGGACATCCAAGGACACTTCAGCTTCTATCAAGTCAACGATACCTGTCGAGGGTGTAAAGAACACCATAGCTCATGCTACAAGAACAAGGTAGGTTATGAATTATCTTGTAATACAGGGGACTCCACAGTTCTTGTGTCGCAAGGAGTTTGTAATCAACCTATAGTCGGCAGTGAGGTGCAGACTTTTCAGTCCACACAAGTAAGTTTTCCAGTCAGCAATCAGTTAATGAAATGTGCTTACATAATACTCTTTACAGGTAATTTTAAACTATAAAATATTTTCTTTACAGCCCATTGAGAAGTCACTACGACAGCTTCTTAATACCTCTCCTGCAGGGACAGCTGTGTAGGCGAAAGCTGTCTATCAAGCTAAGTTCCCCCTACATTTAATCTTTCACCTTGGTTGTACCATTTCTCAACAATTTGGTCCTTCGAACCGGATGAAGACCACATATATTGTACTACAGTGTACAAATAACTTTTGAGGCAAGGTCCTTTGGAAAAAAGCTAGTGTTTTAAAATATAAATCAGTATAAATGAGTGCCTCCAGGCTTAATCAAAGAGAATGGGCAGCTAATAGAAAACGGGAGATGCTCACCCAGTTTTCACCCAATGGGAGCTGGGTGACTTACCCAACAGAAAATGGGGGATGGCACCCGACATCCACTGCTCTCAAGCTCAAGAAATGCTGACGACATCAACAAACCAGATGATGGTCAGTTTGTCTGAGTGTATGTACACATAGTGTTTATAATGTTTATAGAAAGAAATTAAGAGACATGATTGTGTTTATGTTTGTGTCTTATAGATTTAACTGTTATATTAAAGGAAATTAAATATAAAGTGTAAGCTTTCATATACATATATATATATATATATATATATATATATATATATATATATATATATATATATATATATATATATATATATATATACATATATATTTATATATATATATATATATATATATATATATATATATATATATATATATATATATATATATATATATATATATATAAGTCGTGCCGAATAGGCAGAACTTGCGATCTTGGCTTAAATAGCAACGCTCATCTTGCCATATAGGACAAGTGAAAATTTGTGTATGCAATAATTTCGCCAAAATCATTCTGAACCTAATGAAAAATATATATTTGATTGTGTTTGTATAGTACTAAATTATTGTAAACGTATTTAAAATATATTTAGTTGGGTTAGGCTAAAATAAATTGTTCTTGTTATAATAAGGTTAGGTAAGTTTTCTAAGATTCTTTTGGTGCAAAATTAAAAATTTTTACATTAACAATAATGAAAAAATATATCTTTAAACGTATAAAAGAAAATTTCAGAAAGGATTTAATTTTAAATGAGTTCTTGCTAATTGACCAGTTTTACATTCGGCACGACATATCTATATATATATATATATATATATATATATATATATATATATATATATATATATATATATATATATATATATATATATATATTATTAACCCATCGGTCTTCTCCCAGCAAGGCAGAGTGGCCCTGGAAAGAAAAACTTTCATCGCTATTCACTCCATCACTGTCTTGCCAGAAATGCTCTTAAACTACAGTTATAAACCTGAAACATTAACACCCCTCCTTCAGAGTGCAGACACTGTATTTCTCATCTCCCGAACTTAAGTCCGGCCTGCCTGTTTCCCTGACTCCCTTCACAAATGCTACCTTGCTCACGCTCCAAGAGCACGTCAAGTCCTAAAAGCCATTTGTGTCCAATCGATCTTATCTAACATGCTCACACATGCTTGCTGGAAGTCAAAGCCCTTTGCGCACAAAACCTCCTTTACCCTCTCCCTTCAACCTTTCCTTGGCTGACCCCTACCCCGCCCTCCCTCCACTACAGATTTATACACTCTCGAAGTCATTCTGCTTTATTGCAACCTCTCTACACCCTCAACAACTCTTCGTCTACCTTCTGGATAATAGTTTTGGTAATCCCGCACCTCCTCCTAATTTCCAAACTTCGAATTCTCTGCATTAAATTCACACCACACATTGCCCTTAGACACGACGTCTCCACTGCCTCCAGCCTTCTCCTTGTTGCAACAGTCACCACCCATGCTTCACACCCATATAAGAGCGTTAGTATAACTATATTCTCATACATTCCCCTCTTTGCTTCCATGGACAAATTACTTTGATTCCACAGACTCCTAAGTGCACCACTCACCTTTTTCCCCTCATCATTTCTATGATTCACCTCGTCTTTCATAGACATATCTGCTGACACGTACACTCCTAAATATTTGAATACTTTCACCTCCTCCATACTTTTCCCCTCCAATCTGATATGCAATCTTTCGTCACCTAATTTTTTTTGTTATCCTCATCATCTTACTCTTTCTTATATTCACTTTTAATTTTCTTCTTTTACATACCCTACCAAACTCATCCACCAACCTCTGCAACTTCTCTTCAGAATCTCCCAAAAACACAGTGTCATCAGCAAAGAGCAACTGTGACAACTCCCACTTTGTGTTAGATTCTTTATCTTTTAACTCCACACCTCTTGCCAACACTCGAGCATTCACTTCCCTTAGAACCCCATCTATAAATATATTGAACAACCATGGCGACATTACACATCCTTGTCTAAGGCCTACTTTTACTGAGAAATAATCTCCCTTTCTCTTCTATATACTCTAACCTGAGCCTCATTATCATCGTAAGACTCTTCACTGCTCTCAGTAACCTACCTCCGATTCCATACATTTGCAACATTGCCCCCTAATCCACCCTGTCATATGTCTTTTCCAAATACATAAATGCCTCAAAAACCTCTTTACCCTTATCTAAATACTGTTCACCAACATGTTTCACTGTAAACACTTGGTCTACTTGTCCTATATGGCGAGATGAGCGATTCTATTTAAGCCAAGATGGCAAGTTCTGCCTATTCGGCACGACATATATATATACATATATATATATATATATATATATATATATATATATATATATATATATATATATATATATATATATATATATATATATATATATAGTTAGACAAAATAATATTTTTTCCAGTCGCTTGATTTAATCCTTGCCGGTCCATCTGGTAAATATTATATATTACATTAAAAGAAGTGTTTACTGACACATCTGGTCAGCATATTATTACCTCAATGAAGGACGGATAATTGTTTCATATTACTCAGTATTACATTTCAGTTTCAGTACCTATCATAAGTATCTGTGTCAGCGGTGTTCTTTGTGGCTTGATGTACCTCATCACTACTCCGGTAATTATTCCATCATTTTTATTGGTGGAGATTCGCTCCCTTGTTAATTATGTCAGACTTCTTCAGAGGAACAATTTAGATGAGTCTCTCCCAGTTAATATATTATATCGTCCGGCTGACAGTCACACTGTCCACAGATAATACGTGTGATATGCACACATTTTAAGCATAACAAAACATTATTATTATTAAGACGATGTTTCGCTCAAGGTGAGCTTCATCATACCTTGATAAAGCGTTCTCTTGAGCTAACGTCGTCATGATGAAGTCTTGCTTCACTACATAAGTCTTGCTTCACCACATAAGTCTTGCTTCACTACATAAGTCTTGCTTCACCACATAAGTCTTGCTTCACTACATAAGTCTCGTCTTCACTACATAAGTCTTGCTTCACTACATAAGTCTTGCTTCACTACATAAGTCTTGCTTCACCACATAAGTCTTGCTTCACTACATAAGTCTCGTCTTCACTACATAAGTCTTGCTTCACTACATAAGTCTTGCTTCACTACATAAGTCTTGCTTCACTACATAAGTCTTGCTTCACTACATAAGTCTCGTCTTCACTACATAAGTCTTGCTTCACTACATAAGTCTTGCTTCACTACATAAGTCTTGCTTCACTACATAAGTCTTGCTTCACTACATAAGTCTTGCTTCACTACATAAGTCTTGCTTCACTACACAAGTCTTGCTTCACTACATAAGTCTTGCTTCACTACATAAGTCTTGCTTCACTACATAAGTCTTGCTTCACTACATAAGTCTTGCTTCACTACATAAGTCTTGCTTCACTACACAAGTCTTGCTTCACTACATAAGTCTTGCTTCACTACGTTAGTCTTGCTTCACTACATAAGTCTTGCTTCACTACATAAGTCTTGCTTCACTACATAAGTCTTGCTTCACTACATAAGTCTTGCTTCACTACACAAGTCTTGCTTCACTACATAAGTCTTGCTTCACTACGTTAGTCTTGCTTCACTACATAAGTCTTGCTTCACTACATAAGTCTTGCTTCACTACATAAGTCTTGCTTCACTACATAAGTCTTGCTTCACTACGTTAGTCTTGCTTCACTACATAAGTCTTGCTTCACTACATAAGTCTTGCTTCACTACATAAGTCTTGCTTCACTACATAAGTCTTGCTTCACTACGTTAGTCTTGCTTCACTACATAAGTCTTGCTTCACTACATAAGTCTTGCTTCACTACGTTAGTCTTGCTTCACTACATAAGTCTTGCTTCACTACATAAGTCTTGCTTCACTACATAAGTCTTGCTTCACTACGTTAGTCTTGCTTCACTACATAAGTCTTGCTTCACTACATAAGTCTTGCTTCACTACATAAGTCTTGCTTCACTACATAAATCTTGCTTCACTACAAAAGTCTTGCTTCACTACATAAGTCTCGTCTTCACTACATAAAAGTCTTGCTTCACTACATAAGTCTCGTCTTCACTACATAAGTCTTGCTTCACTACATAAGTCTTGCTTCACTACATAAGTCTTGCTTCACTACATAAGTCTTGCTTCACTACATAAGTCTTGCTTCACTACATAAAAGTCTTGCTTCACTACATAAGTCTCGTCTTCACTACATAAGTCTTGCTTCACTACATAAGTCTTGCTTCACTACATAAGTCTTGCTTCACTACATAAGTCTTGCTTCACTGCATAAGTCTTGCTTCACTACATAAGTCTTGCTTCACTACATAAGTCTTGCTTCACTACATAAGTCTTGCTTCACTACATAAGTCTTGATTCACTACATAAGTCTTGCTTCACTACATAAGTCTTGCTTCACCACATAACTCTTTCTTCACTACATAAGTCTTGCTTCACTACATAAGTCTTGCTTCACCACATAAGTCTTGCTTCACTACATAAGTCTTGCTTCACTACATAAGTCTTGCTTCACTACATAAGTCTTGCTTCACTACATAAGTCTCGTCTTCACTACATAAGTCTTGCTTCACTACATAAGTCTCGTCTTCACTACATAAGTCTCGTCTTCACTACATAAGTCTTGCTTCACTGCATAAGTCTTGCTTCACTACATAAGTTTTGCTTCACTACATAAGTCTTGCTTCACTACATAAGTCTTGCTTCACTACATAAGTCTTGCTTCACTACATAAGTCTCGTCTTCACTACATAAGTCTTGCTTCACTACATAAGTCTCGTCTTCACTACGTAAGTCTTGCTTCACTACGTAAGTCTTGCTTCACTACATAAGTCTTGCTTCACTACATAAGTCTCGTCTTCACTACATAAGTCTTGCTTCACTACATAAGTCTCGTCTTCACTACATAAGTCTTGCTTCACTACGTAAGTCTTGCTTCACTACATAAGTCTTGCTTCACTACATAAGTCTCGTCTTCACTACATAAGTCTTGCTTCACTACATAAGTCTCTTCTTCACAATTAAAACTTCCATAATTATTCCCTTACCCGTACACAGTCTATGTCCTTGTGTTCGTTATCAGTTTTATTTGCTTTTCTCTAACCTCTGATAATAAAAATAAAACTGCTCATAAAAGACTTCAACATATGGAATAAAATACAAAACATACGATCTCCTGTATACTTGTGACGTTCTAGCTCCTCGTTACTAGTTACTTATAGTAATTATAGTTAGTGTAAGTAACTATGGAGAGCATAAGTAACCGTTTATAAAATAACACAATGCAACTATCTGTCTATAATATATATATATATATATATATATATATATATATATATATATATATATATATATATATATATATATATATATATATATATATATATATATATATATATATATATATATGGCGCAAGCAGGGTTCTTAAGACAGGAGTTTAATCCGGGGATAGCTAAGCCAAACAATTAATCTGGGGGATGGCTTAAGCAAGGACTGTAATCTGGGATCGCTGAATTGAGGGATTTCAATGTGGGCTTCAGCTAGAATTATAATCTTTTTTTTTTTTTTTTATTTAAAAAACACAATACACATCATACATGTATGCTATGCTTAGGTTACATAAACAAAGAAACGTGATCCATTAAATAATAAAAACAAACAACTTCACATTCCTTATCCCAGCACTAAACTTATACATAAGAAAAACACGTTCAACAGTAAATGCTTGATTCCCCCTCCAAAGTGCCCAACCAGCACACACAACATACATGTAACTAAAAACAGCCCACACCTGAACATACAGGTGGGTTTATTATATCCATAAACTACAGCCAGTATCTTATAACACAAAAGGCAATATAATCCAAAGAATGTCACACTTATTTACATTATATATGAAACTTTATAAACAAAGACATTCTCATATAATCCAATTCGTTGCACACTCATTAATATTGTATATTAAACTTTATACACAAAGACATAATACTAAACACCTCAAAAATTACAATATAATAAAAGTGACAAAATAGCCATTTCCACACCTTACCACAGAGAAACTAAACACACTATTAAAATAACAAAGATACACACTCATGTTACATAGCACATTATTATTAGTGTGTTAACAATGTTTTGAGTGTTCCCTCTTGTAGTTGTCTCAATTACAAAGATCATTTACCTTATTAAAACTTTGATCATCAATGACCTTTTGTCTTTCAATACATGGTTAAACTAAAACATTCACACACAAGAAAACTCTCCAATTACACCACATCTAACATGTCATCCCTCCCATACAACTCATGACAATCCTACCACATTTACATATCCTTCATTATGGTCATAACTCGCGCTAGAAAAGGAAAATGGTCCCTTAGTACTTAAGTAACCAAATTACTGAGTCCCCTTACCGTTATATTTCTATATGCCTCCGGGAACGCAGTCGCCCACCTGTTACCATAAATGAGTTTATTTCTACAGACTGTGCGATAAATTCCTGCCGCAATTGCCCTTACCCTAATCCCCCCGCCTTTTTCCTTCAAGCCCCAGGAATAAAACAAGAAATCTGTCACAATGTACAGAATGGCTCTTTTTACAACCTCAGACACCCCCCTCACCTCTAAAATTAGGCCACGCAGAAGCTCTACATTGCCCCCACCCATTAACTTGAAGACTCTAGCCAGCCACACCCGTACCTGCCCCAACTCCCTACAAAAATATACGGCATGAAAAGCTGTTTCCGATTCCTCACAATGTTCGCATTTCGCCTCCTTTACCAAACCCATCACACACAAAGCCTGCTTTGACGCTAAAATCCCCATTACAAACCTATAAACTAACTCCCTTACCCGAGGCATTAATCTAAGTTTCTGGAAATCATGCCAAATGGTACCCCAATCATACAAAGGGTATACCGCCACCCCTTGCATCACTTCTGGTTTCCTACTCATCTCTACCAACTTTCCCACCTTGAGCTTTTTTACCTCACCTATTACTAACATAACCCTTAGCATATTCTCACATTCCATCAAGTCCTTTCCTCCCCACCATCGTCGTACATCCCACATCACCCTCCCAACCCTCACCCCTTTTACCCCCCCCCCTCCCTTACGTACTTTTGTTTAACATACATGGCCTTTACCCTCGGCCCTAGCATCAAAAGCCCTACTCCCCCTCTGCGCACATTCGTCATAACCACCTCTTTACTTAGCCATGCTCGTCCAAAACCCCATATATAACGAAGCACCCTTCTCTGTATCTCCTTTATCTCCTGTTCCCGTAAAGGTTACACCACTACCACGTTCCACACTTTACTATAAACCAATGAATTTATTATTATTGCCCTTTGCATTAGAGTAACATCCTTCGCTCTTAGGTTCCTAATCCGTTGTTCAACTTTCTCTCCGACCAATTCCGAATTCCTCCGTCTAGCCTCTTGCTCATCTGCCATATAGATAATCCCACAAATTTTCAGCTGTTCAGTCACATCCCATCCAAACTCCATCCCCATTCTACCCCGCACCCAATCTCCTATCTCTAATAATTTCGATTTAGCCCTGTTGACACGCATGCCTGACGCCTCTCCAAAAAACCTCATTACTCTCTCCACCTTTCGCAAACCTTCGACATCATTGATCAGTATTGTTGTGTCATCTACATAACCAACTACCTCTGTGAACCCCTTACCCTCCTCCTGTAACGTTGTTGCTTCCTCAACCATTCCATAAAACGGGTGTTGCATACATGCAAGCAGAATTTGAGACATAGGACACCCTTGTCTCAAACCTTTCTCCATTTTCAACACGCTACCCAACCTACCATTAATTTTCACCTGAATCGTAGCTTCTGCATACAAGGTCTTCACCCATTTTACTATTCCCTCCCCAAAACCCATAAGCCTTAAAGTGTCAACCATGTACTCTCTATTCACACCGTCATAAGCATTCTCCCAATCAATGCCCAAAATTCCACCACCCTTACAACCCTGCAAAAATTCCCTAATATGACTATGTCCGTCCCTCATACTACGACCCGGAATTCCCAACTGACCCTTGTGCACCATACCACCTATTACCTTCTTCATCCTGTTCCCTAAAATCTTCGCAAAAATCTTATAATCTGTACACATTAAAGATATGGCCCTGTACGTGCTCAGTGTTCTCCCCTCGCTTTTTTTCTTTACAAGCACGACCACACCCGTCCTCTGTCACGTTCCCAATTTCCCTTCCTTCAGCATACAATTCAATACCTGAACCAAACAAACATTTATGGTTTCCCAATGCACTCTGTAAAAATCACTGGAAAGCCCATCAATTCCCGGTGCTTTCCCCTTACTTAAATTGAACACTGCCTCTTTCACTTCCATACTTATTATTCCCTCCAATCCCCCTCTGTCCTCCCCACCTTCACCCCTCCTCTTTCTTTATTAACTATCCCCACATTACCTTTTTCCCATTTCCTTTTAAACCAATAGTCCGCATAATTACTTATCCCCTCAGTTGTCACCAACATTTGCCCCTTAGTATAACCTTCCAAATCGTCACTAACCTCTAAAAGTATCATAGTGGACTCCTGTTGTCTAATGCGAAAACTTCTTAACACACTACCCGACGGTTTATCTCCCCATAGCACGGCATCCATACCTGCCCTTACCCTTAATTCATCAAATCTTTCATTATGTATGTCCCTTAGTCTCCCTCTTAGCCCTGATATTTCTTCAAAAGACTTCCCCTCATCTCTTGCGTAACATTCATTGAGCTGCTGTTCCAAATAATTCTGTAAACCGTACCTCCACCTCGCCTCCTCCCTTCCTTTATATTTATAAAACCCCGCGATACCAGGTTTAGCCCTATTTTCCCACCAATCCAAAATACTCCCTACCCCATCCCTTGCCCTCCACAATTGTCTTCACCAGTCTCTAAACTCTGCGTTCACCACCTCACTCCTCACCAACCTCGCATTTAACTTCCAGAAACTTGAATATACCTTTACCACTCCCTCCCAATCCAGTTCTACCAAAACTGCCCTATGATCCGAAAACCCTACGTCCACTGTTTTTACCCCTCCTACCCTAACTGCCTCCGTTATATAAATCCTATCTAACCTCGCTGAATAATTTCTCCTAACAAAAGTGTAATCCACTCTCCAAGCCCCACTCCCCTCCACGTCCCTCACCCCTGCATCCTGTAAAACATTGCGTAACGACCGTACTACACAACCCGCCCCCCTTGCCTCCACGTCCCCCCCCTTATAACACAGTTCCAGTCCCCCCCAATTACAGTTACTAGAGGTAAACCCCTTAAAAAATACACTAAAACGTCTCTCACAAAATCCTCTTTTACTTTGATTATATTCTCTGCTGGCATATAAACCCCAATGAAACATACTCGAGATGCTCCCCACTCACCATCCACCCTCACTACCCTCCCCCCCCTTCTTCCCACTTTATAATACGTAAGGGACTATTTTCCTTCACAGCCACTGCCACTCCCCCTTTTAACCTAACAGACCCACTTACATACAATTTATAACCCTTTAATGCCAAAGCACAGCCTATCTTATAATTATGTTCTTGTATAAAGCATACATCCACATTATCTCCCCTCAAAAACCATTCCATCCATACTTGTTTCACTTCATTCTTCAATCCATTTACATTTACAGTTACTATCGTGAATTATTTTAAAAGTGGTGGTTTACCCTTTCTTCTTGGCACACACCCTCCTATACCGTCCTGTTGTATGGCATCTTGACAGCTTGCTTATTCACCCCCCCCTATCCCTTCATTATCCCTAGAACCATTGAACCCTACATTACCCCTTCCCTCTTTCCCCTTATGACATACATCCTTTCTCCAAGATTTTACTCCTGTTCTTTGTCCTGGAGTAAGAACACCGTCCATCTCAGACGTTCCTGCAGTTCTCTTACGAGAACTCCCCTCCCCACACACCTCGTCACCTGTCTTTTCCGCCCTATGGACCTCTGCCACAACGTTGTGCACATTAACATTAGTGCACACAGTATTCCTAACCTCCTGATCTTGCTGCACAGTTGCCTGCACCAGGTTACACCCTTCATCCACCTGTCCCTCTTCAACGTCATGCAAAAAGGAACTAAGTACTTCCTCCAGCAAGCCATCCTGTTGTCCCGTACCCTCCTCATCAGACGTCGATGTCGTCTGTCCCTTATCAACTGTTAGCGTTACACTTTCCTCCATAGTCGCCTCAGCCCTATCCACTTCGTCACTCCATCGGCAAGGCATCTTGTTTGGCCTTACTCCTTCCTCCGACACCCCCAGAGCATTCCTCTGATGTAAGATCACTGGTACCTGTTCCCTCCGTCCAGCTTTTTTATAGCATTGGGCCGCCATATGTTCAAAAGAACCACATAATCTGCAAGTCTTCCGCTGCCCTGAGTAGTACACGTAGACCTGCGTTCGGAAAACCTCCATAAATACGTATGATGGAATTGGCTGCCTCAACGTCATTTTCAGCGTAAATGATCCTTCAGGTAGCCCCTCATAAGGTCCATTTTCCCAAACCCCCATCACTGCTGAGTGGATTTTCCCATAGCTGCTAAACACCGCCGTCACATCATGCTCCGTCGCCTCAAAAGGCACGTTTCGTACTTTCACCCACGTCACATAGCTGGACACATCATGTAAGCAGACTTCCACCATAGTGTTCACTGCCAGCCTCTTCTCTTGATATTTGTTGACTATGCTTGTGTAGAATCCTGCGTCTTTAAACTTGATGAAAATTCTCGACACACCATTTACTGCTACTCCATATAATTCTTCGGTCGGTATTCCATATACCTCACTGATGATGGCAGGCAGTAACACGTGCATGGTTGTTCCTGTAAGCGTGCCACGCACCAATTCCACACAAACAGTGCTCACCCGGCGTCCAATGCGATCCGCCATGTTGTATGCACAAAACAGGAAAACTGCGCAGTAAACCAGTTGTATCAGGGGCTACTGCGCAGCCTGTCCGCACGGCACAATAGCGATGCGAACAATGACGAATTAATTAAGTCAGGATTTCAGTTTGGGCTTAAGCCAAGATATGAATAAGGATTGGTTTAGGCCAGTATTTCAATCTTTTTTGAAAAAGGATGCAAGAATTTATTTTAACATAATTTTCAGTATGTTTGTGAAATTTCTTAAACTGGCGTGTCTTGGAGAGTGTGCAAGTGCATTCTAGAGCACTCTACAGTTCACAGAAAATGGAGAGTGTGCGAGTGCACGCTATTGTTCACAGAAAATGGATTGTGAAAGATTAAGTAAGTTTATTCTGGTATACACAAATACAGTTACATAGATTATAATCTGATAATTATCATACATAGCAGCATATATGTAGAGAACCTAGGATAATCCAAAAAAGTCAAAGTGATTTATTTACATTGGGGTCCTCTAAGTGCACTCTACAATACACAGAAAACGGAGAGTGGGGGACTGCACTCTTCACTCTTCGGTTTACAGAAATTGCTGGAACCTGAGTTATTGTTGGCTGAACACACACACACACACACACACACACTCACGCTCTCTCACACACACACACACACACACACACACACACACACACACACACACACACACACACACACACACACACACGCACATACACACACACACACACACACACACACACACAGATCTGGTAGACGAACCAGGGAGGAAAGACTGGGAGTTAGAGCTCCAAAAAAGGGAGGAAGAGTGGGGAAGGAAGATAGTAGAGCTTGGTAAGAAAATGGAGGAGCAGATAGATGAAGAGTGCAGGAAGTGGGAAGTACAGGTCTTAGCAGCAGAAGCTAGGATACAGTGCTTAGAAGAGAAACTGAAAAGCCTGAAACAGATTAGAGAGACAAATGACAATTCAGATGTGACATCAGGAAATTCAATGTCAGGCGCAGACAAGGGAACGGTAAGCAACAACGGAGACATGCCGTACGCGAAGGCCCTATCAGACCCACATGGGGCCAGGGAAAAGACGAGGAGCACACTAAGATTAAATGACAGGTCCAAAGACAATGAAGGTATGCTATATGCAGAGATTCTAACAGCCAGCTGCACTAGCAAGGGACAGCTGGTCATGAAAGACAGTTCACTGAGAATAGAAGTTGCAGATATGACAGGGACTGAAGGCAAGAACATGTCAATGGAAGGAGATAAAATGCCTCAGAGGAAGCAGATGGAGACTCAGTGGGAGGAGGAAAGGGCGAGGTCAGTTTTTGTGTACGGGCTCCAAGAAGCCAAGGGGGACAACTTTGAAGAAATAAAACAGGAGGAGAAAAAAATGATTGAAGGCATCATGAAAACAATAGGTGAGGGCGATATGACCCAGGTGACAAATTTTCAGAGAATTGGTTGGTTTGCGAGTGGAAGGATACGGCCTGTCAAAGTAATTTTCAAGGAAGAATCAGTTCGAACCAGGATTCTGCAAGAGAAAGCAAGACTGAAGGACAAACAGGGGTACCAGAGAGTATACCTCGACCGCGACAGAACACAAGAAGAAAGGAATACACTGAAAGAGAGGTTACAGAGAGGCAAGGAGGAACGAGAGGCAATGACGAAGATGAGCAGGACCCAGACACAGGAGGAAGGGCAAACACACCCCACAGAATCTCCCATCAAAAGACTCCAACCGCGACATTCCCAACGCAACTGAGCAACCTATACTACAACCCACTCACTGATCCCTCTGCCACCAACCCCCATATCACAAACCTCACCCCAACAGCTGTCCCTTATGGGCATTCTGACCCCACCCCCATCATCACAAACCCCACCAATACCACAGCCCCATATAGGCCCCCACCAAGGCTCTCGCTCCCCCAACCCCAATATTCTTGCATGACCACAGTGATAGAAAAGAAACTGAAAGTTTGGTACACAAACGCGGATGGAATAACGAATAAACATGAAGAGTGGAACGAAAGAATCAGTGAAAAATCCCTAGACATCATAGCAGTCACAGAAACAAAACTTGCTGAGACAATAACAGACACAATCTTCCCAACGGGATATCAGATCCTGAGGAAAGATAGAAGGAGTAGAGGGGAGGAGGGGTTGCACTGCTCATAAAACACCGATGGGGATTTGAGGAAATGGAAGGCATGGACATGATTGGAGAAAGAGACTACATTGTAGGTACAATTCAGTCCGGAAAACATGAAGTAGTCATTGGAGTGATGTATAACCCACCACAGAACTGCAGGAGGCCAAGAGAGGAGTACGAAGAAAACAACAGGGTGATGGTGGACACACTGGCTGAGGTGGCAAGAAGAGCTCACTCGAGCAGAGTAAAGTTACTGGTAATGGGCGATTTCAACCACAGGGAGATCGACTGGGAAAACCTGGAGCCACATGGGCAGGGCCGGATTAAGAAGTCTCCGGGCCCTAGGATATTCAGATTGGCGGGGCCCCTTTGAGTTACGGGTAAGCGAAGCGACCCCCTTCCAGCTTGGGGGTGGGGGGGGGGGTCGGTGTGAGCCTGTTTAAGGTCTAATTAAATACATTCTGGCTATTTAGATTAAATTTAATAGGGAAAGTACATCAAGACAACCAAAACCATTTACCAACAGCTATTATAACTATCTTGTTAAATTATGCATTTTAAAGAGAATAAACTCAAGACAGCATAGTATTACTAGATTAGGCTATTAAAGTAGTGACATCATGTACCTATTATATTCAGCATAACCACTACAGCACTATTATTCCCTTTATAAATCACTGACCATTATTGTTATCATTGCATCATGCATAAGACTATCAAATCATATAAACCCAAGAAAATAAAGAATTGTTTATATTCACAGGCACTTCTTAAATAAACTTTTTTCTGGATTTCATACTGGCAAAATCATCAATTATTTTCTGAAAATCAATATTTCTTGTTAGATCAGACTCAATGGTCAACAACGGCTAGGTTACACAATTTGTCTTGGCTCATTTTTGAACGGAGCTGGTTTTTCACTCTTTTCAAAACAGAAAATGAACGTTCTCCTTCACAGTTAGTAGCTGGAAGTGTTAGGTAAAGGCGATACACTGTCAACATTAGGGAAGGTTTCTGAGAGACCTGCATTTCTTATAAATGTTTCAAAGCAGCTGAGGGCGCACATTTTTCAGGTGGAGCTTTAATCTGATTCACATACCCAGAAAAATGAACTATTCAACAAATGTGTCCTGAACATCTGCTGAAAGGTGTTGTTGCAACTTTAATGCAGCTTCTCTCAATTCTGCATCTGGCATAGTAGTAATTTTGAACAGAAATCCAAACTTGTCATTGAGATTCTGGTAGATTTCTTTTCTTTTCACCAATTCTGTAATCAGTGAATCCAGAATGACGAAGTATGTAGCTGTCTTACATTTCTGCCTTGGTAGCAACACAATTTCATTGTCTGGCTCTTCAAAATTGCGTTTCCTCTTCCTTGACCGCTGATGATCAGCCCGGTAACTGTAGTCTTTCTCCAGCAGTTTAGCTTTCTCTTCAAACATTTCAAAAGCTTCATCATTGCGAAGTGAGCTTACAAATTCCACTAAGCCTGCATAGAGGTTAGCACAAGTAGCCATTTCAATTTCAATTTTCTGAAGTGTCTTGTTCGTGGCATTTAACCGTTCCAGTATACAGTCCCAAAGCACACAGAGTAAGGCCAATTCAAAATCTTCCAATTTTGATGCTAAGCTGGCTGCTTCGCTTCTTGTAGTTGCTGTCTGGTCTTCATCCTCTGCTATTTGGATCAAATCAGAACGTATTTCAGCAAAGCTGTCTTTCAAAGCATGTGTTGCATCATGCTGCGCTGATCACCTTGTTGTTGATAATGATTTGATAACATCTCCATGAATGGTTGACTTGAGTATACTCCACCGATGCGTTGAAGCAGAGAAAAAATTAAAGAGTGCTTGTAAAAGTCCAAAAAATGAAACTGTAGCGACACAACACTCCGCAGCACATGACCCAACAAGATTAAGAGAATGTGCTGAGCAGGGAACATATTCAGCAAGTGGGTTGATTTGCTTGATACGGGCTTGCAATCCATTATATTTACCCGACATGTTACTTGCATTGTCGTAGCTCTGGCCACGGCAATCCATAATAGAGAGATCATGTTCAAGCAGAGTATCCAGTACTACATTCATCATTGTTTCTCCATCATGGCCTGAAAGAGGAATGAATTTTATAAAGCGCTCTACAGGCTTACCACTGGAGTCGACAAAGCGAACAATGAATGTCAATTGATCTGTATGTGAAATATCTGGTGTTGAATCTACACTTATTGCAAAGTATTTTGCAGTTTTCACAGCTGCTATAATGTTATTGAGGACCTTCTTAGTCATCAGTTCAATAAATTCATTGCATATAGTAGATGACATGTAAGATACAGTGCCTCTTCCTGCATTCCCAAGGCGTGACACATGATTTGCTAAGAATGGATCGAATTGTGCTAACAGTTCTATGATCCCTAGGAAATTACCATTGTTTTCCGAACCAAAAACCTCATTTTCTCCACGGAAAACAAGTCCTCTTAGAGCTAAGAATTTCACAACAGCAACAACTCTTTTTAGAATTTTTCTCCAATAAGTGCGCTCTTTTTCAGTTTGATTTTCCAAATGAGAATCCAATAAGCCTTTTTTCTGTGCACGAAATACACTGGCTAAAATACAGCTCCTGTGAGTGGTGCTGTTTTCATGTTCCTCGAAACGCTTTGAATTTTTCCTGTCATTGAACCCCTGTGTGAAGGTATTTTCTTTGGTAGAAAATAGCTTGCATGCTGAACAGTACACTTTTCCTGAGCTTTCAGAGTATACCATCCATGATCTTTTCACAGTTTCTGAATTTGCAAGCTTCCTATAAAACAAAGATGACTTTAAACAACGACGACTTCCATCATCATAAATCCTTGCTGATTTCCTAAAGTCAATGTTCAGAGTTTGACTGAAGTTTTCTGCAATGAAAGCATTACGTAGAGAATCTGGGATTACATTTGGCCATGAGGCAGGATCTTTTAAGACAAATCCTGTGGATGAAATGCCCGTTGAGACATTGAGAGGAGACACAAAACAGGTAGATGCTGGCTGAGAAATAATGGAGGAGGGCTTCCTGTATGATCTGACGTATCTGCAGATTCAACTGTACTGGTAACATCAGAAACTGTTTTCGTGAGCATGTCTGTGATCTTTCTGCAGCTTCCTACATCTTTCTTTTTCTGTTCTTCTTCTTGAATTTTCTTCTTTCTTTTCTGTGACCCACTCGCATAAGAACGTCCAACATCACGTTCACGAGATGCCATAATGAGGATGTATCACTGTCTGTAATCATGCAAATACAAATTTTTCATTATCAATTATTATTAATTTTTTAATTATTATTATTTTTTTTCTGTCAATTGGGGGGATATGGCCCTTGTAGCCCCTTTCCTCTGGCTGCGCATCTAAGATTTCAAAACGTTACCAGAAAGGAGTCATATACAGAACTTTTACCATAGATTAGGTTAGTGATTTGGGCTACGAATATTTTACTAATTCATCCTCCTTGATCTCCAATTTACTTAAACAGAAATCATACCGAGTCCAAGAACAATGCACAATGGTATTTATATTACCATTTTCATAACTAAACTAATCATTATGTTTTGCATGATAAATGGCCTACCACCATAGATAAGGACATGAGAATTAAAGAATGCAGGGACAATTTTCAGTTTCACCCAACCAACAATTTTCTGATGTGGCTTATGTGTTTCTGGGGAAATATGTAGTAAATTAATTGATGTTCTACATCACTTCCGTCGCAACTTGAAAACTAAGCATTTGCGACGGAAGTGATGTAGAACATCAATCAATTGAGATCTGTTATTGAAATGATAAAGACTTAAAGACAGGACAAAGTGCTTTTAAAACCTACAAACGGAAGTCAGTTTGCGTTTTTAGTTTTTTCTTTATAGTATTTTTACTAAAAATGCGTCTTTACTGGTCCATGCGTCTTTACTGGTCAAGTAACCCTATCAGGTACCTCCCTTAACATTTAGAGGCGAAAACAAACATTTATCCATACACATCAATATCTATCAACAACACTTCAGTTAATTTGTCACAGTACAAGTCTAGATAACGTTTAATTACTACAGAAAATTGGAGACGAATCTCCCATACTCACCCATTAGCGGGAAAACACAGCTGTTCTGATGTAAACAAAGGCGTGTTGAGTGTTGCCATCTATGGTTAGGTTTATTTATTTTTATTTTATTTTATTTCATTATTTATTTTTGTTTTGATTAATTTTTAAAAATCAATTTACCCTCCAAACACTTGAACTTTTTAGGTAGGGACCCCTTTGCACTTGCACCATGTGCGCAGTCTTGGATGAGCCCCTGAACCCCTTGGACCGCGGGGCCCTAGGCAAATGCCTAGTTTGCCTATGCGGTAATCCGGCCCTGCACCACTACCACTGGTAGTGATACTGGCACAGTGGAAGAGCTGCTGGTAGTGGTACAGTGGTGGTATAGGTACAGTGTTCGTAGTGGTATAGTGGTGGTAGTTTTACAGTGGTGGTAGTGGTACAGTGATGCTAGTGGTGGTAGTGATACAGTGGTGGTAGTGGTACAGAGGTGGTAGTGGTACAGTGGTGGTAGGGGTATAGTGATCGTAGTGGCGGTAGTGGTACAGTGGGAGCAGTGGTTCAGTGGTCGTAGTGGTGGTAGTAGTACACTGGTGGTAGTTGTTCAGTAGTGGTAGTGATACAGTGGTGGTAGTGGCACAGTTGTAGTAATGGTGGTAGTGGAACAGTGGTGATAGTGGTATAGCGGTTGTAGTGATACAGTTGTGGTAGTGGTACAGTGGTAGTAGTGGTGGTAAAGGTACAGTGGTGGTAGTGGTACAGTGGCATTAGTGGTGGTTGTGGTACAGTGGTGATAATGGTGGTAGTAGTACATTGGTGGTAGTGGTACAGTGGTAGTAGTTTTACAGCGGTGGCAGTTGTACAGTGGTAGTAGTGGTGGTAGTGATGCAGTGGTTGTAGTGGTACAGTGGTTGTAGTGGTGGTAGTGATACAGTGGCAGTAGTGGTGGTAGTGGTATAGTGGTGGTAGTGATACAGTGGTGGTAGTGGTACAGTGGTGGTAGTGGTATAGTTGTGGTAGTGGTACAGTTGCGGCAGTGGTGATAGTGGTACTGTTGCGGTAGTGGTGATAGTGGTACAGTGGTGGTAGTGGTGGAAAAAGTACAGTGGTGGCAATGGTACAGTGGTGGAAGTAGTACAGTGGTGGTAGTGGTTCAGTGGTGGTACAGTGGTGGAAGTGGTGCAGTGGTGGTAGTGGTTCAGTGGTGGTTGTGGTGCTAGTGGTACAGTGGTGGTAGTGGTGCAGTCGCGGTCCTGGTACAATGGTCGTAGTGGTGGTAGTGGTAGTGGTGGTGGTAGTGGCACAGTTGTAGTAATGGTGGTAGTGGTACAGTGGTGATAGTGGTACAGCGGTTGTAGTGATACAGCTGTGGTAGTGGTGGTAGTGGTACAGTGGTAGTAGTGGTGGTAAAGGTAGAGTGGTGGTAGCGACGCAGTGGTGGTAGTGGCACTGTGGCAGTACTGGTGGTAGTGGTACAGTGGTGATAGTGGTGGTAGTAGTACATTGGTGGTAGTGGTACAGTGGAGGTAGTTTTGCAGCGGTGGCAGCTGTACAGTGGTGGAAGTGATGCAGTGGTGGTAGTGGTACAGTGGTAGTAGTGGTCTAAGTGGTACAGTGGCAGTAGTGGTGGTAGTGGTACAGTGGTGATAGTGGTGGTTGTAGTACAGTGGTGCTAGTGGTACAGTGGTCGTAGTTTTACAGTGGTGGCAGTTGTACAGTGGTGGTAGTGATAGTAGTGATGCAGTGGTGGTAGTGGTACAGTGGTAGTAGTGGCGGTGGTAGTGATACAGTTGTGGTAGTGGTAGAGTTGCGGTAGTAATGGTAGTGGTACTGTGGTGGTAGTGGTATAATGGTGGTAGTAGTGGTAGTGGTGGTAGGGGTACAGTGGTGGTAGTGATACGTGGTGGCAGTGGTACAGTGGAGGTAGTGATGCAGTGGTGGTAGTGGTACAGTGGCGGTAGTGGTGATAGTGGTACAGTGGTGGTAGTGGTGGCAAAGGCACAGTGGTGGTAGTGGTACAGTGGTGAAAGTGGTACAGTGGTGGTAGTGGTTCATTGGTGGTACAGTTGTGGAAGTGGTGCAGTGGTGGTAGTGGTTCAGTGGTGGTTGTGGTGTTAGTGGTACAGTGGTGGTAGTGGTGCAGTCGTGGTACGGGTACAGTGGTACAGTGGTACGTGGTACAGTGGTGCTATAGGTACAGTGGTGGAAGTGGTACAGTGGTAGTAGTGGTTCAGTGGTAGTAGTGGTTCAGTGGTGGTACAGTGGTGTAAGTGGTGGAGTGTTGGTAGTGGTACAGTGGTGGTAGTGGTACAGTGGTGGTAGTGGTACAGTGGCGGTAGTGGTACATTGGTTTTAGTGGTACAGTGGTGGTAGGGGTACAGTGGTCGTAGTGATGGTAGAGATATAGTGGTGGTAGTAGTACAGTGGTGGTAGTGGTACAGTGGCGGTAGTGGTACATTGGTGTTAGTGGTACAGTGGTGGTAGGGGTACTGTGGTCGAAGTGGTGGTAGTTGTACAGTGGTAGTAGTGGTTCAGTGGTGGAAGTGGTACAGTGGTGGTAGTGGTACAGTGGTGGTAGTGGTACAGTGGTGGTAGGGGTACAGTGGTCGTAGTGGTGGTAGTGGTACAGTGGTTATAATGGTGGTAGTAGTACAATGGTGGTAGTGGTACAGTGGTGGTAGTTGTACAGCGGTGGCAGTTGTACAGTGGTGATAGGGGTACAGTGGTAGTAGTGGTGGTAGTGGTACAGTGGCAGTAGTGGTGGTAGTGGTACAGTCGTGGTAGTGATACAGTGGTGGTAGTGGTACAGTTGTGGTAGTGGTACAGTTGCGGCAGTGGTGGTAGTGGTAGAGTTGCGGTTGTGGTGATATCGGTACAGTCGTGGTAGTGGTACAGTTGCGGTAGTGGTGATAGTTTTACAGTGGTGGTAGTAGTACAGTGGTGGTAGTGGTATAGTGGTGGTAGTGGTACAGTGGTGGTAGTCGTACAGAGGTGGTAGGGGTACAGTGGTCGCAGTGGTGGTAGTTGTACAGTGGTAGTAGTGGTTCAGTGGTGGTAGTGGTACAGTGGTGGTAGTGGTACAGTGGTGGTAGGGGTACAGTGGTCGTAGTGGTGGTAGTGGTACAGTGGTAGTAGTGATTCAGTTGTCGTAGTGGTGGTAGTAGTACACTGGTGGTAGTTGGTCAGTAGTGGTAGTGTTACAGTGGTGGTAGTGGTACAGTTGTAGTAATGGCGGTAGTGGTACAGTGGTGATAGAGGTACAGGGGTTGTAGTGATACAGTTGTGGTAGTGGTGGTAGTGGTACAGTGGTAGTAGTGGAGGTAGTGGTACAGTGGTGATAATGGTGGTAGTAGTACATTGGTGCTAGTGGTACAGTGGTGGTACTTTTACAGCGGTGGCAGTTGTACAGCGGTGGTAGGTTTACAGTGGTAGTAGTGGTGGTAGTGGTACAGTGGCAGTAGTGGTACAGTGGTGGAAGTGGTACAGTGGTAGTAGTGGTGGTACAGTGGTGGTAGTGGTGGTAAAGGTACAGTGGTGGTAGTGGTACGGTTGCGGTAATGGTGGTAGTGGTACAGTGGTGGTACATTGGTGATACAGTGGTGGTAGTGGTACAGTGGTAGAAGTGGTACAGTGGTAGTAGTGGTGGTACAGTGGTGGTAGTGGTACAGTGGTGGTAGTGGTACAGTGGTGGAAGTGGTACAGTGGTAGTAGTGGTGGTACAGTGGTGGTAGTGGTACAGTGGTGGTAGTGGTACAGTGGTACAGTGGTAGCAGTGGTGGTACAGTGGTGGTAGTGGTACAATGGTGGAAGTGGTACAGTGGTAGTAGTGGTGGTACAGTAGTGGTAGTGGTACAGTAGTGGTAGTGGTACAGTGGTAGAGTGGGTTGGGCTGACGTTCAGCTGGTCACTTACCACCTGGTGTGTGACGTGATATTTATGTAGTTCCATCTTTACCATTTACTATTTTCAATTTGTGGAGACTGAGCTCCAGCTCTTGTGCCCTACGTAAGGCGTCACCTAGCTCTCTCTCTCTTTCTCTCTCTCTCTCTCTCTCTCTCTCTCTCTGTTGCAACCCCTGAATGGGTCACAATGTATATAATGTATATTACCTTTTCATATAATTTTATATTGCTAATATTTGCGATAATAGCTAAATCGTAAATATATTGCTTTATATTATTATTTGACTTAGTTATATTGTTAGGTAGGATGTAACATTCATATATTGTTATTATGTGCTCATAGTTAGGCAGTCTTGATTGTCTAACTACTGTAATTATCGCTCGTGGCTCGTTACTCTGCCGGCTTCGGTGTTGCTGGGCAGCAACTGTCCACGGAGCTATCATGTGATCGACGGGGGGGGGTTCACACCTCGCTGGGCTAGACTCTCTTGGTGGTTGGACGTATTCCTGACAAGACTTGCCTAACTCTCCCTTATTGGCCCTTGTTGGAAGATCGCCTCAGTAGCTTCCTTGTTGGTTCTGTAGAACTCTGTTCACAGAACACTGTCTAGACTTAGTAATTTTCGACGTTGAACTGAGGTTGTGTGTCGCATAGACACTCTGAGCAACTCAGGTCCTGAGCTGTAGCTTCTGACCTAATTTGTACTGGTATCTGTGTATTGTCACAGTCGGGGATTTTCTTATGCTGAACTTAGATTCAGTAGTATGGGAGTTTTGTGACTTTTGTGGAGGATCTGCTGATGGTCCCTACTTAGTGTCGTTATATTATCTTCTTGATCCTGATTCTGTGTCGCAGTTGCTTGTTATATAGCTATTGGGCTTAGCAATCGTTTTATTGTTCAAGCAAGGTGTTCTGATTGCTAGGTGGTCAAGAAGTTAGTTGATGTGAGGACTTTGTCAGTCATTGGTTTAAGTCTAGTAGAGTCGTGAGACATAGCGAACTACTTAAAGCACTTACACACATACACACAAACTTATTTGTACATATTTGTAATATCTTATTAAATGTTAATGTACCAGAGGGTACTTAAGATATAAAGATGTGATATGTGCCTTCAGCACAATACTACTGTACACCAGAGAAGTGATTATTTTGATTATGTTCATTACATTAATTTAATTTGATAATATACTCCTAAACATCTTGATTGTTAATAAATTTATTAAATTTTAATTTCTCTAGTTAGTAACCTACCAGTTGTAATCCTGAAGCACTAATAATTATTATTGAATTCTAATGGATAATTGGACAAGGATACTGACTACTTGTTACAAAAACCCAGTAACAGGCTGGATGCTAGAAGGGCAGTCCTTTCTAGTATTCACCGGAGATCTCTATGCTTATTAGAAATCGCGTTTTTTGTAACACTCACTCTCTCTCTCTCTCTCTCTCTCTCTCTCTCTCTCTCTCTCTCTCTATCTATCTATCTATCTATCTATCTATCTCTCTCTCTCTCTCTCTCTCTCTCTCTCTCTCTCTCTCTCTCTCTCTCTCTCTCTCTCTCTCTTTCTCTTTTACACAGGGTTTGACGAGATTAGGTGATTCAGGATCCCTAACTTTATTGACAAGCTAAGAGCTGTTACCTACATCAGCTCATTTGAAAGCATTTTTATTGTTATGAAACATAAAAGTAGGGAACAGGATGAAGTTGGAGCCATCTGTGGGCCAGAATTTTCATTTGATCAACTGACTTTATCTCGTTGACATCATATTGCTGTGCGAATGTGTTCCATACTCGAGTCATCCTGGGCATAAATGATCTCAGATGAAGTGATGTTCTGGAGAAGGGTACAGCCAGAGTGAAGTTGAAAGTTAAGATACAAGGGCAATATCTGGTTATCTTTATTGTAGACGTTTCGCCATCCAGTGGCTTTATCATCCAGATGATTACCGCATCTTTTGTATATAGTTCTACTGTATTCTAATTATGTCCTAGAATCTGTATTGATAAAGCCACTGGATGGCGAAACGTCTACAATAAAGTTAACCAGAAGTTGCACATGTGTCTTAACTTTCATCTTGTCGGTATTTTATACCTTCCTTGCACAGAGTGAAGTTGCTGCTTTCTGCCCGTCTTGTGGTATAAAAGCCTGCTTCACGCTGTCCTCGAAGTGGAGCCAAGTGTGGTACTTTGACAATGTTGGCCTTGTTCGTAACAGTAAGGCCACCTACATCCCTCCTGTGTTGAAAGCAGAATGACAGATCTGCCAGAATAGATAGATCTGTCCAGAATGTGATGGTGAATGTGATGATAGATCTGTCCATTCTGCAGCATACTCAAGGTGTGAGCATACTTGTGCCTCATACAAAATCTTGCAACCCCTACTGTCAAGCAGATGCGAGATACGTCAAAGTGGTGTAAGCTTCCTGGCTGCCTTGTTTGCAAAATTTACAACGTGGTTCTTCATGGCCAGTTTGGAGTCAAATTTCACGCCAAGGATAATAACTTTTTCCCCAGGTCTCTCTCTTTCTTTCTTTCTTTCTTTCTCTGATTCTCTCTCTCTCTCTCTCTCTCTCTCTCTCTCTCTCTCTCTCTCTCTCTCTCTCTCTCTCTCTCTCTCTCTCTCTCTCTCTCTCTCTCTCTCACAAATAAATTAAGTTTAAGCAGTCGTTTCTTCTTGGTTTGTGAAAATATTCTTTCCTAAATCTTTCCTAATTGCACTTTAGATGAGAGATTACAGAGGCAATCCTTGACTGAATATTGATAAGATGCTCTCTTCTTTATCACGGCTTTCTCTCCATCTTTATCATCCTCCGCCTTTGCTCCCTTGGTCTCCTATCATAGTTCCTTTAGTTCCTTCTTTCTTTCTCCCTCTCTTTTCCCCTTTATGCCCCTGCCCATACTTTTAGATATCTCTGTGTTTTTATTCTCTTGTTTTCCTCTTGATTTGCTCCCTCCTCCCTCTTTCGTTATTATTTCCTGTTTCTCTTCATTGGTTCCTTTATTATCGTTATCTCATCTTCTCTAACATTCTTTAAAACTCATTTTTTATATCCTGCATTCCATTATATTTTCATTTGTTTTTCCTCTTTTAGTTTATTTTAACCTTCCTTTCCTCCTCTTCTTTCGGTATACTTTCTAATTCCTTCATTCATTCTCTTTTCCTGTAATGCCTAATCCCTCCGATATTCCTATTTTCCCTTCCTTTCTAATCTCTCTAATCTTCCTCTTTCCATGTTTCTTATTATTTGCCCATGACTAGCATCTCGCTTGGCATTACTTGCCCATGACTAGCCCCTCACTTGGCATTACTTGCCCATGACTAGCCCCTCACTTGGCATTACTTGCCCATGACTAGCACCTCACTTGGCATTACTTGCCCATGACTAGCCCCTCACTTGACATTACTTGCCCATGACTAGCACCTCACTTGGCATCACTTGCCCATGACTAGCACCTCACTTGGCATCACTTGCCCATGACTAGCACCTCACTTGGCATCACTTGCCCATGACTAGCCCCTCACTTGGCATTACTTGCCCATGACTAGCACCTCACTTGGCATCACTTGCCCATGACTAGCACCTCACTTGGCATTACTTGCCCATGACTAGCACCTCACTTGGCATCACTTGCCCATGACTAGCACCTCACTTGGCATCACTTGCCCATGACTAGCACCTCACTTGGCATCACTTGCCCATGACTAGCCCCTCACTTGGCATTACTTGCCCATGACTAGCACCTCACTTGGCATCACTTGCCCATGACTAGCACCTCACTTGGCATTACTTGCCCATGACTAGCACCTCACTTGGCATCACTTGCCCATGACTAGCACCTCACTTGGCATCACTTGCCCATGACTAGCCCCTCACTTGGCATCACTTGCCCATGACTAGCCCCTCACTTGGCATTACTTGCCCATGACTAGCCCCTCACTTGGGATTACTTTCCCATGACTAGCACCTCACTTGGCATTACTTGCCCATGACTAGCCCCTCACTTGACATTACTTGCCCATGACTAGCCCCTCACTTGGCATTACTTGCCCATGACTAGCCCCTCACTTGGCATTACTTCCCCATGACTAGCCCCTCACTTGGCATTACTTGCCCATGACTAGAACCTCACTTGGCATCACTTGCCCATGACTAGCACCTCACTTGGCATCACTTGCCCATGACTAGCCCCTCACTTGGCATCACTTTCCCATGACTAGCCCCTCACTTGGCATTACTTGCCAATGACTAGCCCCTCACTTGGCATTACTTGCCCATGACTAGCACCTCACTTGGCATTACTTGCCCATGACTAGCACCTCACTTGGCATCACTTGTCCATGACTAGCACCTCACTTGGCATCACTTGCCCATGACTAGCCCCTCACTTGGCATTACTTGCCCATGACTAGCCCCTCACTTGGCATTACTTGCCCATGACTAGCACCTCACTTGGCATTACTTGCCCATGACTAGCACCTCACTTGGCATCACTTGCCCATGACTAGCACCTCACTTGGCATCACTTGCCCATGACTAGCCCCTCACTTGGCATTACTTGCCCATGACTAGCCCCTCACTTGGCATTACTTGCCCATGACTAGCACCTCACTTGGCATTACTTGCCCATGACTAGCACCTCACTTGGCATCACTTGCCCATGACTAGCACCTCACTTGGCATCACTTGCCCATGACTTGCACCTCACTTGGCATCACTTGCCCATGACTAGCACCTCACTTGGCATCACTTGCCCATGACTAGCCCCTCACTTGGCATTACTTGCCCATGACTAGCCCCTCACTTGGCATCACTTGCCCATGACTAGCACCTCACTTGGCATCACTTGCCCATGACTAGCCCCTCACTTGGCATCACTTGCCCATGACTTGCACCTCACTTGGCATCACTTGTCCCTCATTTACCCTCACTTGCTCAACTTATTTGCCCCCACTTGCCCCTCACTTGACCACTCTTGCCCCCACTTGCCTCTCACTTGGCCTCACTTGACCTCACTTACCCACACTTGCCTTTATTTGCCCCCAGTTCCTTCCTATTTACCCTCACCTGGCTTCACTTGCTCACACTTGCCCTCACTTGCTGTTACAAAAAACGCGATATCTATTAAGCATAGACATCTCCAGAGAATACTAGAAAGGTCTGCCCCTCTAGCATCCAGCCTGTTACTGGGATTTTGTAGCAAGTAGTCAGTATTTTGGTACAGTTTTCCGTTAAAATTTATCATGATATTTTTGGACAGCAACTGATAGGATACTAACTAATCGAAATTAAAATTATAATGTTTATTAACAATTAAAGTTGTCTAGGTGGATAAAATCAAATTAAAAGCTCTTTATATAATTAAGGTTATAAGCTCCTACACTTCTCTCGTATTGGAAAAGTAAGATATACAGTATAATCATGCTGAAGGGACCTTCAACGGATCCTTCATAAAAGGCATAAAACTCCCTTAATACTGAATCTAAGTTCAGCATTACTAAATCTCCGACTACGATTGTGTATAGATGCCAGAACAAATTAGATCAACTCAGGACCTGGGTTAAATTAATGTCAGAGCGACACACAGTCTCGATAAAACGTCGAAAATAAAGTTTGCTCTGTGAGCAGAGTTGCACAGAGTTACGAGAAGTATGTTTCATCTCACCACCGACGTTATAGTGTACCAGAGTCTAAATAAAAAACACAAAACCGGAGACAAGAGAGGGAGCATTGGTCGAACCAGCACAAGAAAAGAGAGTTGAAGGCAGAGCGTCTCCCAACTCAGGTGCGATCACACCACTAATCACGTGACTCTCCCGTAGACTGCCCAGCTACCCCTGCACCGAGCTTGCAGAATAATTATATAAAGGAAGATACTTTTAATTTAGCTAATATTGAAAATATCACCAATATAAAATTATATGAAGAGATAACATACATTATATACATCGAATATACATTGGGCCCCATTCAGGAGGTGCAATACTTGCCCACTTTTGCCCTCACTTGCCCATCACTTGCCCAAGCTTGCCCTCACTTGCCTCTCATTTGCCCTCACTTGCCTCTCAGTTACCTTCACTTGCCCATACTCGCCCTTATTTGCCCCCACTTCCTCCTCATTTACCCTCACTTGGCTTCAGTTGCTCACACTTGCCCACACTTGCCCTCACTTGCCCTCACTTGGCCTCACTTGCCCCTCACTTGGCCTCACTTGCCCCTCACTTGCCCTCACTTGGCCTCACTTGCCCCTCACTTGCCCTCGTCTCTCTCCCCTCTGCCATTTATCTGCCATCACAGTCATGTTTCCCTGAAACTCGTTTTTTACATCGTTACACGAGATTAAATTGACACGTTCGCAGCTGTCTGCAGGTGTCTGTACATTCACTACTGTTGGTACGCCTGTTCGCAGCTGTCTGCAGGTGTGTATGTACATTCACTACTGTTGGTACGCCTGTTCGCAGCTGTCTGCAGGTGTGCCTGTACATTCACTACTGTTGGTACACCTGTTCGCAGCTGTCTGCAGGTGTGTCTGTACGCACAGCTGTACGTATGTATATACAAATATGGCTTTATTTATGTATGTACACTACTGAAATTAGGTGCGCACACACGGCTGTAAGTATCTGTGTATGCACACCACTGTATGTACGTATGTGCGTACATGGTTAGATGAACGCGTGTACGCACATGGCTGCCGAAACATCTGTAAGCACATGGCTGTAGTACAGCTGTAGTGAAGTTGTAGTACAGCTGTAGTGCAGCTGTAGTATAACTGTAGTGCAGGTGTAGTACATCCGTAATGCAGCTGTAGTGCAACTGTAGTGCAGCTGTAGTATAGCGGTAGTGCAGCCGTAATACAGCTGTAGTACAGCTATAGTGTAGCTGTAGCCCTCAACTAACCACCAATCATACTGCATCATTTGTATGTGCAGATATATAGAAGACTTTAAGCCATCCACCAACAACAAATTACCTTTCATTAGTGGAATCCCTTTGGAGTCAAATGCGATGTTCGTGGCTTTCACAGAGACCCACACAAAAGATCACTTTGACAATGAAATATGGATATCAGTGTACAACTTATTTAGATGCGACGGGAAAAAATAGTCAACAAGGGGAGGTTGGCCTGTTCGTCAAAAATTCACCCATCTGTAAAGTTACTAAGCACTATAAATGATGCAGTTGAAGTTTTGGCAGTAAAGTCGCCAGACGCAACTTTGCAACAGTTCAAGGAACAGCTGTCACTGGTCAACAACCAAACTGCTTCCGAGACCTGAGTATCAAGTTCCAACTAATTTTAAGTCACTGATAATGAAGATCATAGTTAAAATTGTTTGTTAGCTCTACTTTTCAGTATATACCTACGTGTCACAACAGGTTCCAACAGGCTTGTGACAGTGTTTCTTACCACACTCACAGTCTGATTGACCTCCATTATTGTTCCAGCAGTCATAGAAGGTGGTTGTGATGTCCAAGTTTATATTCTGAAAGGTGGTTGATTTTCTTAGCCAAACACTTTTTAAACTTATAATAAATATTGACTGTGCAAGCTGTTGATATGCATGTGAGGCATATTTACATTAATTTTATTTTAAAGGACATAAGAATGGAGGAACGCTGCAGAAGGCCTACTGGCCCATACAAGGCAGGTTCTTATCAAAACGACCTCTACCCAAAGCTACCCAAGAATTTACTCCCGTACCCAATGACTCTAACCAAACCCAGCCCCTCCCACTCATATATTTGTCCAACCTCTTTTCAAAGCTACCCAAGGTCCTAGCCTCGATCACCATACTGGAAAGCCTCGATATAAATACTTCTGCTTAGTTGTCATGCTCTGTATTATAATGATAAATTAATGAATAAATTTTCTGTTTATTTTCTAATTGTTTATTGTTTTCTTCTTTCAGATGCCTCGTACTTGTGTGAACAGAGCAGACAACTTCTGCTACATTTGTGATGAGGTGACCTCTGCATTAATTAAGAAGCACCGTATAACTGCTACGGTTAGAAAGGCATATCACCTATATTATGGATGCAAAATTGGTGACCAGGATAAGAACTGGGCTCCACATATATACTGCAACAGTTGTGCTACTAACTATTTACATTAGTGACGAAGGGATTTCTCGGAAACAGAAGGGAAGGCAACTATAAAGAATTCGTGGAAAACCTCATCAAAGCTTACAAGAATATAGAATGAAACGTGTCACTTAAAATCCACTTTTTGGACTCACATTTAGACTATTTTCCAGCGAACTGTGAGGCAGTTAGTGACGAACATGATGAAAGGTTTCACAAAGATATTTCAACCATGGAAAAATGGCACAAGGGCAAATGGGGCACAAGAATGATTGCAGATTATTGCTGGACATTGGCAAGAGATGATTCTTCAGCCCAATATAAGCGTCAAACAAAAAGGCAGAGAGTAGGTACGTATTAAAGTTTAAAACATACTTACACATATTGTACGTTATAATAAAATAATCAAATATTACATGTCTTTAGCCAATGAACATTTGGATTCAGGACATGAAAATACATAAGAATTAACTAATCTCATTTAAGAAGCATACAACTTCTCAAAAATTGTTGACCAGTGATAAATAATTGGTAACTCACTGGAAAATCTTCAAATCTCAGCCCCAAACATCCTCTTGCTTGACGATTTCAATTTAAGAAATTTAAAATAAAAGAACGTGGAGAATAATGTCATAGCAGAGATTATCCCAAGAGGCAGCTCAGATGAAAATTCTCACACAAATGAGCTGATGAATCTTTGTAAAAAAGACACTTTAAGCCAGAAAATAGTGGCGCTAACAAAACTGGAAAATAAATTTGAGCTTATTTTCACAAATAATGATGACCTTGTACGAAATATAACGGTATCAAAGACAGAAAATTTAATCACAATCTAATCGAGGTTCAAACTTGTATGCACAGCAGCATCGAATGGAATCAAATAAATTATTTCCTTAACAAAACATGTTGGAAAAATATCTTAAATGACATGGATTCAATCTACTCTCTAGGAAGGGTCAATTCTGGCTCTCAACGTATTCTCAACGCACATTTTCCTAAGGAAAAAGTAAAGATGTACACTAGAAACGAAGAGTTGCTTCCTCTCAGGCGAAGGTGAAAAATCACAAAGCTTATCAAGGGAGCTAGACTACCTGAAATACGGAAGGAAACACTGACTAGTGAAATAGAAAATATTGAACTTAAGTTAAATTAATCTTACAGAACCCAGAAAGACAGGAGGACCTAAAAGTCATCAATGAAAATGAAAGAAATCCCATAAACTTCTTTTCACATGTCAAAAAAAAAATGCAAGAAAATCACTTCCAGTATTGGGCCCTTCCTTATGTACTGAAGTCTCAATTTGAATCTTGCTTAGTGAGCCGTTAAGATAATCCAGAGCATTCATTAAATAATCTAGTTTTATAGCGTGCACGATAGCCTTAATTATAAATGAATCGAGCTTGAATAACCCACTACTACCATTATATGAAGAATGTTTATCGTGTTTAATAATTGCAGACTCGAGAAAATTTCTTTCTAGCCATGAAGTGCATGAAATACTGAGCAGAATTATTAGAGACTCGTGTGTGGTTGAATACTGCATTTGTATCTTGAGCAATTCTTAGAGAATACTGATGTGTAATTCTAACATTTAAAGATTTGCCAGTCTGTCCCACATACAAGCTGCATCCTTGGCACATAATCCCTTACACACCACCTACACATTGTTCAAGGGAATTCTTGATCAACATACTCTTAACAGTAAGTGAATTTTTAAAAACAACTTGTATATTGTTTCACTTTAGGGCATTCGGTAGGACTGAAAAAATCTCAGTGTATGGCAGGAAAAGCACATTCTTGTTATGGGGAGTTATAAGTTTTCTAGCTGCCAACAGAGAAGTCTCTACAAATTCTTTTGGATAACATAGTTTTCAGTAATATCGAAGATTTTCCTAATTTCTTTCTGAGTGTTACACACTCTGTAAACTCTCACAAATATGATAAGAAAAACACTTCTTTTTACTCTGTTTTCATGGTTGCAGTAACTGTGCCTCGTGGTCTGGTGGCAAAAGCTCTCGCTTCACAAGGCCTGTATACCTTGTACATGTATTTGTAATAAGTAAAGATATTATTATTATTATTATTATTATTATTATTATTATTATTATTATTATTATTATTATTATTATTATTATTATTATTATGTGAACACACGCTCGTAGGCATCCTATATACTGTAAACTTAAGCATTCTATCAACTGTGTGGATGAGAACATTTAAAAGCGGAAGTTCAGAGTCGACTTTCTCTACGGTGAACTTAACACAAGGGATAAGAGGGTTAGTCTCGGTAAAAATGTAATAGTAATAAATCTGCTGAGCTTTATTACTAATTTCTGCAACTTTGCAAACTCCTGATGATGTGCTGATTGAAACACGAAATACCTAGAGCTATTATTCAGCTCCCCGTGTCGTCGTTTAGCTTTATGTATACATACACACACACACACACACGCATATATATATATATATATATATATATATATATATATATATATATATATATATATATATATATATATATATATATATATATATATATATATATATATATATACATGTCCTCGGATGAGGGTGCTTCATTCTTTGTAGGATTGCCTGGTCCCGTGGATTAGAGCGTCATGTGTGATTTGCGCTCACCATGCGGTGGGCCAAAACGACATGGGTTTGAATCCTCGGCTAGTCGCAGTCTTACTATTGATTAATACCACTCGTTCGTGGTTACAGTATTATATATATATATATATATATATATATATATATATATATATATATATATATATATATATATATATATATGTCAAGTCAAATAGGTAAAATTGGTCAATTAGCATGAACTCCTTTAAAATTATGTCCTTTCTAAAATTTTGTCTTATATATTTAAAGATGTATATTTTTTTTCCTTAATTTTGTACCAAAAGAACCTTAGAAAAATTACCTAACCTCATTACAACAAGCGATATTTAATTTACCTTAATCAAACTAAATATATTTTAGAAAAGTTTACAATGATTTAATAATAAACAAACACAATGAAACTTTTTTTCTTTAGAGTCAGAATGATTTTTGCGAAATTATTGCATATACAAATTTTCGCTTGCCTTATTCAGCAAGAAGAGCGTTGCTACTTAAACGATAATCGCGAGTTTTACCTATTCGGCACAACATATATACAGTCGAACCTAATTAATTCATTCGAGATGTCCATTCGACAACCAAAATAGACGACAGTTAAAGCAATTTTCCCGTAAAGAATAATGTAAATATAATTAATCCGTTCCAGACCCCTACATACAATTATAAAATTGTATACTAAAAGAAACTTTAATTGAAATATTGTACAGTAAATTAAAATTTAACTGCCTCTTACTTGTCAGAGGAGAGTTAATGGCATCCTGGAAGCAGGTGGTGGAGGAGAGGAGAGGGGATGTTACTGCTTTGAAGGAGAGTAACTTACTATTACTGTCAGGCAACTCTCCTTCTGGTGTTGTTTCTCGTCTTTGTCTCATTTCACCACTAACACCTTGTTCTGGCTCACTGGTTCTTTGTCATACTTAACACCTGTCCAGTGAGGTTTGTTTCAGGCTTCGTTTTAACACTTGTCTGAACTGAGACACTACACTGATGGATGGCCACTGCTTTATCTGGATGGTATTTTTCAGCAAACTCCTGCACTTCACCCCATTTAGCACACATTTCTTGTCAAGTGCAATGGGTACATCATCCCTTCCCTCCTCTTCCTCTGATGACAGCTCCTCCGCTGCAATCTGTTGCTGCTTCTTCTGAAGCAGCAACAGTTCAGTTATGTGCTCCTCCACCAACTCCTCCACATCATCTTCAGTCACCTCTAGGCCAAAAGGACACAATATCCTCTACCGGCTCAGGCTCATTTTCAAAGCCTTCAGACTCCCTGGCTGTCACAAAGTCAGGCCACAATTTCTTCCATGCTGACTGCTTGGTCCTGGAAGACACATTCCCCCAGGCTTTGTCTATAAGCCTCAAGGAGGTGAGGATATTGAAACAGTCCTTCCAGAACTCAGTGAAGGTTAAATTTGTTTCTGAAGTGATTTCAAAGCACCTTTCAAAAAGTGCTTCGGTGAAGAGTTTCTTGAAGTAAGAAATGACCTAAGGGTCCATGGTCCAGTAACTCATTTTCTAAGCTTGGAGGATGAGCAGGAGCATTATCCAGAATTTTTTTTAATGAAGTACTTTTTGACAGTTGGAGGAAAGGCCTTATGAACCCACTCAATAAAAAAATTGTCTTGTTAACCAAGCTTACGTGTTGGCCCTTTACATTACAGGCAATTCGTTTTTCATAACATTGTTTTTCTTAAAAACTCGTGAGTTTTCGAAATGATAAACAAGTAATGGCTTCAGTTTCAAGTCCCCACTTACATTCTTCTTTGCAAATATACAGGGTCTAAATCCAGCAACAAACAACAAAATACCTTTCATCCGTGGACTGCTTGCAGAGGCAAAGGCGATGTTCGCGGCTTTCACTGAGACCCACATAAAGGATCACTTGGACAACGAAATATGGATCCCAGGTTACAACCTATACAGATGTGACAGAGTGAACAGGCAAAAGGGGGGGGTTGGCCTGTACATTGCAGAGTCACTTGTTTGCACAGAACTGCTAAATGCCTCAAATGATGTAGTGGAAGTTTTAGCAGTGAAGGTCGAGAACCAAAATCTAGTCATTGTGGTAGTCTACAAGCCTCCGGATGCAACATCCCAGCAATTCCAGGAACAGCTGTTAAAAATTGACCACTGTCTGGAAAATCTTCCAGCTCCTGCACCCAACATCTTGCTCCTGGGGGATTTCAACTTAAGGCACCTAAAATGGAGGAATATAGCAAATAATATTGTTGCAGTAATAACACCAGGAGGCAGCTCTGATGAAAACTCACACTCACACGAGCTTTTAAATCTCTGCACAAAATTCAATTTAAACCAGCAAATAATAGAGCCTACTAGACTGGAGAATACACTAGACCTCATCTTCACTAACAATGATGATCTGATAAGAAATGTCACCATATCAAAAACAATATACTCAGATCACAACATAATTGAGGTTCAGACATGTATGCGTGGAGCCCCAGACCGACATAATGAGACTAGTCACGAGGGAGCATTCACCAAATTCAACTTCAATAACAAAAACATAAAGTGGGACCAAGTAAACCAAGTCCTAACCGATATAAGCTGGGAAGATATACTAAGCAACACAGACCCCAACTTATGCCTAGAACAGATTAACTTGGTGGCACTCGATGTATGCACAAGGCTTATTCCTCTAAGAAAAAGGAGGAGTAGATGTAAAATAGAAAGAGACAGGCGCTCCCTTTACAGGCGACGGAAAAGAATAACAGAACGGCTAAAAGTGGTCAATATATCTGAAATGCGTAGGGAGACACTGGTCAGAAAAATAGCAAGCATCGAACTTAAGCTAAAGGAACCTTACAGGAGTCAGGAATCGCGGGAAGAACTAAAAGCCATAAAGGAAATCGAAAGAAACCCAAAGTATTTCTTCTCCTATGCCAAATCAAAGTCGAGAACAACGTCCAGTATTGGGCCCCTACTTAAACAAGATGGGTCCTACACAGATGACAGCAAGGAAATGAGTGAGCTACTCAAGTCCCAATATGACTCAGTTTTTAGCAAGCCGCTAACCAGACTGAGAGTCGAAGATCAAAATGAATTTTTTATGAGAGAGCCACAAAATTTGGTTAACACAAGCCTATCCGATGTTATCCTGACGCCAAATGACTTCGAACAGGAGATAAATGACATGCCCATGCACTCTGCCCCAGGGCCAGACTCGTGGAACTCCGTGTTCATCAAGAACTGCAAGAAGCCCCTATCACGAGCCTTTTCCATCCTATGGAGAGGGAGCATGGACACGGGGGTCGTCCCACAGTTACTAAAAACAACAGACAGCCCCACTCCACAAAGGGGGCAGTAAAGCAACAGCAAAGAACTACAGACCGATAGCACTAACATCACATATCATAAAAATCTTTGAAAGGGTCCTAAGAAGCAAGATCACCACCCATCTAGAAACCCATCAGTTACACAACCCAGGGCAACATGGGTTTAGAACAGGTCGCTCCTGTCTGTCTCAACTATTGGATCACTACGACAAGGTCCTAAATGCACTAGAAGACAAAAAGAATGCAGATGTAATATATACAGACTTTGCAAAAGCCTTCGACAAGTGTGACCATGGCGAAATAGCGCACAAAATGCGTGCTAAAGGAATAACAGGAAAAGTCGGTCGATGGATCTATAATTTCCTCACTAACAGAACACAGAGAGTAGTCGTCAACAGAGTAAAGTCCGAGGCAGCTACGGTGAAAAGCTTTGTTCCACAAGGCACAGTACTCGCTCCCATCTTGTTCCTCATCCTCATATCCGACATAGACAAGGATGTCAGCCACAGCACCGTGTCTTCCTCTGCAGATGACACCCGAATCTGCATGACAGTGTCTTCCATTGCAGACACTGCAAGGCTCCAGGCGGACATCAACCAAATCTTTCAGTGGGCTGCAGAAAACAATATGAAGTTCAACGATGAGAAATTTCAATTACTCAGATATGGTAAACACGAGGAAATTAAATCTTCATCAGAGTACAAAACAAATTCTGGCCACAAAATAGAGCGAAACACCAACGTCAAAGACCTGGGAGTGATCATGTCGGAGGATCTCACCTTCAAGGACCATAACATTGTCTCAATCGCATCTGCTAGAAAAATGACAGGATGGATAATGAGAACCTTCAAAACTAGGGAGGCCAAGCCCATGATGACACTCTTCAGGTCACTTGTTCTATCTAGGCTGGAATATTGCTGAATACTAACAGCACCTTTCAAGGCAGGTGAAATTGCTGACCTAGAAAATGTACAGAGAACCTTCACGGCACGCATAACGGAGTTAAAACACCTCAATTACTGGGAGCGCTTGAGGTTCCTAAAACTATTCCCTGGAACGCAGGCGGGAGAGATACATGATTATATACACCTGGAAAATCCTAGAGGGACTAGTACCGAACTTGCACACGAAAATCACTCACTACGAAAGCAAAAGACTTGGCAGACGATGCAACATCCCCCCAATGAAAAGCAGGGGTGTCACTAGCACGTTAAGAGACCATACAATAAGTGTCAGGGGCCCGAGACTGTTCAACTGCCTCCTAGCATACATAAGGGGGATTACCAACAGACCCCTGGCAGTCTTCAAGCTGGCACTGGACAAGCACCTAAAGTCGGTTCCTGACCAGCCGGGCTGTGGCTCGTACGTTGGTTTGCGTGCAGCCAGCAGCAACAGCCTGGTTGATCAGGCTCTGATCCACTAGGAGGCCTGGTCACAGACCGGGCCGCGGGGGCGTTGACCCCCGGAACTCTCTCCAGGTAAACTCCAGGTAAACATTACCACATAGTAACAGAGTGAGTCTGTCTTTCATTAGCTTGTGTTCTGGCAATGACTTTTCCTCTTCAGTTACATAGGTCCTCTTGGACATTTTTTTTTTCCAGAAGAGGCCTGTCTCGTCACAATTAAACACTTGCTGGGGAACAAGCCCCTCAGCCTCTACGTACTCTTGGAATTCAGTAATATACTTTTCAACAGGCACTTTGCCAACACTGGCAGTCTCCCCATGCTTAACCACACTATGAATGTCACTTCTTTTCTTAAAATTATCAAACTTTGAAGGATTGAGTTTCAGCACTTGTTTCGTTTTTTTTTTTTCAGGTCATCGTGCAACTGCTTCGCTTTTCACAAATAATGGTCTCTGAAACACTATCACCGCGTAAATGTTTTTCGTTAATCCTAATCAAAAAGAGCTTTTCAACCTCATCAATAATTTATGGCCTTTGCTTTGATATCTCTGGCGCCTTTTACAAGGTCAGCCGTTTTAATTTTTTTCCTTTGACCCAGTATCATGCTAATGGTAGACTTTGATTTACTAACAAGTTTTGCTATATCAACCATGCAGAGCCTATCTTCATCATTCTTTCTAATGACTTCTTTTTTAAACTCAACAGTGCTTCTACAGCTTTTCTATTTGCTTTTATCTCTTTATCCTTATTTCGATCCATGATGGCTTATCTCACGATAAAAAAATTGCACCACAACCGGAAGATAATAAAAAAGTTAAAAGCACAACAAAAGCTCAAGAGATGTTTACAGCACGCGAGTTAGTGAGCACGTTACCCAAGCCGTTCATGTTGTCGGTCGACAACTAAGAGAACGTACAAAAACCAGGACATTTTTGTTTCGAATTCCTAGTTCGAAAACCGATTTGTTCGACAAGTAATGCAATCGACAACATATATATATATATATATATATATATATATATATATATATATATATATATATATATATATATATATATATATATATACTAAAAATATGTTGGTTCTCCCTTACCATGAAAACTTGGTTGATATGCCTTCTCTTCTTAAGACTTTTAATATTAAAGTTGTATTCAAAAATCTTGATACAGTAAAAAAACTTTTGATAAAGAATTCCCCCCAAAATGCTGATTGATGTGTCTATAAGATTCCTTGTAAAATTTGCGATAAAGTTTATTACGGTCAAACTGGTAAAAATCTCGAACTAAGATTAAAACAACATAAATATAGCATTAGAACTGGACAAGATTCCAATGCTCTATTTATTCATGTAAGAGATTTTAACCATCCAATTGATTTTCAAAAAGTTGAGAAAGTAGTATCAAGCAAGTCCATGGTCGACAGGAATATAATTGAATCTTGTTTCATAAAAAGCAGTTTTGACAATAATATGAATATTTCCTTTGGTTTATATAAATTAGATCCATTTATAATTAATAGAATTTGGGAAGAATTTAATAATACACTGGACAAATAATAATTTTTAAATTTTCTTGGGTAGAATAGTTTGTGGGTGAGTTGTGCAAAGGACCTATCCAAGTTGGGTCGCCGCGCGTCACGTGTTTAACCGTTGTGGGATCTGATAGTGAGGTGCTGGCCAGACCCCTTATATAGCTTCCTTGGATGCTTTACTTTCATAGTTCCTTGATAATGTGAGTAGTCACGAAAGCGCTTGGAATTTCTCTATTCTTTCAGAGTGGTTGTTTTGCATATATATAGATATATATATATATATATATATATATATATATATATATATATATATATATATATATATATATATTTATAATATATATATATATATATATATATATATATATATATATATATGTATATGACAGAAATGTTAAAAGCAGGGGGCGACATAGTGTTGGAGTGGTTGGTATTTTTATTTTAATAAATGTATGAAAGAGGGGAAGGTACCTAGGGATTGGCGGAGAGCGTGTATAGTCCCTTTATATAAAGGGAAGGGGGACAAAAGAGATTGTAAAAATTATAGAGGAATAAGTTTACTGAGCATACCAGGAAAAGTGTACGGTAGGGTTATTGTTGAAAGAATTAGAGGTAAGACAGAATGTAGAATTGCGGATGAGCAAGGAGGTTTCAGAGTGGGTAGGGGATGTGTAGATCAAGTGTTTACATTGAAGCATATATGTGAGCAGTATTTAGATAAAGGTAAGGAAGTTTTTATTACATTTATGGATTTAGAAAAGGCATATGATAGAATGGATATGGGAGCATTGTGGCAGATATTGCAAGTATATGGAATAGGTGGTAAGTTACTAAATGCTGTAAAGAGTTTTTATGAGGATAGTGAGGCTCAGGTTAGGGTATGTAGAAGAAAGGGAGACTACTTCCCGGTAAAAGTAGGTCTAAGACAGGGATGTGTAATGTCACCATGGTTGTTTAATATATTTATAGAAGGGGTTGTAAAAGAAGTAAATGCTAGGGTGCTCGAGAGAGGGGTGGGATTAAATTATGGGGAATTAAATACAAAATGGGAAGTGACACAGTTACTTTTTGCTGATGATACTGTGCTTATGGGAGATTCTAAAGAAAAATTGCAAAGGTTAGTTGACGAATTTGGGAATGTGTGTAAAGGTAGAAAGTTGAAAGTGAACATAGAAAAGAGTAAGGTGATGAGAGTATCAAATGATTTAGATAAAGAAAAATTGGATATCAAATTGGGGAGGAGGAGTATGGAAGAAATGACTGTTTTCAGATATTTAGGAGTTGACGTGTCAGCGGATGGATTTATGAAGGATGAGGTTAATCATAGAATTGATGAAGGAAAAAATGTGAGTGGTGCATTGAGGGATATGTCGAGGCAAAAAATGTTATCTATGGAGGCATAGAAAGGAATGTATGGAAGTATAGTAGTACGAACACTCTTATATGGGTGTGAAGCTTGGGTTGTAAATGCTGCAGCGAGGAGGCGGTTGGAGGCAGTGGAGATGTCCTGTCTAAGGGCAATGTGTGGTGTAAATATTATGTAGAAAATTCGGAGTGTGGAAATTAGGAGAAGGTCTGGAGTAAATAAAAGTATTAGTCAGAGGGCTGAAGAGGGGTTGTTGAGGTGGTTTGGTCATTTAGAGAGAATTGATCAAAGTAGAATGGCATGGAGAGCGTATAAATCTGAAGGGAAAAGGTTGGAGGGAGGGGGTAAAGTAGGTGTTGTGGACGAGGGGGTTGGACTTCCAGCAAGCGTGCGTGAGCGTGTTAGATAGGAGTGAATGGAGACAAATGGTATTTGGGACCTGACGATCTGTTGGAGTGTGAGCAGGGTAATATTTATTGAAGGGATTCAGGGAAACCGGTTATTTTATATAACCGGACTTGAGTCCTGGAAATGGGAAGTACAATGCCTGCACTCTGAAGGAGGGGTTTGGGATACTGGCAGTTTAGAGAGATATGTTGTGTGTTTTTATACGTATATACTTCTAAACTGTTGTATTCTGATTATGTGTGAGTGATTATGTGTGAGTGAGGTGAAAGTGCTGAATGATGAAAGTATTTTCTTTTTTGGGATTTTTTTCTCTTTGGGTCACCCTGCCTCGGTGGGAGACTGCCGACTTGTTGAAAAGAAATATATCTATATATCTATATCTATCTATCTATCTATATCTATCCTAGGTAGTAGGCTGGTAGACAGCAACCGCCCAGGGAGGTACTACCGTCCTGCCAAGTGAGTGTAAAACGAAAGCCTATAATTGTTTTACATGATGGTAGGATTGCTGGTGTCTTTTGTCTGTCTCAAAAACATGCAAGATTTCAGGTATGTCTTGCTACTTCTACTTACACTTATGTCACACTACACATACATGTACAAGCATATATATACACACCCCTCTGGGTTTTCTTCTATTTTCTTACTAGTTCTTGTTTTTGTTTATTTCCTCTTATCTCCATGGGGAAGTGGAAAAGAATTCTTCCTCCGAAAGCTATGCGTGTTGTAAGAGGCGACTAAAATGCCAGGAGCAAGGGGCTAGTAACCCCTTCTCCTGTATATATTACTAAATGTAAAAGGAGAAACTTTCGTTTTTCCTTTTGGGCCACCCCGCCTCGGTGGGATACGGCCGGTGTGTTGAAAGAAAGAAAGAATATATATATATATATATATATATATAGATATATATATATATATATATATATATATATATATATATATATGTATATATATATATATATGTATATATATATATATATGTATATATATATATATATGTATATATATATATATATATATATATATATATATATATATATATATATGTTAGTGCGCATTTTAACTGAAGGAGTGATGAAATAAGACATTTATTTGGAAAATTAATGTTTATTTGAAAAATACACGCAATTATATGATAATTTATTTAATAAGAGACCCTTTGCTTTTATAAGCATTGCTAAAAGCTTTGGCATAGAATCGACCAATTTTGAGCACATTTTGGCAAGTTCTTTGTCGTGGTTCCTTGTCCTAATAACAGCAGCAATTAGCTTCTCCACTGTTGAACAGTCCTGTTCGTTAACCTGCGTTTTTTTATTGTCCATAGATTCTCAATTAGGTTGAGGTCAGGAGAGTTTCCAGGGTAATTTAGAAAGCTTAGCCCACTCTCTTTGAAGAACGTCAGCATTTTTCTAGAAGTGTGGCATGTAGCAAGATCCTGCTGGACAACGCCTTCTCCATCAGGAAAGTCTCTGTCCACAATGGGAAGCAAATGAGTTGCTAGAATTGACTTGTATTTGTCACTGTTTATCGTTCCCTCAACAATAACAAGCCTTTCAGGGCCTTTAGCAGTAAAAGTACTTCAAAACACCTTACATGGGTGTTTTGGCATGTTTTGAATGTATCCATTCCGAAGAGGTTTGCCTTTGCTCCGTCTCACAGCTACTGATCTGTACCCACGTACTTCAAAATGCGCCTAATCTGAAAATATAACTTTTCACCATTCTTCTCTCGTCCATTCCTTATGATGTAGTGCCCACCACAGCCGTTTTCTCTTCATAGCAACGGCTGTCTGGCAGTTCTGTTAACTTCAAGGAGCCTTCATGAACTATTGAAGACTCAACATTTATGCCAGTTGAAGCCAAATCTCTCTGTTGATCTTGGTTGATTTTCTTGGGATCCTTCACACTAATTCTTACAATAACCTTGTCAGCGTGAGGTGTTGTCTTCTGATTTCTAATAGATGTTCCTCGATGCAATGCTCCACAATCACCAGTGTCGTCAGCTCTCTTCAGAATTCAACCAACAGTTAACTTTGCTATACTCAAATCCTCGGCAATCTGCCCGATACTCAAATCAGCATGTTTTATAAGAGCTACAATACTTGCATGCTTCCTAGGTGTTATATCCATCATGAATTTTAATAGTAATCGGGAACTGAAGAGAAATTGGAGAAACCACATTCACTCATGGAGCATGCTTGCAGGAATAGCTGAACAGAACAACAGCTCTTGTAGCACTGATGAGAGTAGCAGGGATAACACCACAGCTGGATGCTTACCAGAAATTGGTAGCAAACTCTTCTTAAAAGAAAAGAACCCAGACTACATTAAATAAACCGGAGACTAAGCCATATTAAGAGATAATCCCAAAAATTTACTTCTGTCAAAATTAATTTGCATATATATATATATATATATATATATATATATATATATATATATATATATATATATATATATATATATATATATATATATATATATATATATATATATATATATATATATATAATATATATATATATATATATATATATATATAAATATATATGCAAATTAAGAGTAAGACGGAGAATAGGAGGCTTAAGGAAAGGTAGGGGGTGTGTGGACCAGGTGTTTACAATGAAACATATAAATGAACAGTATTTAGATAAGGCTAAAGAGGTTTTTGTGGGATTTATGGATTTGGAAAAGGCGTATGACAGGGTGGATAGGGGGGGGGGGCAATGTGGCAGATGTTGCAGGTGTATGGTGTAGGAGGTAGGTTACTGAAAGCAGTGACGAGTTTTTACGAGGATAGTGAGGCTCAAGTTAGAGTATGTAGGAAAGAGGGAGATTATTTCCCAGTAAAAGTAGGTCTTAGACAAGGATGTGTGATGTCACCGTGGTTGTTTAATATATTTATAGATGGGTTTGTAAAAGAAGTAAATGCGAGGGTCTTGGCAAGAGGCGTGGAGTTAAAAGATAAAGAATCACACATAAAGTGAGAGTTGTCACAGTTGCTCTTTGCTGATGACACTGTGCTCTTGGGAGATTCTGAAGAGAAGTTGCAGAGGCTGGTGGATGAATTTCGTAGGGTATGCAAAAGAAGAAAATTAAAAGTGAATACAGGAAAGAGTAAGGTTATGAGGATAACAAAAAGATTAGGTGATGAAAGATTGGATATCAGATTGGAGGGAGAGAGTATGGAGGAGGTGAATGTATTCAGATATTTGGGAGTGGACGTGTCAGCGGATGGGTCTATGAAAGATGAGGTGAATCATAGAACTGATGAGGGGAAAAGGGTGAGCGGTGCACTTAGGAGTCTGTGGAGACAAAGAACTTTGTCCTTGGAGGCAAAGAGGGGAATATATGAGAGTATAGTTTTACCAACGCTCCTGTATGGGTGTGAAGCATGGGTGATGAATGTTGCAGCGAGGAGAAGGCTGGAGGCGGAGGAGATGTCATGTCTGAGGGCAATGTGTGGTGTGAATATAATGCAGAGAATTCGTAGTTTGGAAGTTAGGAGGAGGTGCGGGATTACCAAAACTGTTGTCCAGAGGGCTGAGGAAGGGTTGTTGAGGTGGTTCGGACATGTAGAGAGAATGGAGCGAAACAGAATGACTTCAAGAGTGTATCAGTCTGTAGTCTGTATATATATATATATATATATATATATATATATATATATATATATATATATATATATATATATATATATATATATATATATATATATATATATATATATATATATATATATATATTTATATATATCAGTCTGCAGTCTGTGTATATATATATATATATATATATATATATATATATATATATATATATATATATATATATATATATATATATATATATTAATACTAACATTTATAACAAAAATAAAGAGCAATAACCAAGTATGATGATACATGTGGCGTCAGATAATAATATAAAGTCTGAAATCTTCACTTAGGCTGCTAGTGAAGAAGTTGACTATGAAATATTAAGTCAAACCTCGTAACTGGAATATTTCTCAAATATTAAATGTCGTGCATAGGCATAATTTACAATATATATATATATATATATATATATATATATATATATATATATATATATATATATATATATATATATATATATATATATATATATATATATATATATATATATATATATATATATATATATATATATATATATATTTATATATATATATTTATATATATATATTTATATATATATATGAAACATATTGTTTCATTCTATGGAACAATGCTCTTCTCCAGACTGAGGGACTGACCACCTCAAAACTTTAAGGGTGATGGACTGATTACATCGTCTTCAAGTATCTTCTGCTTCTATCAACTTTTCTGTACTCGACTGAAGAAGCCTACTGTGTAGGCGAAACGTTTCGAAATAAAGATACCTAACTGTTGCATATGTGTCTTACCTAACAACAAGAATGCTCTTCTTGCCGAATAAGGCAAGCAAAAATTTATGTATGCAATAATTTCGCATACATTATGGTATGCTCATGGTTTAGGAGGTAAAGTTCTAGCATGGATAGAGGCATGGCTTACCAATAGAAAGCAGAGTTTCAATTAATGGGGATTAGTCACTAGTGGTGTTCCACAAATATCAGTTTTAAGCCCTCTCTTGTTCATAATTTACATTAATGACCTTGATGAAGGGATCACGAGTGACATGAGAAAATTTGCTGATGATACAAAGCTAGGCCGTATTATTCATTCTGATGAGGATAGCAATGAACTCCAGGAGGATTTGGACAAATTAATGTCTTGGTCTGAAAAATGGCAGATGAAGTTCAATGTGGATAAGTGTAAAGTACTAGTCCTTGGTAATGAAAATAACCCTCGAAGCTATAAACTAGGTGAAGTAGAGCTTGGTCATACAGAATGTGAAAAAGACTTGGGAGTCATGGTAAGCAGAAACCTGAAGCCAAGACAGCAGTACCTAAGTGTGTGCAACAAGGCTAACAGATTACTTGGATTTATCTCAAGAAGTATAAGTAACAGAAGTCCAAAAGTTATTTTACATCACTAGTGAGGCCTCATTTAGATTATGCTGCTCAGTTTTGGTCTCCTTACTACAGGATGAATATAGACTCATTAGAGAACATACAGAGAAGAATGACTAAAATGATTTACTGTGTAAGGAATCTCCCGTATGAAGATAGACTTAAAGCCTTAAATCTCCACTCTCTGGAGAGACGTAGAATGAGGGGAGATATCACTGAAGTGTATGAGTGGATGACGGGCATAAACAAAGGAGATATTAATAAAGTACTGAGGGTGTCGAACCAGGTAAGAACCAGAAATAATGGATTTAAGTTGGATAAATTTAGATTTAGAGAGGACATAGGTAAGTACTGGTTTTCTAACAGAACTGTGGATGCGTGGAACAATCTTCCCAGTAGGGTGATAGAGGCTAGGACCTTGGGTAGCTTTACGAAGAGACTGGATAAATATATGAGTGGGAGGGGCTGGGTTTGATTGGTGTCATTGGGTACGGGAGTTAATTCTTGGGTAGCTTTGGGTAGAGGTCGTTTTGATAAGGACCTGCCTTGTATGGGCCAGTGGGCCTTCTGCAGTGTTCCTCCTTCCTTATGTTCTTATGTTCTTAATAAGGTAAGGTAATTTTTCTTAGGTTCTTTTGGTACAAACTTATAAATTTTTACATTAACATAAATGAAAAAAAAATGTCTTTAAACGTATAAGAGAAAATTTTAGGAAGGACTTAATTTTAAATAAGTTCTTGCTAATTGACCAATTTTACCTATTCGGCACGGCCGAGGGATTCGGCTAGCCGAGGGATCAAACCCGTGTTGTTTTAGCCTGCCTCATGGAAAGAGCCAAAATTCACAATGCCTTAAACCACTGGACCATACAATCTTACAAACAACATGAGCCTAGCAAACTAGGCTTGCTTCATGTTACGAGGACATACGACAGTGCGGTTGCCTCAGAACTAGTTTCATTCTGTTCCCCGTTTGGTGTACTAGCCTCCACAAGCAGTACACATATTATTGTAACCACGAACAAGCGGTATTTAATCAATAACAAACTGTCGATAGCTGCAGTACGAGTAGAATGAAATTAGTTCTGTGGCAACCACAGTGTCTGGATCAGGTCTCAGCCCACACACACATCTGGGCTCAGACCACACATCGTGACACACGGTAAACTGTACACACCCACACTGCACATGCATTTACTGCATGGCTTGCACTAGCAAAAGAGGCTTTTGCGTGCAAAAATCGACGCTAAGGCATTCACGAACATGTGAGAGAACTAGTATTGGAACATTGACTGAGAGGAATTAAAACGTGATATATCTTCTCTCAATCTTCTCGACACTGCAACAAATTGCTCAGTGTGAAACTGTAACGCTGTCGATGTGACATCATGTGGTGATGTCGGATGTGACGTCGTGAGGTGTCAGGGCAGTATGATGACATCGGGGTGAGATTAGGCAACGTCCTGGAGTGACGACGGGCAAACGTCCTGGGTGACGTCACGAGGTGACGTCAGGCAGGCATGCTGGGTGACGTCGCAAGGTGACGTCAGGCAGACGTCGCGAGATGACGTCAGGCAGACGTCGCGAGATGACGTCAGGCAGACGTCCTGGGTGACGTCGGACAGACGTCCTGAGTGACGTCGTGAGGTAACGTTATGCAGACGTCCTGAGGTGATGTCATGGGGTGACATCGTGAGTTGACGTCAGGAAACGACGTCAGGCAGCAGACAACAGCATGTGGCTTTCGACATTTGCCTTGTTAACCCATGTGGCTTGCTCCACGTGGCCTTATCCACATGTGGCTTGATGATCTACGTGGCTTCGAGTGACCTCAGGCACTTGGATACACAGCTCTGGCAAAGAATTCACACTGATTTCATAAAAACAGCAGAGAGGGAGTGAGAGCGTAGTGGTGTATGGTGGTGTGAGATGAACGTGGGTGAAGTATGGCGAGGGAGGATCTGGCCACTTTCTCTGTATCCCACATACCCGCTTGGAGAATCAACCACATTGGGTGCAGAGCACCACAAAAACTCACCTCTGACTTGTTGAAATAGCCGTGCTGAGCTGAACAACAACAGCAGAAACATACTGGTGACGCTGAACATGTGACTGAAGAACAGCATGGGAAGCTGTGAAGACCCAGGTGATGCAACGAAGATTTCTCTTGGAAAATTCAGCAAATTTCGGCCTGGATCCTGCTGATCCTGTCTGAATAATGAAACTTGCAGGCACGACTTCAGGATAATTCGCAGAGAGACCTATGCTGCTTCTTGTATGGGGCGATAAAATGGAGATAACATCTTAATGCTTCTTCCTTCCTCTCTTCGGGCAAACAACCGCTGTGACCGCCACTTGCCGCCAATATCATAACTGATTTGGGTGCTTATTCAAGCGGGGTCAGCAATAAGACTTTGGAGGCTACGTTCCTTTATTTGGGTTCTTGGTACACAGGCAGTGTGTTTAAGTTGCCCCGACCTGGAGGGCCATGCCCGGGAGAGAGTGGCGGAGTAGACCTTATTGACTGAGTGAGCTCGGCTGCTTGAACGAGACAGGGTAAGCGTGGTGCATGTTGAGCTTGGTAGGCCTATAGGTGGCAGCACCGGCATGGCGTGGAATATGAACCCAGTTGGGCATGCATACGCATCTTCAGGATTTTTTTTCACCAAGTGGTAATTGGTTTATAAATGCGAGTACGTAGCTTTCTTCTTCAGGAAAATCATTAAAACGACTTGCAATAATCTGATTTTTTTAATATATTCTTTAAAATTCCATTATCATCAGCACATTCACTCTGTTCTTTTAAATGTGGAAACTGTCTCAAATCCTCATTTTCTAACCAAGAGGTAAACAGTTTTAACTTCATCTTGAATGCACCGATAACATTTACTAAGCTAGGAAACAATTTGCTCTTGCCCTACAGTTTCAGATTTAGATCACTGAGATGGCTGGTAACATCACCTAAAAATGTTAATTCAAAGAGCCATTTACTATCACATAAAAGGGCCCTTTCCTCAGGCAGCTCATTCTTTTCTTCTAGAAAATTATGAAAACGATTTTTCAGTTTCCAAAATCTGTTGAGAACCTGTGCTCTAGAAATCCAGCGCACCTCACAATGAAGGATATGATCACCATATTCCAAATCTAACAATTCACAATTTTCTCTGAATTCTCTTCTGTTTAATTCTCTTGCTCCAATTTTAAATTCATGAATTTCACAACCGGTAGCATAACATGCTGCAAATTTATAGCTTTTCTACACAGTGACTCTTGGTGTGTAATGCAGTAGTATTTTAGTAGAGGACCGCCTTAAAAGATTTGAAGCAAAGTTACTGTCACACCTGCTTTACCTATCATTGACGATGCTCCGTCAATATCAACACTAATGAGTTTACTAGAATCTAGTTGCAGATTTTCTAGGTATGACTTTACTTTGTCAAACATATCTGATCCTTTTGTTTATCATAAATTCCTCTTATGTAATACTTAAGTGGCTACATCACGTATGTCAACAGATTCGTTCAGAGCTAAAGACAAGAAAGTACAAGTATGGGCAAGCATGGTCTAGGTTTTTCAGTTGCTCAGATATATTATAGGAAAGTTTTTCGGTGTTTCTTGTAACTGTTTGTTATGACAGACCGATTTCGTCTATTTTTTTCTTTCAATATTTTTATCACCAAGACATCTTGCAAATATCTGGAGACAAGGCTTGACAATTTCTTTTCCATCAGAGAAATACTTCTGTTTTTTAGCCAAAGCAAAGACAATTTCGTAGGACACTTCTGCCTTTGCAAACTTTCACAACTTTCAACAAATATGTTTTGTCTTCTCTATTTCATCCCTTTTCTTAATCACATACATTTTCCGTAACTCACACTCAAGCACTAACTTCAGTTTTTTCTTGTTTCATCCTGATGTTTTTACAGTGTCTATTAAGATCATTTTTTCTACTATCTGTGAGTGTTCTCATGAACAAAACACAACGGTTTTCCTGACGGACCCGCAATAAGACTCATTTTCCCACTGTTCATTAAATTAGCTCTTACTATCACTTTCTGCTTTTCTTTTGCATTGTGATGGGTAACTAACTGTAAAAACAATGCTTAAGTTTCGAAAAACATAAAACTTTAATAGTTCACAACGAGCGAAGAGCAACTTTACCTTACTAGCATCAGTTGTCAACTGACTCGGAAAACTTGCAACGTCCTGCAGCCATTGCTGGTGCCTGGCACTGCAAGATCAAATAAGTATGGAACGTACACACTTATAGAACAACTCCTGTACAAAAAGTCACTCTTTGTGCAATGTCCCTGATAAAGGCAGTGTACTGTGTGTAGTGAAAATATAGCAACTCATAAATGCGGTGTGGGTGTTAACTGCATTTTGTTCCTAGTCTTACTTACTGAATATTTTTAAACTGAAAACAGACTAATGTGAAAGAAGATGAATGACATTCGCTAGAAGATGTGCATGATATAATACAATCACTAAAAATCATTGCTAAGTTTTAGATTCTCAGTAAAACTCATTTCAACCTGTAGGTTATTTGAAATTCTGTTATAATTTTTTTCTACTAATCGGTTAATGGTTAATACTTTTTGTATGAGTAGGCTTGTTTTTTTTATTATTATCACTGGGATACAATGCGCCACTTCTAATCTGGCAATGTACCAGTTTTGGCTCACGCCGTAGGTTGGCCATCCCTGGGTTAGATGATGTCATCACCGGTTCTGTACTCGAGTTGAGACTAATGACTTGACTTACCTGGTAGTAAGAACCTCTTCTTATACCCGCCTTCAATATGGGGGAATAGTTTCCTCACCTTGCTGATTATGGTAAATTTAAAATGTTAATAATTAATTATTTTAATTACACTGTCTGTAGTCCAGCCTAGTTGAGTTTTTTATTAGATACACAGTTGCTTGATATGCATTATTATTATTATTATTATTATTATTATTATTATTATTATTATTATTATTATTATTATTATTATTATTATTATTATTATTATTATTATTATTATTATATTATATATTATTATTATTATTATTATTATTATTATTATTATTATTATTATTATTATTATTATTATTATTCTATTATTATTATTATTATTATTATTATTATTATTATTATTATTACTTTTATTATTAAACTAATATAGAGCACTTAAATTACACATGGTAATACTACAGGTAAGTCGTCCTCTAGAGTACCACGTGTGATCGTGCCACTCTCCAACACTTTACTATCTTCACTAACTCAAAGTCAAGTCAGTTAATAGTTCTAATTGGGTCCGGGCAGCTAATTATATGCATCAACAAATTGTTTGTTCTCTGATAAGACTTTTAGTGAGAGCAACATTTAGATGCATTTTTTGGGTCTAGAGGGCCTTCGTGATTCGCGAATGTCCTGCCCATGTACATGACGTTTCAGTTTCCCCACAGCTCGCCAGTGGGCTTATTACTCATGAGGCTTGGCATGATATACCAAGCACTGGACCCTTACGTTACCTGTCCTTCCCTCACCTTCCCAAAAGGGAAGTAACACCCCGAGTCTCCTTTTATAACAGAAAATTTCTCCACGGAAACATGCTTGTGTTATATATACACCAACTTACATTATGTATGTGCCAACTTATGTTACATGTATACCAACTTCTGTTGTATACATCCCAACTTGTGTAGCATACCTAGCAACTTTTGTCGCTTATATACCAACTAGAGAAAGAAAAGTACGTCGCTAACTGCTGAAACTATTATTTTAACTTTTGGTAAAGTCAACTTTTTACAGTGTCATAAACACGAGGAAGATTAAAAAGATTACTGCGGGAATTAAGTAAATGGCTGGCGCAATAAAGCTGTCGGTGGGAGGATAACAATGTTATTTCTTCAGTGAAGAGCGTCGCTACACAGCACAGCACCAGCTTGTCCTGGCGTCATACTCACACGGAAACATATTGCTTTTGTTTTGTGATAGCTACGGTAAGAATGGGGAGGGGAAGGACTGGGGAAGAAGTGAAATAAAAGATTTTAGTAGACAGGAAGAGAGACAAGAAAGGCAGGAAGAGACAAAGATTGTGGGTAGACTGGAAATGAGAGACAAGAAAGATTGTGGGTAGACTGGAAGAGAAAGACAAGAAAGATTGTGGGTAGACTGGAAGAGAAAGACAAGAAAGATTGTGGGTAGACTGGAAGAGAAAGACAAGAAAGATTGTGGGTAGACTGGAAGAGAAAGACAAGAAAGATTGTGGGTAGACTGGAAAAGAGACAAAAAAAAAGATAGTTGAGAGAGAGGGAGAGACAAAAATTATGGGTAGATTGAAATAGATATACAAGAAAGATTGTGGGTAGATTGGAAGAGAGTGACAAGAAAGATTGTGGGTAGACTGGAAGAGAAAGACAAGAAAGATTGTGGGTAGACTGGAAAAGAGACAAAAAAAAGATAGTTGAGAGAGAGGGAGAGACAAAAATTATGGGTAGATTGAAATAGATATACAAGAAAGATTGTGGGTAGATTGAAATAGAGACACAAGAAAGAGTGTGGGTAGCCTGAAAGACAGAAACTTAAGACGGTTAAGTAGCCTGACCACTATGAGTTAGTTTCAAGTGATTGTTATGGCCACAGAGTGGCGAACAATTTGTCTGGCGAGATACTGCAGTTGTCAGAATGTATTCAGACCTTGTTGCCGGTGAAGAACTCGTAATTCATCGAATTGGAACTATCCAGTTGTCACACCAGGGATAAAGATTAAGTTTCCTAAATACTAGTAGCCTAGTCAATTACATCCTACTTAGCAAATACCACTCAAAGATTACTTACTTTACTACTTGAAGTAGCACCAAGTAGTACTGCCATTATTATTATTATTATTATTATTATTATTATTATTATTATTATTATTATTATTATTATTATTATTATTATTATTATTATTATTATTGTGGATTTTTGAAAATTCGATATTTTTCTACTAAAAGGTCAGTTAAGCAAATTTCATTGATTGCTAATGGATTTGTTTTGATGCATTAGTATAGGGTAACTGTTTAAAATTAACTTAAAAAAAATTAGGAGTATTGTGAATTTTTGTCTGGCAACTCTGAAGCAGCAATGGATGGCAACACTGAATTACACGAGCCGCATGGTGTTCATCCAGCGACCTGATATAATAAACCTTGGTAATAAATATCGACAAGTTAGTTTAGAAAAACACGTAAGCAAACAATAGGACATATTTATTAGAAAACGTTTCGGTCCTGGGACCTCAATCACACCTCTAACTTCCACAGCAAGCGTCTACACCATCCCCTGTGGATTCTATCCCAATAAACATGTAGGCGAAACAGGGAGAGATCTTGGGGTCCGCCTGAACAAGCATCGAAATGCCAGTAACAGAGACGACTTTAAGGTACGCCTATGCCCTCCACAGAGACTCCACGGGGCATTTGATGAACTGGGATGAGGCAGAACTCGTTCTCTCCAAACTAGACCTTAGACGCCGACAGTATGTAGGAGCCTCGCTAATCTCCATCACCGACACAATAGAACGTAACAATGAAAACCACAAAATTTCTAAAACATTAGCATACGTGATACTCAAACAGACAAAACACCACCTACCCAGCAACACAAGAGTAACATGATCTCATCGTCTACCCATCCTCATCTCAACATGTCATTCTTCAGGTCACCATGCATGACTCACACCTCTCCACCTGTATGTTAAAAGTGATCAAGGTCCCAGGACCGAAGCGTTTTCTAATAAATATGTCCTAGTCTTTGCTTATGTGTTTTCCTAAACCATCCAGAGACGTGTCCCAGTTGCTGTCCTAGTCTGGCATGCTTTTTACTGACTGATAATTCCGTTAGTGTGTATTTTAGTGTGCTTGACACTAAAAGTTACCTTTTTTGTTTTTATCCTTGCAATTTAAAGGTTAAAAAGAAAGTCAGTAAGAATGAGTAAAAATAGTGATTTGGGTCCTCGTAAAGTGGGTCAAATAAGCGTTTTATTGAGTGTGTGGAAAATACTGTACATATTTACGGAAATACAGTATTTTATATGTAAATTGATGGTTTATATTATATTTAATCAAAATTATGATATAAAAAATGGGAAGCTCGGCGCCTGCGTTGACGAGCAGGACTCGCCATTGTGTTTTTGAATGAGCCAAGAAAACGTTAGTGAAAATAAGAATTTTCGTCGCTCTAGAGGTTATATTGGGCTTACACCTCTCAAATAGGAGCCGAAATTGTTGGATGTGCATTTCTGCATAATTTGAGCATTAAATCGATGTACAGGACAGCTCCAGGAAAATCAGATAAGCTATCTAAATTATGTTTGTAATTCTGGCCAGTGTTATCATCATAAATTTAGTTAGAGGGAGGGTTTTGAGTATTATACACAGTAATCTCCAGACTAATTGGTGAGTGTTATGATTATAAATCCTCCTTCTGTTATATAAATGTGTATATGTAATTATTTATTAATTTTAATATACAATCCACAAAAATTATAATAATTTTACCAGAATTCCTGGTGTATATGTACATTTCATTTGCAATTAATATAGGTCTAGAGCAACTTGTGGAGAGATAGATGGTAGGTATCGAAGAGGGATATTTTTGCAACCTAGGTGTCCTAAAAATTCCTACTTGTCTCTGTAACTTTGATAAATAATAATTATCTTTGTTACCATTTACTTGTATGTATGTAATGAGATTCATCCAGGTAAATGTAATTTTCCACAAATTTTAGTTGCCCATTGGTTCTTGTTCGAACCAGAGGTAATTAGTGAAGTAATTAATTAGTGAATTAATTACTTAATAATTATATGTGAAATAACAGAAGGAGGTGGATGTTTGGTCCACAAATTTACTTAATATGTAGTGGATTATAATTATTACAATATTAATTTTGCTAGGCCAAGCCTGGATAGAATTATATTAATGTATATAATATTAATTTTGCTATGCCAAATTCTGGCCAAGATTTATATCAGTGTATGTGTAATTGCTAAGCTCAAGTCTAGCTAAGATTTATATTAATGCATTTAAAATTTATATTATAATTTTCTTACATGTAATTGCTAAGCTCAAGAGTAGCTAACATTATTAATGTGTATTTAAAATTTATATTATAATTTTCTTACATGTGTTATTACTAAGCTCAAGTGTAGCTAACATTATTAATGTGTATTTAAAATTTATATTATAATTTTCTTACATGTAATTGCTAAACTCAAATGTAGCTAGGATTTATTCAAAGGTAAGTTGTAATATTTACCTTTATGAAGTGCATAATTTAGTACATAATCAGTGTTATTAATTAAGTTGAATTTAATACATTGCATCATGGCTGAAAATGGGGAAACTAATGTAGAAGACAAACGTATGGAATATAGAGCGAAAAAAGCATCACTGCAAGCTAGAAAAGGGCATGTAACAAAAGCATACAATAAGTGTTTGGAATTAATGAATCAATTAATAAACCAGACAGTTAATCAATCTGCTCCAACAAATAAGATGTCTTTGCCAAAACTCCCAGAATTATGTTTACCTGTACTTAGTCCTGGAGAAAATTAGGAGGAGTTTTGGTCAATTTAAAAATTGACCAAAACTCTGTGCATGATAGGAGTGACCTAGCTTATGTAACTAAATTATTTTACCTCAAAGGACAGGTAAGAGGAGATGCTCACATACTCATACAAGCCTTTCCCAATGTAGATGATTCTTACAAAGAAGCAGTTGACTTGTTGAAGGTCACTTATGGTAATATAGAACAAAGTAGGTTGGATCTAGTGAATAGCATTGTTAATTTAAAATCTCCAGATCACACTTACAAAGGTTTACAGCAGTTTAGAGTTAAACTAGAGAGCACTCTCAAAACTTTAAGTAATAAATATAATCTGAAGGAATCAGACTGGTTATTGAGTGCCATTGTACAGAATAAATTAAGCTGTAAAACACTTGAATGACTCTCAAACAAATATCACAAAGGTTATTTTGGTCTGGAGGAAGTAAGACTACGTCTACAAGAATTAATTGTTCAGTTGCAGACCAGCCAACCAACTCATTTTAAAGATGCAACACATAATAACTCTGAGGTATCTGTCAAGTTTCACAAAGGGAAAAATTATCCCAATGTTAATAATCAAAATTCGTGTCCTAAAAAGAGTTGCATAGGTGCATATCAAGTAGCAGGAATCAGAAATAATGATTCTTCACAAGGTAAGAAGAATAAGTACCTTCCTAAGAGTAGCCCAGTTAATAAGAAACCAGTCAAAGAAAAGAGAGATTGTCACTTCTGCAAGGGTACTAATTTTTCTAAGAATTGCAATGCATATAATTCATGGAATGATAAAGTTGAAAGATTGGAGGAACTTGACAGATGTATCAGATGTCTAGGTAATCACAAGGTAAAGGATTGTCATGCCAAATTAAACAACTCTAATCAATGTCACAAAGGAAGACACCATATAGTCATGTGTAAGGGTCTGTATGATAATGTTGACAATCCAGACACAACAGTGGCTAATGTAAAAATTGCTGCTAATGTTAATAATGATGGTTTTGCTGAAGTTGCCTTGCCTGTGTTACAGGTAAAAATTTATGACAAAAGACAAATAAAAAAATGTAACTGTATTATTAGACCAGGGATCCCAGCGTACTTTCCTAAAACGTAAATGTCTTGATGGTATGAAAGTACAGATGGGAGATCCCACAACTTTAAAATTATCTGGTTTTCTCTCAGATAGAAGAGCTCAATTGTATGACACTGTTTATGTAACTGTCAGGTTGGGCAATGAGAAAAAACGTGTTAATGCAGTAATTGTAGATAGACTTCCAGAGAAAATATCTACAGTAGGGCTTAGTAAAGCTACAGAAAGACTCACATAATGTAAATTTAGCACCTTCTGGTGTAAATGATGATTCTGTATGCCCAATAAATATCTTGATAGGTAGTGACTATTATGCCTCCTTTGTAAAGGGTATGGTAAAGAAATGTGGTGTCACCCTTTTGAAGACTGCAGGAGGCCATGTAATGTATGGTAGGATTCCTCGTAATAATAATGCATGACTAGAGGAAACTATAAATACTATAACTGTGTGTCTCGCTCATGAAATCGTATCCCAGTATAAGTCTTCCATAGAGGATGGTGTTGAGCCAGTGCATAAATTGTGGGAATTAGACAGCATTGGAATAAATGTAAATGAAGAAAGTCCAGACGATTCTTTTACTCAGGAACAGTACCTGAGAGATGTAAAATTTGAATCTGGACAATACTGGGTACGACTTCCGCGGAGACTGAACCATCCAGAATTGCCCACTAATTACAGAATGGCATATGGTCAATTAAAGGCTCAGCTCCACGAACTGAGTACGACACCAGAATTGTTGACTGCCTATAATGATAGAATTACTGAACAATTAATTAATAAATTTATAGAAGAGGTACCTCCTGAGCAAGCCAAAATTTATGGTCACTATTTCCCACATCACGGAGTGAAGAAGGATTCTAAGACCACTCCTCTGAGGATTGTGTTTAATTGTAGTGCCAGGAGTAACAAAAATGTACCTAGTTTAAATGGCTGTTTGATGACAGGTCCGTCGTTGATGGAAAAATTAGGAGATATCTTATTAAATTTCAGGATGAAGAATTATGCCTTTATGGCTGACATAAGTAAAGCTTTCCTAAGAGTGGGTTTACAAGAGGCTGACCGGGACTGTACCCACTTCTTATGGCCTGAGAATCCTATTGACCCACTTAGCCCTCTGAAAACCTTTCGCTTTAGGAGCGTACTATTTGGTGCTACATCCAGTCTGTTCCTCCTTCAAGCGACGATAAATGCACACCTTAAACGTATAGGATGTCCATTGAGTAAAGTAATGAACAAACAATTTTATGTGGACAATTTCCTGGGAACTGTTAATGACTTATGGAGAGGCTAATAAAATAATGCAAAGTGCAAATATGCCTCTGAGGGAATGGAATAGTAATTTGTCCAAATTAAAGGACAAAATAAGTAAATATTACCCTGGAGATGAAGTGCCAAAATGTATTGGAATTAACTTGGGATACTTAGAGAGATTTGTTAATGTTAAAACCTAATAATTACAGTATGCCCAGTAAATTAACTAAGAGAGCTTTGCTTGCTGAAGTTTCCAAATGTTTTGATCCACTAGGTTTAGTGTCACCCCTTACTATAAGAGGGAAATTATTAATCCAAGAAGCATGGAAGCTTAAATGTGCTTGGGATGAAACTCTACCTGAGGAATTCATTAACAGGTGGGATGAATTAATTGGTGATTATGAAAAAATTCAAATGCTGGAGTTCCCACGCCAGGTGGCCAATCCAGATGGGAAAAATATACTCCACATTTTTTTTGATGCTTCAAAATTGTGATGCTTCAAAATTTCTCTTGTTATGTCTAAGGCTAAAGTGTCTCCAGTTAAATCACGTACCTTACCTCAGTTGGAATTAACAGCCATTTATGTAGGTGTCAAATTAGCTAATTATGTAAGAAATAAGTTGCAGGAGATAAATATTAGTGACACTGTAATTTGGTCTGATAATGAGGTATCCTTACAGTGGATTCGCAATGGAAACAGTAAAATTGTGTACGTACAAAACAGAGTCGCTGAAATTAATCAAATGCAAGAGAAGTATTATAGTTTGGGTCAGCATATGTTAACATTTAATCATATACCTGGTGAGGAGAATCCAGCTGATTTCTTGTCTCGAGGTTTACCTTATGCTAAATTTGTAAATGTTGTATCATGGTTTAAAGGACCGAGCTGGTTGGTAAATAAAGCTAATTGGCCTGTACAAAAGGCGTATATTGCTCCTGTTGAACTTACTGTGACCACCACTCCAATAGTTTGTCCTTCCTTAGTCATTGATATAAATAGGTACTCTTCTTTACTCAAACTAATCAATGCAACTAAGTTGGTGTTTAAATTTCTAAATAAGATGAATATCTCATATAAGTTTTCACATCCTCTTGAATATTGGATAAAGAGGTTACAGGAAGAAATCTATGGAAATGAGATTAAATTGATGATGGAAAGTAAAATTGTGAAAGGTTCCATAATAGAGAAATTGGGGCTGTATTTAGAGAACAATGTAATTAGGTGCAGAGGTAGGTTACAAAATGCTGAATTGGATGATTATGCTAAACACCTTGTCTTACTGCCCAAAACTCATAATCTAACAAATTTAATTGTTTTTAAATACCCATAAAAATGTAATGCATGGTGGGGTACAAGATACCTTAAATTGTATTAGGGAAACTTTCTGGATTCCACAAGGACAGCAAAGTGTAAAAAGGGTGATTAAATCTTGTGTAATATGTCGCTGTGTGGATGCCAGATCCTATATGTACCCAGGTCCTCCACCATTGCCAAAGGAGCATGTACAATTAGTGAAACCATTTGATGTAACAGGTATAGACTATAGTGGTCCAATCATTTTAACCAGTACTTCAGATGGTGCTCCACTGAAAGTGTATGTATGCTTGTTGACTTGTACTGGTACTAGGGCAGTTCATTTAGAAGTGGTTCAGGACTTGCCTGCAGAACAGTTTATGCAGCTAGGAGATCCTGTCCGAGATTGATGATTTTGGATAATGCCACAAATTTTGTAGCAGGTGCTCAACACTTGATAGAATTAAATAATAATAACGATGTTCAATCTCTGTTAACCCAGCGAGGGTGTATCTGGAAATTTATTACTCCTAGAGCCCCTTGGCAGGGAGGGCTGTACGAAAGACTGATAGGCACAGTGAAGAGGTGTCTCCATAAAGTACTACACCGGAAGAGAATTAATTTGAAAGAATTCCGTGCAGTGTTAGTGGAGGCGGAGAATCGTACAAATAATAGGCCTCTCTCGTACATGAGTGATACACCTGATGCAGATGTATTAACACCTTCTCACCTAATATGTGGAAGGAAATTGGAAGCTGCCCCTGTCTATAGAGATAATCCTGAAGAAAGTGATGAAGATTACAATGATGTGGCAGTATTGTGTGATAAATTTAAAATGTTAAATAAAGTAATTGATCATTGGTCTAATGTGTGGCGTAAGGAATATCTTCTTACACTACGTGAGCACTTTTATGGTGCAACCAAGGCAGTAAATCGACAGAACATTCAATCAGGTGACATTGTGTTAATTGATACTGAACAACATCTAACATTGTGGCCTCTGGGCAAAGTATTGACATTGTATCCAGATGCACAAGGTGTTGTCTGGAATGTCAAAGTGTTGTGTCATGGCAAAGAAAGTTTATGCACAATTAATAAATTGATTCCCTTGGAATTAAATGGCATTCAGTCAAAAGTAAATGAAAATCTAAGGGAAAGTGACACGAGTGATATTGAAGATAACGCTGACCAAGTGATGCAGGAAGAGGAAATTGTAGTAAGACCTTCTAGGAGAACAGCCACTCAAGCCAGAACTGGTTGGAATCGTCTCCTAGAGGAAGGAGTAATTTGAGTCTTTTAGCAGCAAATTCCGCCCAGCCACAGTGTGGGAAATACTGTATATATTTATGGAAATACAGTGTTTTATATGTAAATTGATGGTTTATATTATATTTAATAAAAATTATAATATAAAAAATGGGAAGCTCGGCGTTGACGAGCAGGAGGACTCGCCATTGTGTTTCTGAATGAGCCAAGAAAACGTTAGTGAAAATAAGAAGAATTTTTGTCACTCTAGAGGCTATGTTGGGCTTACACCTCTCAAATAGGAGCCGAAATTGTTGGATGTGCATTTCTGCATAATTTGAGCATTAAATCTATGTACAGAACAGCTCCAGGAACCTCAGATAAGCTATCTAAATTATGTTTGTAATTCTGGCCAGTATTATCATCATAAATTTAGTTAGAGGGAGGTTTTTGAGTATTATACACAGTAATCTCCAGACTAATTGGTGAGTGTTATGATTATAAATCCTCCTTCTGTTATATAAATGTGTATATGTAATTATTTATTAATTTTAATATACAGTCCACAAAAATTATTATAATTTTACCAGAATTCCTGATGTGTATGTACATTTCATTTGCAATTAATATAGGTCTAGAGCAACTTGTGGAGAGATAGATGGTAGGTATCGAAGGGGGACATTTTTGCAACCTAGGTGTCCTAAAAATTCCTACTTGTCTCTGTAACTTTGATAAATAATAATTATCTTTGTTACCATTTACTTGTATGTATGTAATGAGATTCATCAAGGTAAATGTAATTTTCCACAGAGTGATAGTACAGTGAAATAAATAAAATTAAGAAGGAACTGAATTACGATCAAGACTTCAACTCAGAAAGGGTGGGAAGATGTGGTAGAAAACAGAAACAATACCAAGATTAGACAGAAAATGACGCGAATGACTCTAAACAACACAAGAACATCATGCTATAAGATTTCCTCTGGCCTAGTAGCAGCAGGTGTTAGCCTTGCCTGAATGACACTTAATGAAAGGCTGTTGGAGTGTGGTTTGAAAGCATATTGTCCCAGAAAGAAGCCGTAACTTACTGAACCCATGATAAGGAAACGTTTAGCCTGGGTTAAGAATCACGTTGAATGGACTTCTGAACTTTGAGAACAGTTCATTAGTTGCTCATAAAAGAACATTAATTATTAATAATATGATAATTCTATCCGCATTAAAAATGAGATTACCATTCAGCTTCTCTGGTTGTTTCACTACTTCTATTGTCTTTTCTATTGTTGCCGGTGGTGTTCTCTGATAAATCAATCATTGCAGTGCTGGATGACCGTGTGCTAACTGTAAGAAGGCGGTCAGTTGAGGAATTTATGCCTGAATGTCTGATGAACAAGGTCAGATTTCCTCAGAAAATTATGGTGTTGGCAGCCATTTCCGTTCATGGAACAAGTCATTTGCATATTGTAATAAAGTTGGTAGAATTACCGACAATATGTAAAGTAAAAGGACACAAGTGCAACTAATGTGACATTTTATTGTGGCAACGTTTCGCTCTCCAGGAGCTTTATCAAGCCATTACAAACAATACATGGACACAGAGGGTATATATAGGCTCAGAGTGAGGTGCGATACTAGTGGTAGTGGTAGTAGTAGTAGTGATAAAAGTTGTAGTAGTAGTAGTAGTAATACAGTATGGTAGAACAATTAATTCGTACATGAGTAAAAGGATATAAAAGCTATTACTTGGGTAACATAAAAATAGATTGGACAAATATAGACTGGATAGAGGCAGCCTGTTTCAGTGTTCACTCTCTGTGCTTTGTGTAGTATAACAGGAGAGACTATGTGATGGCAGGGTTTACTGTTTTCAGGAGGATTCTTGCTAAGACTTCAGAGATGGTGAAGCTGCCGTTGTTTTGTTTAATTGTATTCGAAACAGCGATCAGTGCTGATTCTAGGCACTTGCGTCTGCGGAAATTAGTTTCTTTGATCACTAATTGGGCGTCCCTGAATTTCATGAGATGACTGGTGGAATTTCGGTGTTGTACACAGGCGTTGTTTAGGTTGTCGTTCCTACATGCGTAAATGTGTTCATTGAGGCGGGTGTCGAGGTTTCTTGCTGTTTCACCTACATAAATCTTGTCACAGCCTCCACAGGGTATAGTGTAAACTCCTGCGTTGACTGGTTCGTGGTGCTTTGATTTTGTTCTGGTTAAATCCTTGTATTACTACTACTACTACTACTACAACTTTTATCACTACTACTACTACCACTACCACTAGTATCGCACCTCACTCTGAGCCTATATATACCCTCTGTGTCCATGTATTGTTTGTAATGGCTTGATAAAGCTCCTGGAGAGCGAAACGTTGCCACAATAAAATGTCACATTAGTTGCACTTGTGTCCTTTTACTTTACATTTGCATATTGTTGAGGGTATCTTGAACCAGGTTACGTATATATAAGTACTACAATTATTGCCTCAGATAAAGGATGGTATGTGATGGACGTTGGATATTCCAACAAAACTCAGCCTCATGTCACACGGCAAAATCAGTAAAAACGTGAAGTGCACAAAATGGCGTTGAGCTGCTAACATGGGCTGGAAATTTCTTCAACATGAACCCTAGTGAGAGTTTATAGTGAGTACTGAAGGATGAAATACACTGTGGCATGCAAAGAGTACGTAACCTTTATTCGGCGCATGTACACACCCTCATTTACAGGCTATCTCCCCCAACCAGCGAACCAGGTGACTGAGAGTTGACGATGGGGCCCTGTCGTTCAACTAGTAACCAGGCTCCAGCCAATAAGAAGATGGTTTAGGCAATCGCAGAGGTTATGTGGGTACCACTCTCCTGTCTGCCCTTGTCATTCCCATTCTAGAGCTGGTTGAAGCACGGTCTGCTCTTATTGGCTTCTATTCTGCCTTGCTTACCGTGGAGTGCACTAATACCTATCACTGTACATAGTGTATATAGTGTACATACTGCTGTTCTAAATTGGTGAAGGATAATATAATTCAAAACTTATCTGCTGTGTTTATTTTGCTCCCTTTACACCCAGGATAACAGGCCATTTGGACTCCTGGGTTGTAATATACACCAAGTTCCCATTACTACCAAATTGCAACTCACAGAACGTCTTATTAAGGTTTGGTTTCATTCTGCCAGAATCTAGGAATTATAGCAAACTTTGATCGTTGTCATGCCCACACGTGTTAAAGCACTTATGGATGCTGGGACTGGTCAAATCAAATTTTAATCAACGTAAAATAGTTGACCTGTACTGATGTATCAAAATAAATACATTAGCGATCAATGAAATTGGCTTAATTGAGCTTTTGGTAGGATATGGAAAGCAGGAAGTGGGAGGTGCATGTCAAAGCAGCAGAAGCTAGGATACAGAGTTTAGAAGAGGAATTGAAAAATCTGAAACAGCCTTAAAGAACTAAAGAACATTTTGGGATTGACAACAGAGACTGCTACCTCAGCCACAAATAAGGGGACTGTAGGGAAAGAAGGGGTACAACTGCATGGAGATGCTCTGTCAGAGGAGACTGTAGCAAGTGAAAGAGCTAAGCTTTATGTGGAGGCCCTAACAGACAACAACAGAGCCCAAGGAAAGCCGAGAAGGGAAAATGACAGGCCACTGAGCCCAAGTACATTAGCCAGTGAAACTGATGAAAGAAAAGCTGCAGTGGAGGAAACCAAATTAAATGAGGGGATACACAGGGATATGCAGTGGGAGAACGAAAAGGTGAGGTCAGTCTTCGTGTATGGGCTCCAGGAAGTCGAAGGGGAAACATATGAAGCAAGAAAACAAGGGGAAAAAAAGCAATTGAAAGCATCATGAAAGCAATAGGAGAAGACGATATGACCCAGCTGGAAAATTTTCGGAGAATAGGGGGGTTTGTAAAAAAAAGAACCCGGCCAGTGAGAGTGACCTTCAAGGCAGAAGCGACTCGGACCAGGATCCTGCAGGAGAAAGCACGATTAAGGGACATGACGGTATACAGGAAGGTGTATCTCGACCGCAACAGAACACAAGAAGAAAGGAAGAAACTGAGAGAGATGGTACAAAGGCGAAAGGAGGAAAGAGAGGGGATGGAGAAGACAGACAGGAGATCCCAGACCCAGGAAGAAGATCAAATACAGCCTCCCTCACAACTTCCTATAGAAGCCTCCCAACCAGGTCAACCCCAGTGCAACCAAACACTCTAAATCAAAACACCCATGCCACATCCAATGCCCCCACCCACTACATTACAAACTCCACCCCCACAGCAACAACCCATAGTTCCTTACCAGGTCTCCCATTTCCACAACCCCAATATACCTCCCAGACCACAGTCTTAGAAAAGAAGTTGAAGGTGTGGTATACAAATGCACATGGAATAACAAACAAGTATGAGGAGTGGCACGAAAGAATCAAAGAGACATCCCCAGACATAATAGCACTTGTAGACAGCCTGTACTGTCTGCACAGACAGCCCATGCTGTCTGCCAGCTTAGTTCATATTTCGCGCCACTCAGGTGCTGCCATCTATAGGCCTTGCCACTTCAGTATGCCCAGACTTGCCTCGCTCTCACTCACACAGCGGCCTGGCAGCAACACACAAGGCCTCCCAGCTCTCTCTCGTGGGCATGGCCCTGCCCGGGCCATGGGCACAAACACACAAGCCTGTGAAACCCACCACTACTTAACAATAAAGTAAGAAGCCTCCGAAGACTTATATCATTAACACCACTCTACAGCTACCAAACAAGCCCATTATAAATGGTGACAGCGGTGCTCGCAGCAGTTGTGTTTGCCCCACGAAGGAGGAAGAGTTATGAAGTCATCTTCACTTCATCACCCTACACAAGAAGCATCCGTCTCTCAACGAGTTATCCTGATGTCGTGTCTGCACGTTTGAGCATCCAGACACAGGTACTAGCAGGATCCAGCCGAAATTTGCCGAAATTGTCCGAGAATTGTAAGTGGCGTCCCAGTAACCCCACGCTGTTTCTCAAGTCACGTGTTCAGCGTCACTTGTATGTTGCTGTTGTTGTTCAGCTCAGCACAGCTGTTTCAGCAAGCCAGAGGTGAGTTTAGTGGTGATTTCTGCGTCCAGTGTGAGCTTCTCCACGTGTTTGTGGGAGGAGGAGGAGGAGGAATGGCCAGATGCCCGCCCTGCCATACACTCACGCACGCTCCTCGCCACCACACTACCATACACCACTCACAACTGCCCACTCCCTCTGCTGTGTTTTCTGCTGTTTTTCGTATGAATTCATTGCCAGTGCTGTGTATCCGAGTGCCCGAGGCCACTCAAAGCTACGTGGATCACGTCACGTGGGTGTGGACGATGTCACGTAGACCTACAGAGCCACGTGAGTTACCAGATGTCCCAGGCCTCATGCTGTGGTCTGCTGCCCGCATCACATCGACGCCACCCACGATGCTGCCCGACTTCATGACGTCACGATGTCTGTTGACGTCACCTCACGATGTCTGCCTGACGTCACCTCGAGATGTCTGCTGACGTCACCCACGATGCTGCCCGACTTCATGACATCACGATGTCTGCCTGACGTCACCTCGAGATGTCTGCTGACGTCACCTCGAGATGTCTGCTGACGTCACCTCACGATGTCTGCTGACGTCACCTCACGATGTCTGCCTGACGTCACCTCGCGATGTCTGCTGACGTCACCTCACGATGTCTGCCTGACGTCACCTCGAGATGTCTGTTGACGTCACTGCTGCTGACGTCACCTTGTGACATCACGCCTGACATCACATGATGTCACATCGAGTGTTCTAGTAATTATTTCAGTATTGTCGAGAAGATTGAGAGAAGATATATGTCATGTGTTAATTAATTCCTCTCAGTCAGTGTTCTCACATTTTAGTATGTCTTAGTCAGTTTTATGCGCAGAAAAGCATCATTTGCTAGTTAAGCCATGTTGTACCGTATGTACAGCGGTGTGTTTGTAAGTTTTCCGTGTGTCCAGTGAGGTCTGTGGTCAGACCCTTGAGTAGCACCACTGCGTTAAGTCACCCGCTTGACCAGTGTTTGACAGCTGATTAGTCAGCCCTGAGCGTACGAGCCCTCTTGTACAGAAAGCTTTTATGCTCGTCGCTCGTGATGTTCTGTAGAATCGTACCTGCTACGATTCCCATCGAGATTTGTTTCACTTCACCTCCAGACCGTCAGAGTGCAGTTATATTTAGAGAAACAAGTCTGGGGATGCTTAGGCTAACCTCTGCTATAACTCCAACTGTCGAGAGATGATACTCGTCAAGCCGCAGCCAGGCCTGTCGGCAGGCGCTGTGTCAGCCTCGTGTCACAAGCTTCAGTGAGCAGCCTGCACAAAGATGTCACTTTGGCTACTAGCTCTCTCACTGCAGTCTGGTGTATGATGTTACGACTCCCAGATGTTTCGCCCAGTCGTCTCTGCCACGACTCGCTCCACAACTCGCTTCACGCTCGCCGGCAGTGACAGCCCAGCGACAGTACCAATCGAGAAGTGTCCTCCTGAGTCGCTTGCCAGAAGTCCTGCCCAGTTGCCGAGTTTTGTCGACGCCTCACTCGAGGGCACCAGCATGTCGTGCCCCAGGTTGAGTGAAAACCTGCAGCGACTCCTACGATGTCTGCTTCACCGTTCCAGAGGAGACCGTACCCTGTTACGTCACAGCTCAGCCGCAGCGATGTCTCCCGTGTTGCAGTATCTGTCCAGACGCAGGAAGGCGTGCAGTGATGCACTTCGACGCTCATTGCCTTTGACCACGATGTTTAGCACACCCCATGTTTTTTTCTTCCCTCCCTGTAGGAAGTTTTTTTTTCCATGTCCATATGTATATATATGTTTTTATTTTGTGTTCTGTGCCCTGTTCCTACGAGAGAGAGACCGAGTTTCTTTTACTACCAGTATTGTCGCGTCGGGACGACGCGCGGTAGGTGGCCGAGCGTATGTAGACAGCCTGTACTGTCTGCACAGACAGCCCATGCTGTCTGCCAGCTTAGTTCATATTTCGCGCCACTCAGGTGCTGCCATCTATAGGCCTTGCCACTTCAGTATGCCCAGACTTGCCTCGCTCTCACTCACACAGCGGCCTGGCAGCAACACACAAGGCCTCCCAGCTCTCTCTCGTGGGCATGGCCCTGCCCGGGCCATGGGCACAAACACACAAGCCTGTGAAACCCACCACTACTTAACAATAAAGTAAGGAGCCTCCGAAGAAGTATATCATTCACACCCGCTTGCTACAGCTACCAAACAAACCGTAATACACTCACAGAAACAAAACTCACCAGAATAATAACAGATTCAATCTTTCCATTCGGATATCAAATCCTCAGGAAAGACAGAGGGAGGAGAGGGGGAGGAG
>NC_091294.1:45858188-45983188 GCF_038502225.1 Cherax quadricarinatus | reverse complement strand
TGTGTCTTACTCCGTGTGAGGTGTGTCTCACCTTGTGTGAGGTGTGTCTTGCCCCGTGTGAGGTGTGTCTTACTCCGTGTGAGGTGTGTCTTACCCCGTGTGAAGTGTCTCACCTCGTATGAGGTGTGTCTTACCCCGTGTGAGGTGTGTCTCACCTCGTATGAGGTGTGTCTCACCCCGTGTGAGGTGTCTCTCTCTCGTGTGAGGTGCGTCTCACATCGTGTGAGGTGCGTCTCACCTCGTATGAGGTGTGTCTCACCTCGTGTCAGTGAATTATTGTCTCACTTCATGTAAGTGAACCACAGTGTCTCACCTCGTATGAATGAGGACCACTGTGTCTCACCTCCTGTGAGTGAACCCTTTTTTTTTTTGTTTTTTTATTCGCCGGTACTCTCCCGGCCCGGGTCTTTTTCAAGTAGTGGTGACCCGGCCTTGTATCCCTATCTGGGGAGTGTCTCGAGACCTAAGTCTTCCATGGAAGGAGGTACAAGTACCTCCTCATCTTTGGGACCAAGTGTCCCCAGGCCTAGCCACATTCCCCGCCCTCACGGGGCTCGTAGGGAGAAGCTAGGCCTCTGGTCTACCATCTGCCCCGCCCCAAAGGGGCTCGTGGGGATGGCAGTCTTATGAGCTGCAGATGGTAGCTAGCTCAGGCCTTCTTCAGTGAACCATTGTGTCTCACCTCCTGAACTATTGTGTCTCACCTCCTGAACCATTGTGTCTCACCTCCTGAACCATTGTGTCTCACCTCAATCAGGTGTCATTGTCAGGAAAAAATAGAGTTGTTGGATTTTCTGTTGTAGAAAATATTTAAGAAAAGAGAAACTTATAACTAACAAATATATATATTCAAAAAGATAAAAGTGTAAAATTAATTGAGTTATGTTTAAAAAATCTTGATTAAATAAGATAAATAAAGAACAATAAGAATAGTAAACAGATTTAGCTAATTTTAATGTAAAACATTACATAAATTATTAATACTCCAGTAGAGGGGCCAGCACATGTCTGTAGAGGTGACACGGACACGTGACGTGTCATGGAGACAATTGTTAGATTGGTTCACAAAGTGATGGACCTTGGTACAATATAGGCCATAGATAAGCTGAGCCAGGGTTGACCTGGAGGTAGAGATATTTGTAGGTCGTACAAACATCTCCAGGGGCATGCTGGGTAGCTAAGTGGAGAAACCATATTCGCAACCCGTACAAAAGTCATTCAAGATCATCCACATCTGTACGCGGCCTTTGAATTGATACACAAATCCTTCCAGTTCTCTCTCCGTGGAGAACCAAGCCATCAAAGGCTGTGGCAAAAACAAAAGGATAAAATACATGAAGCTAAAAGTCCAAGGAGTCTTTTTGAAGCCTTGAAAACACCATAACATCCCAACAGCAAAGAACAGTGTAAAATTTAGGAGGACAAGAGGGCGAGTGTGGGAGAAGGGAGGAAACAAAAGTCACCTCCACTGAAGATAGAAAATGTGAGAAGAGAAACATGTGTCACTGAAGAGGAAAGAAGATAAATGACGAAACGTAGAAAACTTTATTAAGAGAATTCCTTCACTATACTGCGACACACACTCTGCCCTCCTCAGTGAACTGAAGACTATACTGCGACACTGCCCTCCTCAGTGAGCTGAAGGCTATACTGCGACACACACTCTGCCCTCCTCAGTCAACTGAAGACTATACTGCGACACACACTCTGCCCTCCTCAGTCAACTGAAGACTATACTGCGATACACACTCTGCCCTCCTCGGTCAACTGAAGACTATACTGCGACACACACTCTGCCCTCCTCAGTCAACTGAAGACTATACTGCGACACACACTCTGCCCTCCTCAGTCAACTGAAGACTATACTGCGATACACACTCTGCCCTCCTCAGTCAACTTAAGACTATACTGCGATACACACTCTGCCCTCCTCAGTCAACTGAAGACTATACTGCGATACACACTCTGCCCTCCTCAGTCAACTCAAGACTATACTGCGATACACACTCTGCCCTCCTCAGTCAACTGAAGACTATACTGCGACACACACTCTGCCCTCCTCAGTCAATTCAAGACTATACTGCGACACACACTCTGCCCTCCTCAGTCAACTCAAGACTATACTGCGACACACACTCTGCCCTCCTCAGTCAACTCAAGACTATACTGCGACACACACTCTGCCCTCCTCAGTCAACTCAAGACTATACTGCGACACACACTCTGCCCTACTCAGTCAACTCAAGACTATACTGCGATACACACTCTGCCCTCCTCAGTCAACTGAAGACTATACTGCGACACACACTCTGCCCTCCTCAGTCAACTCAAGACTATACTGCGACACACACTCTGCCCTCCTCAGTCAACTCAAGACTATACTGCGACACACACTCTGCCCTCCTCAGTCAACTCAAGACTATACTGCGATACACACTCTGCCCTCCTCAGTCAACTCAAGACTATACTGCGACACACACTCTGCCCTACTCAGTCAACTCAAGACTATACTGCGATACACACTCTGCCCTCCTCAGTCAACTGAAGACTATAACAAGCCACACGAGTTGTATATTGTCTCACCTCGTGTGTGTCTCACCTCGTGTGAGGTATGTCTTACCTCGTGTGTCTCATCTCGTGTGTGTCTTACCTCGTGTGTCTCACCTCGTGTGAGGTATGTCTCACCCCGTGTGAGGCGTGTCTCACCTCGTGTGAGGTGTGTCTTACCTAGTGTGAAGTATGTCTCACCTCGTGTGAGGTGTGTCTCACTTCGTGGGAGGTATGTCTTACCCTGTGTGAGGTTGTCTCACCTCGCTTGACGTGTGTCTTACCTAGTGTGATGTGTGTCTCACCTCGTGTGAGGTGTGTCTCACCTCGTGCGAGGTGTGTCTCTCCTCATGTGAGTGTGTCTCACCTCGTGTGAGGTGTGTCTCATCTCGTATGAGGTATGTCTCACCTCGTGTGAGGTGTGTCTCACCTCGTGTGAAGTATGTCTTACCTCGTGTGTGTCTCATTTCGTGTGTGTCTCACCTCGTGTGAGGTATGTCTCACTTCGTGTGAGGTATCTCTCACCTCGTGTGAGGTGTGTCTCACCTCGTGTAAGGTATGTCTTACCCGGTGTGAGGTTGTCTCACCTCGCGTGAAGTGTGTCTTACCTAGTGTGAGGTATGTCTCACCTCGTGCGAGATGTGTCTCACCTCGTGTGAGGTATGTCTCACCCCGTGTGAGGTGTGTCTCACCTCGTGTGAGGTGTGCCTCACCTCGCGTTAGGTATGTCTTACCTAGTGTGATGTGTGTCTCACCTCGTGCGAGGTGTGTCTCTCCTCATGTGAGTGTGTCTCACCTCGTGTGAGGTGTGTCTTACTTCGTGTGAGGTATGTCTCACCTCGTGTGAGGTGTGTCTCACCTCGTGTGAAGTATGTCTTACCTCGTGTGTGTCTTATTTCGTGTGTGTCTCACCTCGTGTGAGGTATGTCTCACTTCGTGTGAGGTATCTCTCACCTCGTGTGAGGTGTGTCTCACCTCGTGTAAGGTATGTCTTACCCGGTGTGAGGTTTTCTCACCTCGCGTGAAGTGTTACCTAGTGTGAGGTATGTCTCACCTCGTGTGAGGTATGTCTCACCTCGTGTGAGATATGTTTCACCTCGTGGGAGGTATGTCTCACCTCGTGTGAGGTGTGTCTTACCTAGTGTGAGGTATGTCTCAACTCGTGTGAGGTATGTCTCACCTCGTGTGAGATGTTTCACCTCGTGGGAGGTATGTCTCACCTCGTGTGAGGTGTGTCTTACCTAGTGTGAGGTATGTCTCAACTCGTGTGAGGTATGTCTCACCTCGTGCGAGATGTGTCTCACCTCGTGTGAGGTATGTCTCACCTCGTGTGAGGTATGTCTCACCTCGTGTGAGGTGTATCTCCTCTTGTGAGTGTGTCTCACCTCGTGTGAGTGTGTCTCACATCGCGTGAGGTGTCTTATCTCACGTGAGTGTGTCTCACCACTTGTGAAGTGTCTCACCACGTTTGAGGTTTGTCTTACCTCGTATGAGGTGTCTCACCTCGTGTGAGGTGTGTGTGTCTCACCTCGTGTGTGTGTCTCACCTCGTGTGAGGTGTGTGTGTCTCACCTCGTGTAAGGTGTGCCTCACCTCGTGTAAGGTGAGTCTCACCTCGTGTGAGGTGTGTCTCAACTCGTGTAAGGTGTGTGTGTCTCACCTCGTGTGTGTGTCTCACCTCGTGTGTGTCTCACATCGTGTAAGGCGTGTGTGTCTCACCTCGTGTGAGGTGTGCGTGTCTCACCTCGTGTGAGGTGAGTGTGGGTCTCACATCGTGTAAAGTGTGTCTTCCCTCGTGTAAGGCGTGTGTGTTTCACCTCGTGTCAGGTGTGTGTGTCTCACCTCGCGTCAGGTGTGTCTCACCTCGTGTAAGGTGTGTGTGTCTCATCTCGCGCGAGGTGTGTGTCTCACCTCGTGTAAGATGTGTCTCAACTCGTTTAAGGTATGTCTCACCTAGTGTAAGGTGTGTCTCACCTCGTGTAAGGTGTGTCTCACCTCGTGCAAGATGTGTCTCACCTCGTGTAAGATGTGTCTCATCTCGTGTAAGCTGTGTCTCACCTCGTGTAAGGTGTGTCTCACCTCGTGTAAGGTATGTGTCACATCGTGTAAGATGTGTCTCACCTTATGTAAGGTATATCTCACCTCGTGTGAGATGTGTCTTACCTCGTGTAAGGCGTGTGTGTTTCACCTCGTGTCAGGTGTGTGTGTCTCACCTCGTGTCAGGTGTATCTCACCTCGTATAAGGTGTGTGTGTCTCACCCCGCGTGAGGTGTGTGTCTCACCTCGTGTAAGATGTATCTTACCTCGTGTAAGGTATGTCTCACCTCGTTTATGGTGTATCTCACCTCGTGTAAGGTATGTCTCACCTCGTGTAAGGTGTGTCTCATCTCGTGTATGCTGTGTCTCACCTCGTGTAATGTGTGTCTCACCTCGTGCAAGGTGTGTCTCACCTAGTGTAAGATGTGTCTCACCTCGTGGAAGATGTGTCTCACCTCGTGTAAGGTGTGTCTCATCTCGTGTATGCTGTGTCTGACCTCGTGTAAGGTATGTGTCACATCGTGTAAGGTGTGTCTCATCTCGTGTATGCTGTGTCTGACCTCGTGTAAGGTATGTGTCACATCGTGTAAGGTGTGTCTCACCTTACGTAACGTATATCGCACCTCGTGTAAGGTATGTTTCACCTAGTGTAAGGTGTGTCTCTCCTCGTGTAAGGTGTGTCTCACCTCCTGTAAAGTGTGTCTCACCTCCTGTAAGGTATGTCTCACCTCGTGTAAGGTGTGTCTCACCTCGTGTAAGGTGTGTCTCACCTTGTGTAAGGTATATCTCACCTCGTGTAATGTGTGTCTCACATCGTGTAAGGTGTGTCTCACCTTGTGTAAGGTGTGTCTCACCTCGTGTAAGGTGTGTTTCACGTCGTGTGAGATGTGTCTTACCTCGTGTAAGGCGTGTGTGTCTCACCTCGTGTCAGGTATGTGTGTCTCACCTCGTGTCAGGTGTGTCTCACCTCGTGTAAGGTGTGTGTGTCTCACCTCGCGTGAGGTGTGTGTCTCACCTCGTGTAAGATGCGTCTCAACTCGTGTAAGGTATGTCTCACCTCGTGTAAGATATGTCTCTCCTCGTGTAAGGTGTGTCTCATCTCGTGTATGCTGTGTCTCACCTCGTGTAAGGTGTGTCTCATCTCGTGTATGCTGTGTCTCACCTCGTGTAAGGTGTGTCTCACATCGTGCAAGGTGTGTCTCAATTAGTGTAAGATGTGTCTCACCTCGTGTAAGGTATGTGTCACATCGTGTAAGGTGTGTCTCACCTTATGTAACGTATATCTCACCTCGTGTAAGGTATGTTTCACCTAGTGTAATGTGTGTCTCACCTCGTGTAAGGTGTGTCTCACCTCCTGTAAGGTGTGTCTCACCTCGTGTAAGGTATGTCTCACCTTGTGAAAGGTGTGTCTCACCTCGTGTAAGGTGTGTCACATCGTGTAAGGTATATCTCACCTCGTGTAAGGAATGTCTCACCTCGTTTAAGGTGTGCCTCACCTCGTGTAAGGTGTGTCTCACCTCTTGTAAAGTGTGTGTGTCTCACCTAGTGTGAGGTGTGTGTGTCTCAACTCTTGTAAAGTATGTCTCCTCTCGTATAAGGTGTGTCTCACCTCGTGTGAGGTGTGTCTCAGCTAGTGTAAGGTGTGTCTCACTCGTGTGAGGAGTGTTTGTCTCACCTCGTGTAAGGTGTGTCTCACCTTGTATAAAGTGTGTCTCACCTATTGTAAGTTGTGTCTCAGCTCGTGTAAGGTATGTTTCACCTTGTGTAAGGTGTGTCTCACCTCGTGTAAGGTATGTGTCAGCTTGTGTAAGGTGTGTCTCACCTCGTGTAAGGTATGTCTCACATCGTGTAAGGTATATCTCACCTAGTGTAAGTTGTGTCTCACCTCGTTTAAGGTGTGTCTCACCTAGTGTAAGGCGTGTCTCACCTCTTGTAAGGTGTGTCTCTCCTCGTGTAAGGGTATCTCACCTCGTGTGAGGTGTGTCTCAGCTAGTGTAAGGTGTGTGTGTCTCACCTCGTGTGAGGTGTGTGTGTCTCACCTCGTGTAAGGTGTGTGTGTCTCACCTCGTGTGAAGTGTGTGTGTCTCACCTCGTTTAAGGTGTGTGTCACCTCTTGTAAGGTATGTCTCACTTCGTGTAAGGTGTGTCTCACTTCATGTAAGGTATGTGTCACCTCGTGTAAGGTGTGTCTCACCTCTTGTAAGGTGTGTCTCACCTTGTGTAAGGTGTGTCTCACCTCGTGTAAGTTGTGTCTCACCTCGTGTAAGGTGTGTTTCACCATGTGTAAGGTGTGTCTCGCCTCATGTAAGTTGTGTCTCACCTCGTGTAAGGTGTGTCTCACCCCTTGTAAGGTGTGTCTCACCTTGTGCAAGGTGTGTCTCACCTCGTGTAAGTTGTGTCTCACCTCGTGTAAGGTGAGTCTCACCTTGTGTAAGGTATATCTAACTTCGTGTAAGGTGTGTCTCACATCGTGTAAGGTGTGTCTCATTTCGTGTAAGGTGTGTCTCCTCGTGTAAGGTGAGTCTCACTTTGTGTAATGTATATCTCACTTCGTGTAAGGTGTGTCTCACCTCGTGTAAGGTGTGTCTCACCTTGTGTAAGGTGTGTCTCACCTTGTGTAAGGTGTGTGTGTCTCACCTCGTGTGAGGTGTGTGTGTGTCTCACCTTGTGTAAGGTGTGTCTCACCTTGTGTAAGGTGTGTGTGTCTCACCTCGTGTGAGGTGTGTGTGTGTCTCACCTCGTGTAAGGTGTGTCTCACCTCGTGTAAGGTGTGTCTCACCTCGTGTGAGGTGTGTCTCACCTCGTGTAAGGTGTGTCTCACCTCGTGTAAAGTGTGTCTCACCTCGTGTAAGGTATGTCTCCTCGTGTAAGGTATGTCTCACCTCGTGTATGGTATGTCTCAACTCGTGTAAGGTATTTCTCACCTCGTGTAAGGTATGTCTCACCTCGTGTAAGTTATGTCTCAACTCGAGTAAGGTGTGTCTCATTTCGTGTAAGGTGTGTGTCTCCTCGTGTAAGGTGTATCTCACCTCGTGTAAGGTATGTCTCACCTCGTGTAAGGTGTGTCTCACTTCATATAACGTATGTGTCACCTCGTGTAAGGTGTGTCTCACCTCGTGAAAGGTGTGTCTCACCTTGTGTAAGGTGTGTTTCACCTTGTGTAAGGTGTGTCTCACCTCATGAAAGTTGTGTCTCACCTCGTGTAAGGTTTGTCTCACCTTGTGTAAGGTATATCTAACTTCGTGTAAGGTGTGTCTCACCTCGTGTAAGGTGTGTCTCACCTTGTGTAAGGTGTGTCTCACCTTGTGTAAGGTGCGTCTCACCTCGTGCAAGGTGTGTCTCACCTTGTGTAAGGTGTGCCTCACCTTGTGTAAGGTGTGTCTCACCTTGTGCAAGGTGTGTCTCACCTCGTGTAAGGTGTGTCTCACCTCGTGTAAGGTGTGTCTCACCTTGTGTAAGGCGTGTCTCACCTTGTGTAAGGTGTGTCTCGCCTCGCGTAAGGTGTGTCTCACCTTGTGTAAGGTGTGTCTCACCTTGTGTAAGGTGTTTCTCACCTTGTGTAAGGTATATATCACCTCGTGTAAGGTGCGTCTCACCTCGTGTAAGGTGTGTCTCACCCTGTGTAAGGTGTGCCTCACCTAGTGTAAGGTGTGTTTCACGTCGTGTGAGATGGGTCTTACCTCGTGTAAGGCGTGTGTGTCTCACCTCGAGTCATGTGTGTGTGTCTCACCTGGCGTCAGGTGTGTCTCCTCGTGTAAGGTGTGTGTGTCTCATCTCGCACGAGGTGTGTGTCTCACCTCGTGTAAGATGTGTCTCAACTCGTGTAAGGTATGTCTCACCTCGTGTAAGGTGTGCCTCACCTCGTGTAAGGTGTGTCTCACCTCGTGCAAGATGTGTCTCACCTCTTGTAAGATGTGTCTCATCTCGTGTAGGCTGTGTCTCACATCGTGTAAGGTGTGTCTCACCTCGTGCAAGATGTGTCTCACCTCGTGTAAGATGTGTCTCATCTCGTGTAAGCTGTGTCTCACCTCGTGTAAGGTGTGTCTCACCTCGTGTAAGGTATGTGTCACATCTGTAAGATGTGTCTCACCTTATGTAAGGTATATCTCACCTCGTGTGAGATGTGTCTTACCTCGTGTAAGGCGTGTGTGTCTCACCTCGTGTCAGGTGTGTGTGTCTCACCTCGTGTCAGGAGTATCTCACCTCGTATAAGGTGTGTGTGTCTCTCCCCGCGTGAGGTGTGTGTCTCACCTCGTGTAAGATGTATCTTACCTCGTGTAAGGTATGTCTCACCTCGTGTATGGTGTATCTCACCTCGTGTAAGGTGTGTCTCACCTCGTGTAAGGTGTGTCTCATCTCGTGTATGCTGTGTCTCACCTCGTGTAATGTGTGTCTCACCTTGTGCAAGGTGTGTCTCACCTAGTGTAAGATGTGTCTCACCTCGTGGAAGATGTGTCTCACCTCGTGTAAGGTGTGTCTCATCTCGTGTATGCTGTGTCTGACCTCGTGTAAGGTATGTGTCACATCGTGTAAGGTGTGTCTCACCTTACGTAACGTATATCGCACCTCGTGTAAGGTATGTTTCACCTAGTGTAAGGTGTGTCTCACCTCGTGTAAGGTGTGTCTCACCTCCTGTAAAGTGTGTCTCACCTCCTGTAAGGTATGTCTCACCTCGTGTAAGGTGTGTCTCACCTCGTGTAAGGTGTGTCTCACCTTGTGTAAGGTATATCTCACCTCGTGTAAGGTGTGTCTCACATCGTGTAAGGTGTGTCTCACCTTGTGTAAGGTGTGTCTCACCTCGTGTAAGGTGTGTTTCACGTCGTGTGAGATGTGTCTTACCTCGTGTAAGGCGTGTGTGTCTCACCTCGCGTCAGGTGTGTCTCACCTCGTGTAAGGTGTGTGTGTCTTATCTCGCGCGAGGTGTGTGTCTCACCTCGTGTAAGATGTGCTTCAACTCGTGTAAGGTGTGTGTGTCTTATCTCGCGCGAGGTGTGTGTCTCACCTGTGTAAGATGTGCTTCTCACCTCGTGTAAGGTGTGTCTCACCTCGTGTAAGGTGTGTCTCACCTCGTGCAAGATGTGTCTCACCTCGTGTAAGATGTGTCTCATCTCGTGTAAGCTGTGTCTCACCTCGTGTAAGGTGTGTCTCACCTCGTGCAAGGTGTGTCTCACCTAGTGTAAGGTGTGTGTCACCTCGTGTAAGGTATGTGTCACATCGTGTAAGGTGTGTCTCACCTTATGTAAGGTATATTTCACCTCGTGTGAGATGTGTCTTACCTCGTGTAAGGCGTGTGTGTCTCACCTCGTGTCAGGTATGTGTGTCTCACCTCGTGTCAGGTGTGTCTCACCTCGTGTAAGGTGTGTGTGTCTCACCTCGCGTGAGGTGTGTGTCTCACCTCGTGTAAGATGCGCCTCAACTCGTGTAAGGTATGTCTCACCTCGTGTAAGATGTGTCTCTCCTCGTGTAAGGTGTGTCTCATCTCGTGTATGCTGTGTCTCACCTCGTGTAAGGTGTGTCTCATCTCGTCTATGCTGTGTCTCACCTCGTGTAAGGTGTGTCTTACATCGTGCAAGGTGTGTCTCAATTAGTGTAAGATGTGTCTCACCTCGTGTAAGGTATGTGTCACATCGTGTAAGGTGTGTCTCACCTTATGTAACGTATATCTCACCTCGTGTAAGGTATGTTTCACCTAGTGTAATGTGTGTCTCACCTCGTGTAAGGTGTGTCTCACCTCCTGTAAGGTGTGTCTCACCTCGTGTAAGGTATGTCTCACCTTGTGAAAGGTGTGTCTCACCTCGTGTAAGGTGTGTCACATCGTGTAAGGTATATCTCACCTCGTGTAAGGAATGTCTCACCTCGTTTAAGGTGTGCCTCACCTCGTGTAAGGTGTGTCTCACCTCTTGTAAAGTGTGTGTGTCTCACCTCGTGTGAGGTGTGTGTGTCTCAACTCTTGTAAAGTATGTCTCCTCTCGTGTAAGGTGTGTCTCACCTCGTGTGAGGTGTGTCTCAGCTAGTGTAAGGTGTGTCTCACTCGTGTGAGGAGTGTTTGTCTCACCTCGTGTAAGGTGTGTCTCACCTTGTATAAAGTGTGTCTCACCTATTGTAAGTTGTGTCTCAGCTCGTGTAAGGTATGTTTCACCTTGTGTAAGGTGTGTCTCACCTCGTGTAAGGTATGTGTCAGCTTGTGTGAGGTGTGTCTCACCTCGTGTAAGGTATGTCTCACATCGTGTAAGGTATATCTCACCTAGTGTAAGTTATGTCTCACCTCTTGTAAGGTGTGTCTCTCCTCGTGTAAGGGTATCTCACCTCGTGTGAGGTGTGTCTCAGCTAGTGTAAGGTGTGTGTGTCTCACCTCGTGTGAGGTGTGTGTGTCTCACCTCGTGTAAGGTGTGTGTGTCTCACCTCGTGTGAAGTGTGTGTGTCTCACCTCGTGTAAGGTGTGTGTCACCTCGTGTAAGGTGTGTCTCACCTCGTGTGAGGTGTGTCTCACCTTGTGTAAGGTGTGTCTCAACTCTTGTAAAGTGTGTCTCACCTCGTGTAAGGTATGTCTCCTCGTGTAAAGTATGTCTCACCTCGTATAAGGTATGTCTCAACTCGTGTAAGGTATTTCTCACCTCGTGTAAGTTATGTCTCACCTCGAGTAAGGTGTGTCTCTCCTCGTGTGAGGTGTATGTGTCTCACCTCGTGTAAGGTATGTCTCACCTCGTGTAAGGTGTGTCTCATTTCGTGTAAGGTGTGCCTCCTCGTGTAAGGTGTGTCTCACCTCGTGTAAGGTATGTCTCACTTCGTGTAAGGTGTGTCTCACTTCATGTAAGGTATGTGTCACCTCGTGTAAGGTGTGTCTCACCTCTTGTAAGGTGTGTCTCACCTTGTGTAAGGTGTGTCTCACCTCGTGTAAGTTGTGTCTCACCTCGTGTAAGGTGTGTTTCACCATGTGTAGGGTGTGTCTCGCCTCATGTAAGTTGTGTCTCACCTCGTGTAAGGTGTGTCTCACCTCTTGTAAGGTGTGTCTCGCCTTGTGTAAGGTGTGTCTCACCTCGTGTAAGTTGTGTCTCATCTCGTGTAAGGTGAGTCTCACCTTGTGTAAGGTATATCTAACTTCGTGAAAGGTGTGTCTCACATCGTGTAAGGTGTGTCTCATTTCGTGTAAGGTGTGTCTCCTCGTGTAAGGTGTGTCTCACCTTGTGTAAGGTGTGTGTGTCTCACCTCGTTTGAGGTGTGTGTGTGTCTCACCTCGTGTAAGGTGTGTCTCACCTCGTGTAAGGTGTGTCTCACCTCGTGTGAGGTGTGTCTCACCTCGTGTAAGGTGTGTCTCACCTCGTGTAAAGTGTGTCTCACCTCGTGTAAGGTATGTCTCCTCGTGTAAGGTATGTCTCACCTCGTGTATGGTATGTCTCAACTCGTGTAAGGTATTTCTCACCTCGTGTAAGGTATGTCTCACCTCGTGTAAGTTATGTCTCAACTCGAGTAAGGTGTGTCTCATTTCGTGTAACGTGTGTGTCTCCTCGTGTAAGGTGTATCTCACCTCGTGTAAGGTATGTCTCACCTCGTGTAAGGTGTGTCTCACTTCATATAAGGTATATGTCACCTCGTGTAAGGTGTGTTTCACATCGTGTAAGGTGTGTCTCACCTTGTGTAAGGTGTGTTTCACCTTGTGTAAGGTGTGTCTCACCTCATGAAAGTTGTGTCTCACCTCGTGTAAGGTTTCTCTCACCTTGTGTAAGGTATATCTAACTTCGTGTAAGGTGTGTCTCACCTCGTGTAAGGTGTGTCTCACCTTGTGTAAGGTGTGTCTCACCTTGTGTAAGGTGTGTCTCACCTCGTGTAAGGTGTGTCTCACCTTGTGTAAGGTGTGTCTCACCTTGTGTAAGGTGTTTCTCACCTTGTGTAAGGTATATATCACCTCGTGTAAGGTGTGTCTCACCTCGTGTAAGGTGTGTCTCACCCTGTGTAAGGCGTGCCTCACCTCGTGTAAGGTGTGTTTCACGTCGTGTGAGATGGGTCTTACCTCGTGTAAGGCGTGTGTGTCTCACCTCGAGTCATGTGTGTGTGTCTCACCTCGCGTCAGGTGTGTCTCCTCGTGTAAGGTGTGTGTGTCTCATCTCGCACGAGGTGTGTGTCTCACCTCGTGTAAGATGTGTCTCAACTCGTGTAAGGTATGTCTCACCTCGTGTAAGGTGTGCCTCACCTCGTGTAAGGTGTGTCTCACCTCGTGCAAGATGTGTCTCACCTCTTGTAAGATGTGTCTCATCTCGTGTAGGCTGTGTCTCACCTCGTGTAAGGTGTGTCTCACCTCGTGCAAGGTGTGTCTCACCTAGTGTAAGGTGTGTCTCACCTCTTGTAAGGTATGTGTCACATCGTGTAAGGTGTCTCTCACCTTATGTAAGGTATATCTCACCTCGTGTGATATGTCTTACCTCGTGTAAGGCGTGTGTGTCTCACCTCGTGTCAGGTGTGTGTGTTTCACCTCGTGTCAGGTGTGTCTCACCTCGTGTAAGGTGTGTGTGTCTCATCTCGCGCGAGGTGTGTGTCTCACCTCGTGTAAGATGCGTCTCAACTCGTGTAAGGTATGTCTCACCTCGTGTAAGATGTGTGTCTCCTCGTGTAAGGTGTGTCTCATCTCGTGTATGCTGTGTCTCACCTCGTGTAAGGTGTGTCTCATCTCGTGTATGCTGTGTCTCACCTCGTGTAAGGTGTGTCTCACATCGTGCAAGGTGTGTCTCAATTATTGTAAGATGTGTCTCACCTCGTGTAAGGTATGTGTCACATCGTGTAAGGTGTGTCTCACCTTATGTAACGTATATCTCACCTCGTGTAAGGTATGTTTCACCTAGTGTAATGTGTGTCTCACCTCGTGTAAGGTGTGTCTCACCTCCTGTAAGGTGTGTCTCACCTCGTGTAAGGTATGTCTCACCTTGTGAAAGGTGTGTCTCACCTCGTGTAAGGTGTGTCACATCGTGTAAGGTATATCTCACCTCGTGTAAGGAATGTCTCACCTCGTTTAAGGTGTGCCTCACCTCGTGTAAGGTGTGTCTCACCTCTTGTAAAGTGTGTGTGTCTCACCTCGTGTGAGGTGTGTGTGTCTCAACTCTTGTAAAGTATGTCTCCTCTCGTGTAAGGTGTGTCTCACCTCGTGTGAGGTGTGTCTCAGCTAGTGTAAGGTGTGTCTCACTCGTGTGAGGAGTGTTTGTCTCACCTCGTGTAAGGTGTGTCTCACCTTGTATAAAGTGTGTCTCACCTATTGTAAGTTGTGTCTCAGCTCGTGTAAGGTATGTTTCACCTTGTGTAAGGTGTGTCTCACCTCGTGTAAGGTACGTGTCAGCTTGTGTAAGGTGTGTCTCACCTCGTGTAAGGTATGTCTCACATCGTGTAAGGTATATCTCACCTCGTGTAAGGTGTGTCTCACCTCGTGTAAAGTGTGTCTCACCTCGTGTAAGGTATGTCTCCTCGTGTAAGGTATGTCTCACCTCGTGTATGGTATGTCTCAACTCGTGTAAGGTATTTCTCACCTCGTGTAAGGTATGTCTCACCTCGTGTAAGTTATGTCTCAACTCGAGTAAGGTGTGTCTCATTTCGTGTAAGGTGTGTGTCTCCTCGTGTAAGGTGTATCTCACCTCGTGTAAGGTATGTCTCACCTCGTGTAAGGTGTGTCTCACCTTTGTAAGTTATGTCTCACCTCGAGTAAGGTGTGTCTCACCTCGTGTAAGGTATGTCTCCTCGTGTAAGATATGTCTCACCTTTGTAAGTTATGTCTCACCTCGAGTAAGGTGTGTCTCTCCTCGTGTGAGGTGTGTGTGTATCACGTCGTGTAAAGTGTGTCTCACCTCGTGTAAGGTATGTGTCAGCTTGTGTAAGGTGTGTCTCACCTCGTGTAAGGTATGTCTCACATCGTGTAAGGTATATCTCACCTCGTGTAAGGTGTGTCTCACCTCGTGTAAAGTGTGTCTCACCTCGTGTAAGGTATGTCTCCTCGTGTAAGGTATGTCTCACCTCGTGTATGGTATGTCTCAACTCGTGTAAGGTATTTCTCACCTCGTGTAAGGTATGTCTCACCTCGTGTAAGTTATGTCTCAACTCGAGTAAGGTGTGTCTCATTTCGTGTAAGGTGTGTGTCTCCTCGTGTAAGGTGTGTTTCACGTCGTGTGAGATGGGTCTTACATCGTGTAAGGCGTGTGTGTCTCACCTCGAGTCATGTGTGTGTGTCTCACCTCGCGTCAGGTGTGTCTCCTCGTGTAAGGTGTGTGTGTCTCATCTCGCACGAGGTGTGTGTCTCACCTCGTGTAAGATGTGTCTCAACTCGTGTAAGGTATGTCTCACCTCGTGTAAGGTGTGTCTCACCTCGTGTAAGGTGTGTCTCACCTCGTGCAAGATGTGTCTCATCTCTTGTAAGATGTGTCTCATCTCGTGTAGGCTGTGTCTCACCTCGTGTAAGGTGTGTCTCACCTCGTGCAAGGTGTGTCTCACCTAGTGTAAGGTGTGTCTCACCTCGTGTAAGGTATGTGTCACATCGTGTAAGGTATATCTCACCTCGTGTAAGGAGTGTCTCACCTCGTTTAAGGTGTGCCTCACCTCGTGTAAGGTGTGTCTCACCTCGTGTGAGGTGTGTCTCAGCTTTTGTAAGGTGTGTGTCTCTCACCTCGTGTGAGGTGTGTGTCTCACCTCGTGTAAGGTGTGTCTCACCTTGTGTAAGGTGTGTCTCACCTATTGTAAGTTGTGTCTCAGCTCGTGTAAGGTATGTTTCACCTTGTGTAAGGTGTGTCTCACCTCGTGTAAGGTATGTCTCACCTTGTGTAAGGTGTGTCTCACCTCGTGTAAGGTATGTCTCACATCGTGTAAGGTATATCTCACCTCGTGTAAAGTATGTCTCACCTCGTTTAAGGTGTGTCTCACCTAGTGTAAGGTGTGTCTCACCTCTTGTAAGGTGAGTCTCACATCGTGTAAAGTGTATCTCACCTCGTGTGAGGTGTGTCTCAACTAGTGTAAGGTGTGTGTGTCTCACCTCGTGTGAGGTGTGTGTGTCTCACCTCGTGTAAGGTGTGTGTGTCTCACCTCGTGTGAGGTGTGTGTGTCTCACCTCGTGTAAGGTGTCTCACCTCGTGTAAGGTTTGTCTCACCTCGTGTGAGGTGTGTCTCACCTCGTGTAAGGTGTGTCTCCTCGTGTAAAGTGTGTCTCACCTCGTGTAAGGTATGTCTCCTCGTGTAAGATATGTCTCACCTTTGTAAGTTATGTCTCACCTCGAGTAAGGTGTGTCTCTCCTCGTGTGAGGTGTGTGTGTATCACGTCGTGTAAAGTGTGTCTCACCTCGTGTAAGGTATGTGTCAGCTTGTGTAAGGTGTGTCTCACCTCGTGTAAGGTATGTCTCACATCGTGTAAGGTATATCTCACCTCGTGTAAGGTGTGTCTCACCTCGTGTAAAGTGTGTCTCACCTCGTGTAAGGTATGTCTCCTCGTGTAAGGTATGTCTCACCTCGTGTATGGTATGTCTCAACTCGTGTAAGGTATTTCTCACCTCGTGTAAGGTATGTCTCACCTCGTGTAAGTTATGTCTCAACTCGAGTAAGGTGTGTCTCATTTCGTGTAAGGTGTGTGTCTCCTCGTGTAAGGTGTGTTTCACGTCGTGTGAGATGGGTCTTACCTCGTGTAAGGCGTGTGTGTCTCACCTCGAGTCATGTGTGTGTGTCTCACCTCGCGTCAGGTGTGTCTCCTCGTGTAAGGTGTGTGTGTCTCATCTCGCACGAGGTGTGTGTCTCACCTCGTGTAAGATGTGTCTCAACTCGTGTAAGGTATGTCTCACCTCGTGTAAGGTGTTCCTCACCTCGTGTAAGGTGTGTCTCACCTCGTGCAAGATGTGTCTCACCTCTTGTAAGATGTGTCTCATCTCGTGTAGGCTGTGTCTCACCTCGTGTAAGGTGTGTCTCACCTCGTGCAAGGTGTGTCTCACCTAGTGTAAGGTGTGTCTCACCTCGTGTAAGGTATGTGTCACATCGTGTAAGGTGTCTCTCACCTTATGTAAGGTATATCTCACCTCGTGTGATATGTGTCTTACCTCGTGTGAGGCGTGTGTGTCTCACCTCGTGTCAGGTGTGTGTGTTTCACCTCGTGTCAGGTGTGTCTCACCTCGTGTAAGGTGTATGTGTCTCATCTCGCGCGAGGTGTGTGTCTCACCTCGTGTAAGATGTGTCTCAACTCGTGTAAGGTATGTCTCACCTCGTGCAAGATGTGTCTCACCTCGTGTAAGGTGTGTCTCATCTCGTGCAAGGTGTGTCTCACCTAGTGTAAGATGTCTCTCACCTCGTGTAAGGTATGTGTCACATCGTGTAAGGTGTGTCTCACCTTATGTAACGTATATCTCACCTCGTGTAAGGTGTGTCTCACCTCCTGTAAGGTGTGTCTCACCTCGTGTAAGGTATGTCTCACCTCGTGTAAGGTGTGTCTCACCTCGTGTAAGTTGTGTCTCACCTCCTGTAAGGTGTGTCTCACCTCGTGTAAGGTATGTCTCACCTCGTGTAAGGTGTGTCTCACCTCGTGTAAGTTGTGTCTCACATCGTGTAAGGTATATCTCACCTCGTGTAAGGAGTGTCTCACCTCGTTTAAGGTGTGCCTCACCTCGTGTAAGGTGTGTCTCACCTCGTGTGAGGTGTGTCTCAGCTTTTGTAAGGTGTGTGTGTCTCACCTCGTGTGAGGTGTGTGTCTCACCTCGTGTAAGGTGTGTCTCACCTTGTGTAAGGTGTGTCTCACCTATTGTAAGTTGTGTCTCAGCTCGTGTAAGGTATGTTTCACCTTGTGTAAGGTGTGTCTCACCTCGTGTAAGGTATGTCTCACCTTGTGTAAGGTGTGTCTCACCTCGTGTAAGGTATGTCTCACATCGTGTAAGGTATATCTCACCTCGTGTAAAGTATGTCTCACCTCGTTTAAGGTGTGTCTCACCTAGTGTAAGGTGTGTCTCACCCGTGTAAAGTGTATCTCACCTCGTGTGAGGTGTGTCTCAACTAGTGTAAGGTGTGTGTGTCTCACCTCGTGTGAGGTGTGTGTGTCTCACCTCGTGTAAGGTGTGTGTGTCTCACCTCGTGTGAGGTGTGTGTGTCTCACCTCGTGTAAGGTGTCTCACCTCGTGTAAGGTTTGTCTCACCTCGTGTGAGGTGTGTCTCACCTCGTGTAAGGTGTGTCTCCTCGTGTAAAGTGTGTCTCACCTCGTGTAAGGTATGTCTCCTCGTGTAAGATATGTCTCACCTTTGTAAGTTATGTCTCACCTCGAGTAAGGTGTGTCTCTCCTCGTGTGAGGTGTGTGTGTATCAGGTCGTGTAAAGTATGTCTCACCTCGTGTAAGGTGTGTCTCATTTCGTGTAAGGTGTGTGTCTCCTCGTGTAAGGTGTGTCTCACCTCGTGTAAGGTATGTCTCACCTCGTGTAAGGTGTGTCTCACTTCATGTAAGGAATGTGTCACCTCGTGTAAGGTGTGTCTCACCTCGTGTAGGGTGTGTCTCACCTTGTGTAAGGTGTGTCTCACCTCGTGTAAGTTGTGTCTCACCTCGTGTAATGTGTGTTTTACCTTGTGTAAGGTGTGTCTCACCTCATGTAAGTTGTGTCTCACCTCGTGTAAGGTGTGTCTCACCTTGTGTAAGGTATATCTCACTTCTTGTAAGGTGTGTCTCACCTCGTGTAAGGTGTGTCTCACCTTGTGTAAGGTGTGTCTCACCTTGTGTAAGGTGTGTCTCACCTCGTGTGAGGTGTGTCTCACCTTGTGTAAGGTGTGTCTCACCTTGTATAAGGTGTATCTCACCTTGTGTAAGGTGTGTCTCACCTCGTGTAAGGTGTGTCTCACCTCGTGTAAGGTGTGTCCCACCTTGTGTAAAGTGTGTCTCACCTTGTGTAAGGTTTGTCTCGCCTCGCGTAAGGTGTGTCTCACCTTGAGTAAGGTGTGTCTCACCTTGTGTAAGGTGTGTGTCACCTTGTGTAAGGTATATCTCACCTCGTGTAAGGTGTGTCTCACCTCGTGTAAGGTGTGTCTCACCTTGTGTAGAGTGTGTCTCACCTTGTGTAAGTTGTGTCTCACCTCGTGTAAGGTGTGTCTCACCTTGTGTAAGGTGTGTCTCACCTTGTGTAAGGTGTGTCTCGCCTCGCGTAAGGTGTTTCTCACCTTGTGTAAGGTGTGTCTCACCTTGTGTAAGGTGTGTCTCACCTTGTGTAAGGTATATCTCACCTCGTGTAAGGTGTGTCTCACCTCGTGTAAGGTGTGTCTCACCTTGTGTAAGGTGTGTCTCACCTTGTGTAAGTTGTGTCTCACCTCGTGTAAGGTGTGTCTCACCTTGTGTAAGGTGTGTCTCACCTTGTGTAAGGTGTGTCTCGCCTCGCGTAAGGTGTTTCTCACCTTGTGTAAGGTGTGTCTCACCTTGTGTAAGGTGTGTCTCACCTTGTGTAAGGTATATCTCACCTCGTGTAAGGTGTGTCTCACCTCGTGTAAGGTGTGTCTCACCTTGTGTAAGGTGTGTCTCACCTTGTGTAAGTTGTGTCTCACCTTGTGTAAGGTTTGTCTCACCTTGTGTAAGGTGCGTCTCACCTTGTGTACGTTGTTTCTCACCTCGTGTAAGGTGCGTCTCACCTTGTGTAAGTTGTTTCTCACCTCGTGTAAGGTGTGTCTCACCTTGTGTAAGTTGTGTCTCACCTCGTGTAAGGTGTGTCTCATTTCGTGTAAGGTGTGTCTCACCTTGTGTAAGGTGTGTCCCACCTTGTGTAAGTTGTGTCTCACCTCGTGTAAGGTGTGTCTCACCTTGTGTAAGTTGTGTCTCACCTCGTGTAAGGTGTGTCCCACCTTGTGTAAGGTGTGTCTCACCTTGTGTTAGGTGTGTCTCACCTTGTGTAAGGTATATCTCGCCTCGTGTAAGGTGTGCCTCACCTCGTGTAAGTTGTGTCTCACCTCGTGTAAGGTGTGTCTCACCTCGTGTAAGGTGTGTCCCACCTTGTGTAAGGTGTGTCTCACCTTGTGTTAGTTGTGTCTCACCTTGTGTAAGGTGTGTCTCACCTCGTGTAAGGTGTGTCTCACCTTGTGTAAGGTATATCTCGCCTCGTGTAAGGTGTGCCTCACCTCGTGTAAGTTGTGTCTCACCTCGTGTAAGGTGTGTCTCACCTCGTGTAAGGTGTGTCTCACCTCGTGTAAGTTGTGTCTCACCTCGTGTAAGTTGTGTCTCACCTCGTGTAAGATGTGTCTCACCTTGTGTAATGTGTGTCTCACCTCGTGTAAGGTGTGTCTCACCTTGTGTAAGGTGTGTCTCACCTCGTGTAAGATGTGTCTCACCTTGTGTAATGTGTGTCTCACCTCGTGTAAGGTGTGTCTCACCTCGTGTAAGTTGTGTCTCACCTCGTGTAAGTTGTGTCTCACCTCGTGTAAGATGTGTCTCACCTTGTGTAATGTGTGTCTCACCTCGTGTAAGGTGTGTCTCACCTTGTGTAAGGTGTGTCTCACCTTGTGTAAGGTGTGTCTCACCTCGTGTATGGTGTGTCTCACCTTTTGTGAGGTGTGTCTCACTTCCTCTGAATGAGCTGATTTTTTTTTAATTTGTTGAGTTTGTGGAGTGACTCAGGTGGAAGGACGATAATCCATGTAAAATTATCAAACATTCTTGCAGACTATTTTCAAGAAATTGAATAATTTATGCGGCTTTAGTGCTTCAGTACGAATATTATAATATTCAAGAAATAATTTTGACGGGTGCAGAACTAGGAAAAAATATATATTATTTTTTTGAGTTTAAATTTAATTTTCAGTACATCCGGGTTTCTCAGTTTTTTATTTTATTTCTGTGAAAATAAAATGGAAATGAAAGAATGTTGAACGAAGTGTAAGATGTAGTTTTGGTCTAACAACTTAAAGTTTTTGTCGTATGTTAAATTTTGAATTAGTCTTATGGACAGATATGTTATTAGGATGCACAATCTCATGCAATATGGGCTTACATCAGGGACTAACAGGAAAACGAGGTCTTAGTCAAACTAGACTTCAGAAATACTTTTAACCTAGTGAAAAGATACATGGTCTTGGCAGCCGTCAGACAGCAATTCCCTGGTCGTTTTCCCTTTGTTTCAGCGGCTACAGCAAAAATTCTTCTGCACAGCGGTAAAAAGACAACTCACTCTCAGCTTGCATAGCGAACACAATATCTGGCAACTGGATGATGACACTCTGGCAGGTATGGAGGAGACTCTGGTAGAGAACCATCGACTGGTAAAGTCACAGAGAGAAACTTTGGGCCTTAGTCTCAACCCTTCCAAGGCCGTCAGGTCGACACAGTTTACAAGGTCAGCCTAAACGACCTGAAGAGGATGGAGGAGAGAATAAATGATTTGGATGCCCATCATACGCTATAACTCCTAACAAGGTGTCTAACTCTGCAGAGACTAACCTATTTCTTGAGGTGTGCACCCTTCTTCGACAGCCCTATACTGAGCGAATATGACGCACTCATGAGATCTCTCTTAAGAAAAGCACTGAGTCTGTCACTGGAAGATCACCATGGGATCAAGCCACACTTCTAGTGAGACTGGGAGGTATGAGAGTGCGCAGGGCAACTTAGGTAACATTACTTGAGTTTCTTTCCTCTTGCATTGCACGAAGCAGCTACGCAGACACTTCGGACAGACCAGTTCCTCCAAAAGATCACAACAATCCTACTGGGAGAGATCCATCGTAGAGAAAAACGCCCAAACAATGCTCAGCAATGCCTCTGGAAAGGACAAAGCTCGCCTCTAGCGGTGAAGGCGCCACAGCTATTCCTAATTTCTCCTTGGGCACTAGCCTCGACACTTAGGCTATTCGCATTAGTGTAGCTATTTAATTTTCCAAGGAAATGGAATTTTTTGAAACAAGGTTGCTTAACACAATCCTCCTTAATAGAGCTAAATGGTTCAGATATGTTGATGATATTTTGTGTCTTATGCCCAAAAATGTAGATATACACTATTTCCTTGGAAAATTAAATAGCTTAGCCCATTCTATAAACTTTACTGTTGAGTTTGAAGAAAATAACTCATTGCCTTTTCTAGATGTTTTAATTATTAAGGGTAATAATGAATTCAAATTTAAAATTTACAGAAAACCTACAAATAACTGTTCCTATGTCCACTATTATTCCTCGCATTAAGATAGAGTCAAACTGTCTGTTTTCTCATCAATGTTTTTGAGAGCTTTACGAATTTGTAGTCCTGAGTTCATAGATGAGGAAACATCCAAAATTTATGAAATAGGTAATGATTTAAAATACCCAAGAAATGTAATTGATAAATCTTTTAAAGTTGCTAGAAATACTTTTTACAATCCAAAAAGGGACAACCAGCCTTATTCAACTAAAAAATATGTTGGTTCTCCCTTACCATGAAAACTTGGTTGATATGCCTTCTCTTCTTAAGACTTTTAATATTAAAGTTGTATTCAAAAATCTTGATACAGTAAAAAAACTTTTGATGAAGAATTCCCCCCAAAATGCTGATGGATGTGTCTATAAGATTCCTTGTAAAATTTGCGATAAAGTTTATTACGGTCAAACTGGTAATAATTTCGAACTAAGATTAAAACAACATAAACATAGCATTAGAACTGGACAAGATTCCAATGCTCTATTTATTCATGTAAGAGATTTTAACCATCCAATTGATTTTCAAAAAGTTGAGAAAGTAGTATCAAGCAAGTCCATGGTCGACAGGAATATAATTGAATCTTGTTTCATAAAAAGCAGTTTTGACAATAATATGAATATTTCCTTTGGTTTATATAAATTAGATCCATTTATATTTAATAGAATTTGGGAAGAATTTAATAATACACTGGACAAATAATAATTTTAAAATTTCTTGGGTAGAATAGTTTGTGGGTGAGTTGTGCAAAGGACCTATCCAGTTGGGTCGGCGCGCATCAGGTTTTTAACCGTTGTGAGATCTGATAGTGAGGTGTTGGCCAGACCCCTTATATAGCTTCCTTGGATGCTTTACTTTCATAGTTCCTTGATAATGTGAGTAGTCACGAAAGCGCTTGGAATTTCTCTATTCTTTCAGAGTGGTTGTTTTGCATATATATATATATATATATATATATATATATATATATATATATATATATATATATATATATATATATATATATATATATATATATATATATATATATATATATATATATATATATATATATATATATATATATATATATATATATATATATATATATATATATATATATATATATATATATATATATATATATATATATATATATATATATATATATATATATATATATATATATATATATATATATATATATATATATATATATATATATATATATATATATATATATATGGTTTAGAAAGACACGTAAGCAAACACTATAACATATTTATTAGAAAACGTTTCGGTCCTGGGACCTTGATCACTTCTAACATACAGAGGTAGAAAGACGTTATATATATAGGCGGAGAGTGAGATGTGACGCACGTGACCTGAGGAATGTCATAAGAACATAAGAATGGAGGAACACTGTAGAAGGCCTACTGGCTTATTCGAGGCAGGTCTTTATCAAAACAACCTCTACCTATGATGAGGACGGGTAGACGATGAAATCATGTGACTCCTGTGTTGTTGGGTTGGTGTTGCTTAAGTATCATGTATGCCAATGTTTTTGAAATTTTGTAGTTTCCAGTGTTGCGTTCTATAGTGTCGGTGACGGCGATTAGTGAGGCTTCTAGGCACCGTCGGCGTTTGAGGTCTGGTTCGGTGAGAACGAGTTGTGCCTCATTCCAGTTCATCAAATGCCCCGTGGAGTCTCTGTGGAGGACACAGGCGTACCTTACATCGTCTCTGCTAGAGGCATTTCGATGCTCATTCAGGCGGACTGCGAGATCTCTGCCTGTCTCGCCTACATATTTCTTGGGACAGAACCCACAGGGGATAGTGTAGACGCCTGCTGTAGAAGTTAGAGGTGTGGGGCTGCGTTTCGTAGTGAGGTCTTTGAGGTCTACCCGTCCTCATCATAGGTAGAGGTTGTTTTGAAAAAGACCTGCCTCGCATGAGCCAGTAGGCCTACAGTGTTCCTCCATTCTTATGTTCTTATGACATTCCTCAGGTCACGTGCGTCACATCTCACTCTCCGCCTATATATATAATGTCTTTCTACCTCTGTATGTTAGAAGTGATCAAGGTCCCAGGACCGAAACGTTTTCTAATAAATATGTTATAGTGTTTGCTTACGTGTCTTTCTAAACCAACTTGTCGGTATTTATTACCAAGGTTTATACCATATATATATATATATATATATATATATATATATCTACAGCTCAGCTGCATGCGTGATTCTTGTAGGATCGCTGGCTCAAGTGGTAAGGCGATGAGTACATTATGCTGTCTCAGGAGGCGGTATAAGATTCGTAGGGTCGAGTCCTAGCCTGCAGCAGTTTGGTAAATGATTTAAAATCACTTGTTTCGTGATTTCATTGCTATATATGTATATATATATATATATATATATATATATATATATATATATATATATATATATATATATATATATATATATATATGCAGGACAAGCCACGGGAGGTGGAAATCGTTAGCTCAAGTACTTTCACACTTCACAGTGCGTCATCAGGAGCTGTACAATGTTGTAAGGGACCAAGCAAAGCAGGGAGAGAGGTCTCAGAGTACCGTAGGTGTCACCGGCCACAATTACCCTTAAAAGCTCCCACACCTCCATATGCCCTCGGATGGCGGCCAAACAGCTAGCTCTGCTGGCTGCGCCATTCTTGTAGGGTTTGGTGGTCCTGTGGTTTAAAGCGTCATGCGGTTCTCGCTTACCAGGGGGGTATTACCGTCCTGCCAAGTCAGTGTGAAACGAAAGCCTGTAATTGTTTTACATGATGGTAGGATTGCTGGTGTCTTTTGTCTGTCTCATAAATATGCAAGATTACAGGTTTGTCTTGCTACTTCTACTTACACTTAGGTCACACTACACATACATGTACACGTTTATTTATACACACTTATCTGAGTTTTCTTTGATTTTATCTTAATAGTTTTTGGTCTTATTACTTTTCCTTTTATATCCTGGAGTTTACCTGGAGAGAGTTCCGGGGGTCAACGCCCCCGCGGCCCGGTCTGTGACCAGGCCTCCTGGTGGATCAGAGCCTGATCAACCAGGCTGTTGCTGCTGGCTGCACGCAAACCAACGTACGAGTCACAGCCCGGCTGGTCAGGAACCGACTTTAGGTGCTTGTCCAGTGCCAGCTTGAAGACTGCCAGGGGTCTGTTGGTAATCCCCCTTATGTATGCTGGGAGGCAGTTGAACAGTCTCGGGCCCCTGACACTTATTGTATGGTCTCTTAACGTGCTAGTGACACCCCTGCTTTTCATTGGGGGGATGTTGCATCGTCTGCAAAGTCTTTTGCTTTCGTAGTGAGTGATTTTCGTGAGCAAGTTCGGTACTAGTCCCTCTAGGATTTTCCAGGTGTATATAATCATGTATCTCTCCCGCCTGTGTTCCAGGGAATACAGTTTTAGGAACCTCAAGCGCTTCCAGTAATTGAGGTGTTTTATCTCCGTTATGCGCGCCGTGAAGGTTCTTTGTACATTTTCTAGGTCAGCAATTTCACCTGTCTTGAAAGGTGCTGTTAGTGTGCAGCAATATTCCAGCCTAGATAGAACAAGTGACCTGAAGAGTGTCATCATGGGCTTGGCCTCCCTAGTTTTGAAGGTTCTCATTATCCATCCTGTCATTTTTCTAGCAGATGCGATTGATACAATGTTATGGTCCTTGAAGGAGAGATCCTCCGACATGATCACTCCCAGGTCTTTGATGTGGTGTTTCGCTCTATTTTGTGGCCATCGGGAAGTGGAATAAGACTCTTTCCTCCGTAAGCCATGCGTGTTGTAAAAGTCAACTAAAATGCCGGGAACAATGGGCTAGTAACCCCTTTCCTTGTAATAATTACTAAAAAGAATAATAAGAAGAAAATTGTCAAAGTTGGAAGTCTGAATGTGCGTGGATGTTGTGCAAATGATAAGAAAGAGATGATTGTGGATGTTATGAATGAGAAGAAGCTGGATGTCCTGGCTTTAAGTGAAACAAAGCTGAAGGGGATGGGAGAGTTTCAGTGGAGAGAAATAAATGAGATTAGGTCAGGGGTTTCAAATAGAGTTAGAGCTAAAGAAGAAGTAGCAATAATGTTGAAGGATAAGCTATGGCAGGAAAAGAGGGACTATAAATGTATTAATTCAAGGATTATGTTGAGTAAAATAAAGGTTGGATGTGAAAAGTGGGTTATAGTAAGCGTTTATGCACCTGGAGAAGAGAGAAGTGTAGAGGAGAGAGATAGATTTTGGGAAATGTTGAGTGAATGCATGGGGAGTTTTGAACCAAGTGTGAGAGTAATGGTGGTTGGGGATTTCAATGCTAAAGTGGGCATAAATGTTGTGGAGGGAGTAGTAGGTAAATTTGGAGTGCCAGGGGTAAATGAAAATGGGGAGCTATGTGCAGAAAGAGCACATAATGAAAGTAGTTTGTCAGATTATGTATTTGTGGATAAAAGGTTGATGGGTAGGCTCCAGGATGTACACGTTTATAGAGGGGCAACTGATATATCGGATCATTATTTAGTTGTAGCTACAGTTAGAGTAAGAGGTAGATGGGACAAGAGGAAAATGACAACAACAAACAAGAGGGAAGTGAGAGTGTATAAACTAAGGGATGAGGAAGTTCGGGTGAGATATAAGCAACTATAAGCAGAAAGGTGGGCTGGTGCAGGTGGGGGGGGGGCGTTGAAGAGAGTTGAAATTGTTTTAAAAATGCAGTATTAGAATGTGGGGCAGAAGTTTGTGGTTATAGTAGGAGGGTGGGTGCAGGAGGAAAGAGGAGTGATTGGAGGAATGATGAAGTAAAGGGTGTGATAAAAGAGAAAAAGGTAGCTTATGAGAGGTTTTTACAAAGCAAAAATGTTATAAGAAGAGTAGAGTATATGGAGAGTAAAAGAAAGGTGAAGAGAGTGGTGAGAGAGTGCAAAAGGAGAGCAGATGATAGAGTGAGAGAGGCACTGTCAAGAAATTTTAATGAAAATAAGCAAAAATTTTGGAGTGAGTTAAACAAGTTAAGAAAGCCTAGAGAACGAATGGAGTTATCAGTTAAAAACAGAGTAGGGGAGTTAGTAGATGGGGAAAGGGAGGTTTTGGGTAGATGGCGAGAATATTTTGAGGAACTTTTAAATGTCGACGAAGAAAGGGAAGCGGTAATTTCATGCACTGGCCAGGGAGGTATAGCATCTTTTAGCAGTGAAGATGAACAGGATGTGAGTGTGGGGGAGGTGTGTGAGGCATTATGTAGAATGAAAGAGGGTAAAGCAGCTGGAACTGATGTAATCATGACAAAAATGTTAAAAGCAGGGGGGGATATAGTGTTGGAGTGGTTGGTATTTTTGTTTAATAAATGTATGAAAGAGGGGAAGGTACCTAGGGATTGGTGGAGAGCATGTATAGTCCCTTTATATAAAGGGAAGGGGGACAAAAGAGGTTGTAAAAATTATAGAGGAATAAGTTTACTGAGTATACCAGGAAAAGTGTACGGTAGGGTTATAATTGAAAGAATTAGAGGTAAGACAGAATGTAGGATTGTGGATGAACAAGGAGGTTTCAGAGTGGGTAGGGGATGTGTAGATCAAGAGTTTACATTGAAGCATATATGTGAACAATATTTAGATGAAGGTAGGGAAGTTTTTATTGCATTTATGGATTTAGAAAAGGCATATGATAGAGTGGCTAGAGGAGCAATGTGGGAGATGTTGCAAGTATATGGAATAGGTGGTAAGTTACTAAATGCTGTAAAGAGTTTTTATGAGGATAGTGAGGCTCAGGTTAGGGTATGTAGAAGAGAGGAAGACTGCTTCCCGGTAAAAGTAGGTATTAGACAGGGATGTGTAATGTCACCATGGTTGTTTAATATATTTATAGATGGGGTTGTAAAAGAAGTAAATGCTAGGGTGTTCGGGAGGAATCAAATATAAAATGGGAATTGACACAGTTGCTTTTTGCTGATGATACTGTGCTTATGAGAGATTCTAAAGAAAAATTGCAAAGGTTAGTGGACGAATTTGGAAATGTGTGTAAAGGTATAAAATTGAAAGTGAACATAGAAAAGAGTAAGGTGATGAGGGTATCAAATGATTTAGATAAAGAAAAATTGGATATCAAATGGAGAGGAGGAGTATGGAAGAAGTGAATGTTTTCAGATACTTGGGAGTTGACGTGTCGGCAGATGGATTTCTGAAGGATGAGGTTTATCATAGAATTGATGAGGGAAAATAGGTGAGTGGTGCATTGAGGTATATGTGGAGACAAAAAACGTTATCTATGGAGGCAAAGAAGGGAATGTATGAAAGTATAGTAGTACCAACTCTCTTATATGGGTGTGAAGCTTGGGATGTGAATGCAGCAGCGAGGAGGCGGTTGGAGGCAGGGCAGATGTCCTATCTAAGGGCAATGTGTGGTGTAAATATTATGCAGAAAATTAGGAGCGTGGACATTAGGAGAAGGTGTGGAGTTAATAAAGGTTTTAGTCAGACAGATGAAGAGGGGTTGTTGAGGTGGTTTGGTTATTTAGAGAGAATGGATCAAAGTAGAATGACATGGAGAGCATTTAAATCTGGAGAGTGAAGTAGTGGAGGCTGGATCCATACATAACTTTAAGATGAGGTATGATAAGATTCTTGGAGCGGGAAGAGAATGACCTAGTAGCGACTAACGAATTAGCAGGGACATGAGCTGTGACTCGACCCCTACAACCATAAATAGGTGGGTACACAGCTCTTGGAGCAGGGAGAGAGTGGACCTAGTAACGACCAGCAAAGGAGCGGGACCATGAGCTAAGACTCGACCCCTGTAACCACAAATAGATGAGTACAGACAGACACACACCGGTAGGTTGATTAACACACGGAAGTGGGAGAGATTACCGTTTGGTGAGGACACAATAATACATTAATGGTGAAACGTGTTTTTTTATACACAACACAGACATATATATATATATATATATATATATATATATATATATATATATATATATATATATATATATATATATATATATATATATATATATATATATATATATGTATATATATATATATATATATATATATATATATATATATATATATATATATATATATATATATACACATATATAAAAACACGTTTCACCCTTAATGTATTATCGTGTCCTCACCAAACGGTAATCTCTCCCACTTCCGTGTGTTAATCAACCTTCCCGTTATTGTTATTCATTCAATACGTGTATTACCTTTACTAATAATTTAAAGGAACACCTCATCACTCATTATCGAGTGAGTGCTCAGTATTAACACAAATAATTACCAAGTAGGCGGCACGAGGCAACTCAAACATCTACACCACAACAACACCATTGTCAACATTCTCTGTGCAACACACATCAATGCTTTCTCTGAATGTCTGGGAGGTACGTTCTCTGAGAGAGTAGATAAAAGAGTGTCTGCAAGCAGAAGCAATCACTCGGTCAATTCCAAGGGGGTCATACTGGGAATTGCTTGGGCTGAGAATATCCGCTGATTCCAGACTCCAGTTAGGGTATTATTCAGTCATGCATCGTGCAGGGCTCCCTCTCGCTCTCATGACGCGATTCCAGACTGGGAATTCTACCAGCCGTGCTGATGTAAGTAGGAATTCTGGAATATTAAGTGAATTCCTGAGTTGCCAAGTGGTATCTCTGAATAACTTGCGTATATGTGAGCGAGTATATATGTTTTAACGATGTTTATATTCTTTGTATTTTCCTCCTTTGATGCATCAATAACTTAAGTATATTCGTCATATTGCATTATAGATATGTCGTACAGAATAGGTAAAACTGGTCAGTCAGCAAGAACTCATTTAAAATTAAGTCCTTTCTAAAATTTCCTCTTATATGTTTGAAGATATATTTTTTATTCAAGTTAATATAAAAATTAATAATTTTGTACGAAAAGAACCTTAAAAAACTTACCTAACCTTATAACAACCGCAATTTAATTTAGCCTAATTCAATTAAATATTTTAGATAATTTCACTATAATTTATTAATAAATAAACACAATGAAAAATATGTTTCTTTAGGTTCAAAAAGATTTCTTTCAAAATTATTGCTTACACAAATTTTCGCATGCCCTATTCGGCTATTTAAACCAAAATCGCAAGTTTTACGTATTTGTGGAGAAATTCTCTCCAGAAGGGGGGTATCAGCCCCTTTCAGCCCCCTTCAGCCCCTTCAGCCCCTTTCAGCCCTGAGGGGCCCAGCCCTCTCATAAGGGGCAAATATCTTGTTTACTGCTACAGCGAGTAATTGATCCCAGATGCAGTACCAGTATACGACCTGTGGTCAAGCAACCGCCGCTCCGTGCGGTCCAGTGTTGCCAAGTGTAGTTTAACAAGAGACAGTCCATCTCTTACCTTAGCAGGACAATTAAGGAAAATCCTGCTCCCACTTTATTATCATGGTAAAGATAGTGTATATTGTTGTCTATGCTTAAGACAGCAAGAATCAAGCATTCTGCTTTGCTTCATGGAGGAAGTGGCTTTTCCTTTGTACTGGAGGCAGTAACGGCGTGGGGTGTTGTGGCGTCTTCAGATTACTTTTGACTCTACTGAGAGTGACACTGACGCCAGGATAACCAACAAAGAACGATCTGTGCGTTAGTGTGAACATAGTGTCTCACAAAACACGATAAACACTTACAGAGAAGTGTGATCAACTTTTTAGTGATATTGTGTGAACAATTATTGATGAACAGTGTAACAACGAGTGTTGCGATCCAACAGAGTGTTGCGACATTCTTCAAAGAACACTATTCTTCAATCAACTCAACGGATATCCGGGCGTAATTACGGGTCAGATACATATACCCAGGTAAGTGTTCTAACTCTTGATGTACTACTATTGACTGTGCAGTTGAGTATAAAGTCGTGAGTTAGTCACTTATCATAAACTCTCGTGATATGCGGACCTTTGAGTCCACACACGTAAGTTTGTCAGCAATCAGTGAATGAAATATGCTGACATAACACCCCCTAGGGGTAATTTATTGTTTACAAATTATAACTCATTTCAGCCCGTTGAGGAATGCCTTCGACAGCATCTCAAGACCTCGTCTGCAGGGGCGGCTGTGCAGGCGATGAGCTGTCTTTCTAAGTTAAGTTTCCCTATATTTAAACTTAGCTGGTAATCCCATTTCTCAACAGTATTCGACACGACATATATATGTTTTATTATCATTTTTATATTAACACATCGGCTGTCTCCCACCAAGGCAGAGCAGCCCGAAAAAGAAAAACTTTCATCATTCACTCCATCACTGTCTTGCCAGAGGTGCGCTTACACTACGGTTATAAAACTGCAACATTAACACCCCTCCTTCAGTATGCAGACACTGTACTTCACATCTTCAGGACTCAAGTCTGGCCTACCGGTTTCCTTGAATCTCTTCATAAATGTTACCTTGTTCACACTCCAACAGTACGTCAAGTCCTAAAAACTATTTTTCTCCATTCACCCCTATCTAGCACACTCACACATGCTTGCTGGAAGTAAAAGCTCCTAGCACACAAAACCTCCTCTACTCCGTCCCTTCAATCCTTCCTAGGCCGAATGCATTCTATTTTCTTGCACCCTCTCTATATATCCAGACTACCTCAACAACCCCTCCTCAGCCCTCTGGATAATAGTTTTGGTAATCCCACACCTTCTCCTAATTTCCAAACTACGAATTCTCTGCATTATATCCACACCACACATTGCTCTCATGCATAATATATCCATTGTCTCCAGCCTTCTCCTCGTTGCGACATTTGCCACCCATTTTTCACACTCATATAAGAGCATTGGTAAAACTATACTCTAATACATTTCCCTCTTTGCTTCCATGCATAAGGTTCTTTGTCTCTCCTGACTCCTCAGTGCACCACTCACCTTTTTCCCCTCATCAATTTTATGAGTCACCTCATCTTTTATAGACCCATCTGATGACACTTCCACTCCAAATTATCTGAATACATTCACCTCCTCCAAACTCTCTCCTTCCAATCTGATATCCAATATTTCGTTACCTAATTTTTTTGTTATCCTCATCACCTTACTCTCTCCTTTATTCACTTTTAATTTTCTTCCTTTACATACCCTACCAAACTCATCCACCAACGTCTGCAACTTCTCTTCAGAATCTCCCAAAAGCACAGTGTCATCAGCAAAGAGTAACAGAGACAACTCCCACTCTGTGTTAGATTCTTAATCTTTTAACCCCATACATCTTGTCAACACACGAGCATTCACTTCTCTTTCAACCTCATCTATAAATATATTGAGCAGCCATGGTGACATCGCATCCATGTCTAATGCCTAATTTTACTGGGAAATAACCTCCCTCTTTCCTTCACACTCTAACCTGAGCCTCACTATCCTCGTAAAAACTCTTCACTGCTTTCAGTAACATACCTCCTCTTCCATACAATTGCAACATGTGCCACATTGCCCGCCTATCCACCTTGTCATACACCTTTTCCATATCCATAATGCCACAAAAATCTCTTCACTCTTTTCTATATACTATTCACTTACATGTTTCACTATAAACACTTGTCTCACTTTCCTTAAGCCTCCTTGTTCATGCGTTATTCTACTCTCTGCCTTGCTCTTAATTTTTTCAATAATAACTCTGACATACACTTTACCAAGTATACTCAACAGGCCTATTCCTCTACAATTTTTGCACTCTCTTTTGTCCCCTTTGCCTTTATATAAAGGAACTATGCATGCTCTCTGTGCCAATCCCTAGGTACCTTACCCTCTTCCATACCTTTATTAAATAAAAGCACCAACCACTCCAAAACTATACCCTCTCCTGTTTTTAACATTTCTATCTCTTTCCCATCAATCCCAGCTGCGTTATCCCCTTTCATTCTACCTACTGCCTCACGAACTTCCCCCACACTCACAACTGGTTCTTCCTCACTCCTACAAGAAGTTATTCCTTCTTGCCCTATTCACGAAATCACAGCTTCCCTATCTTCATCAACATTTAACAATACCTCAAAATATTCACTCCATCTTCCCGATACCTCTAACTCTCCATTTAATAACTCTCCTCTCCTATTTTTAACTATCAAATCCATTCGTATATAAAGTTAGTAAGAAGAAAAATCAGAAAATCACTTAAAAGTACCCTCTAGGGATGCCTGATATTCTTAACATAAACTTACCTGAGAGGTGGACTGTGAGTGATGGTGCCATCAAACAGCTTAGCGCTCCCTCATATTACGCGCTTAGACGCTTTCTTTTGGAGATTTGTGAAGAATTATGGTTTACAGAAAGCAGAAGCCGACATTAAAACACTAAGTGCTAGAACAAATTATGGTATCGGAACTAATATTGAATATGTTAGCCAACATGAGGAGTAAACTGAGCTAGCGATTAGACATGTTCCGGGGCGTGTTATGGGCACTTGAGGTGCACATGTTGAGGTTGCTGAGATCAGACAACTGTGACGCTGTATAAAGTCTATCAGTTCATATAAACTGAATATTCATATTTGTTATCATATTGTTGTAAAAATCTTAAATCGGAAAAAAAATTTGTGAACACACTAGATGTGTATAAATACAGATATGACCGTAGACGGTACTTACATAGAAACAGAAACAATAGTGATAAATTGACTGTTTATTTCGACCCCCATTTGAGCTTCTCTTCAGCAAGTATATAAGAATGAATAATAAGCATATTATATATGAAGGTAGGCTACTAGGTTACTTATGAAATCTCTCCCAACAAAGGAAGTTGGTGGAACTAGAATTGTGGCAGGGCTTTACTAGTTGTAGGGTGGATATGGTACGTTGATAACAGAGTGAGAAAGCTAAGTGACTCGTAGCAGATATTCAGATTTCTAAAAAAATCTTTGTGCTGGTATGTAATAATTCAAAGCAACATTCAAAATATTAATTGCTGTTTCAAAATATAAGATAGAACTTTCTTGGCCATATCTATTGGGTCATTCATATACTTTCACATAATTTCCAAGCCAAGGTCAGTCTGTCCACGAAAACTAAATCGTAGTTTTTCTTGGATGTGCTACACACCTGGTGTTTCTGACTTATCTGCTTGTTTACTGTTTTTAGAGAAACTGCTCCTAATATTGTTAGGGCTGAAAAGTACTATACCTATGGCATTTTGATACTTATATAATATACACTGATAGAAATAAATGAAGAATATAGTCATGGAAGGTTCTTTCTGGCATGCTTGTTCCTTATGACCAACTGTATATTTCTCGCAAACTGATTCTATTGTTTGTTAGGGAATGAACCACTTCTAGAATCCTAATGTAGTGAACTGTTCCTTAATGATTTCTTTCCAATGGTCTAATTCATTTGGGCGTCATACTTTCCAGACCTTCAGAGAAGAGCCGGAGACAATACTTCTTTTTTACTTGATTAGATTGATGACCCAAGAAATGTACACAGCTTGTTGTGTGTGAAGGTTTGCGATGCACAGAAATTTTAGCAGAAGATTGTTGTTGACGTCAAGGATGTTCAAGAAGGGTAGTTGGATATTTTCTATTATTTTCTTCTTAGGCGAGTGAAATTCTAAGCAATTGCAATCGTAAAAATTCCTGAACTATGCCGTCATGAGCATTCCTTATCACAGGTATGTCACTTTTTGAAATAAATGAATTTTTCCCTGGATGGCAGACGTTCACCTTCCTCCCCGTTCGAAAAAGACAACTACCAGAGAAATATAAATAAAAATCTCCTCTATAACTTTAAAAATTAAAGCACAAATCAGGAAAACGATAGTGGGATATTTTAATGTATATATTTTCCAGAAATACAGTAGTTATATGTAAATAGATGGCCATACTGTATTTAATAAAATTTATGTTATCGAAAACTGGAAGCTGCGCCTGCGCAGAAGGACACTCGCCATTTTGTTTGAATTGGACACTAACGGTAGTGTATAATGGAAAGAAATTTTCATGCTCTAGAAGTTGAAATTGGGTTGACACCTCTCAAATAGGAGGCGAAATTGTTGGATGTGCATTCCTGCATAACTTGAGATATCAGGCGACTGGACAAGACAACTCCAGGAACCTCAGATAAGCTATTTAGCTTTATGTTATAATTCTGGCCAGTGTTTTCATAAATTTAGTTAGTGAGGTTTTCTGAGTATGATACACCTTAATCTCCAGTCAAATTGGTGAGCGATATTAAGATATTCTCTTTCTGTTATGTAATTGTGTATATATATAATCATTTTTGAATTTTAATATACAGTCCACAAATTTATATATTTACCAGAATTCCTGGTGATGTATCTTTTATTTATAATTAATGGGTCCAGAGCAACTTGTGGATATGACAGTGGTAGGTATCGCAGGGGGACATTTTTTGCGACCTAGGTGTCCCAAATTCCTACTTGTCTAACTGATAAATAATAATTATATTTGTTCATTTACTGTTATGTACATAATGGTACATTCAGATAAATGCAATTTTCCACAATGGTTCTACAAGCACCCAGGGAGGATTTGTGATATTTTTTACAGCTTCGTTTTTCATGATTTTTTTCCACAAAAAAAAAAAACACTAACTTCAACATTTTTTTTTATGGAATCTACTGACATTATCACTAAAATGGCCTGGGTCAGCAATAATCTAGCTTTTATCTTTCATCTGATGTTAACTAGAGCATTGTACATCTTCCTAATTTGGTAGAAAATGGAAAGTTTTATGACCCATAAAATTGTGCATAATTTATTTTTTTCTACCTAACATGAAGGCTGTCAAAACAAACACAGACTACACGTTTTTTTTATGCTGCTTAATCCAATGTCAATGTCTCATTAAAATCTGACCGAAAAAAAAAATTGGTGATTTCGTTCGCCCCTCCCTTCAGCTTGGACGAAGTCCAGGGAAAAGGACATCATTATCCTGAACACGGAAATGTTTCTCAGAAAAGAAATTTTTAAGGAAAAACGGCAGATTGCCTCGGAGGTTTAAGACAGTGGGTGAAAGCCGGAGCTAAAGCTAGAGGAGACTAGAAGTAGAACCACTGGTACACACAGCTCAGTGGGCAGCACTCAGTAGTTGGAGTAAGAACAGTAACTTCCAGTAGATATAGTTGTAACCCATGTTCTTCATCAACTTCCATCTCTCCTCAAGATTTCATGCCATTATTCTCGATATGACTTGGTATATATTGTTCCCTGTATCACGCTGGCTGTGGCCGGAGTGGAGGGTGGAGAGAGACACTTCTCCTTTATTATCTTTGGTTTAAATATTTGTAAATAATACATGATATTTCTCAACCTAGCAAGTAATCGTGATGTGAATTTTAAAGACCTGTGCTATCTGCCTTTCCCATGTACTCTCTCTCTCCCTCTCTCTCTCTCTCTCTCATACACACATTCTAGTGAATGTATGTGTGTGTGTGTGTGTGTGTGTGTGTGTGTGTGTGTGTGTGTGTGTGTGTGTGTGTGTGTGTGTGTGTGTGTGTGTGTGTGTGTGTGTGTGTGTGTGTGTGTGTGTGTGTGTGTGTGTGTGTGTGTGTGTGTGTGTGTGTGTGTGTGTGTGTGTGTGTGTGTGTGTGTGTGTGTGTGTGTGTGTGTGTGTGTGTGTGTGTACTCATCTGGTTGTACTCACCTAGTTGAGGTTGAAGGGGTCGAGTCCAAGCTCCTGGCCCCTCCTCTTCACTGGTCGCTACTAGGTCACTCTGCCTGAACCGTGAGCTTTATCATACCTCTGCTTAAAGCTATGTATGGATCCCGCCTCCACTACATCGCTTCCCAAACTATTCCACTTCCTGACAACTCTGTGACTGAAGAAATGCTTCCTAACATCCCTGTGATTCATCTGTGTCTTCAACTTCCAACTGTGTCCCCATGTTGCTGTGTCCCATCTCTGGAACATTCTGTCTTTGTCCACCTTGTCAATTCCTCTCAGTATTTTGTATGTCATTATCATGTCCCCCCTATCTCTCCTGTCCTCCAGTGGCGCCAGGTCGATTTCCCTTAACCTCTTCTCGTAGTGTACTCACCTAATTGTACTCACCTAATTGTGGTTGCAGGGGTCGATACTCAGCTCCTGGCCCCGCCTCTTCACTGATCGCTACTGGATCCTCTCTCTCTCTGCTTCCTGAGCTTTGTCATACCTCTTCTTAAAACTATGTATGGTTCCTACCTCCACTACTTCACTTGCTAGGCTATTCCACTTGCTGACAACTCTATGACTGAAGAAATACTTCCTAACGTTCCTGTGACTCGTCTGAGTCTTCAGCTTCCAGTTGTGACCCCTTGTCCCTGTGTCCCCTCTCTGGAACATCCTATCTCTGTCCACCTTGTCTATTCCCCGCAGTATCTTGTATGTCGTTATCATGTCTCCCCTGACCCTTCTGTCCTCCAGTGTCTTCAGTCCGATTTCCCTTAACCTTTCCTCGTACGACATTCCCTTGAGCTCTGGGACTAGCCTTGTTGCAAACCTTTGTACTTTCTCTAACTTCTTGACGTGCTTGACCAGGTGTGGGTTCCAGACTGGTGCTGCATACTCCAGTATGGGCCTAACATACACAGTGTACAGTGTCTTGAACAATCGTTCATTATTAAGGTATCGGAATGCTATTCTCAGGTTTGCCAGGCGCCCGTATGCTGCAGCGGTTATTTGGTTGATGTGTGCCTCCGGTGATGTGCTCGGTGTTATGGTCACCCCAAGGTCTTTCTCCCTGAGTGAGGTCTGTAGTCTTTGTCCACCTAGCCTATACTCTGTCTGCGGTCTTCTTTGCCCCTCCCCAATCTTCATGACTTTGCATTTGGCTGGATTGAATTCGAGAAGCCAGTTGCTGGACCACATGTCCAGCCTGTCCAGGTCTCTTTGCAGTCCTGCCTCATCCTCGTCCGATTTAATTCTTCTCATCAACTTCACGTCATCTGCGAACAGGGACACTTCAGAGTCTATTCCTTCCACCATGTCGTTCACATATATCACATATATCAGTGTGTGTGTGTGTGTGTGTGTGTGTGTGTGTGTGTGTGTGTGTGTGTGTGTGTGTGTGTGTGTGTGTGTGTGTGTGTGTGTGTGTGTGTGTGTGTCTGTGTGTGTCTGTGTCTGTGTGTCTGTGTGTGTGTGCGTGTGTGTGTATGTATGTGTGTGTGTGCATGTATGTGTGCGGGAGTGGGTGTGCGTGTGCGCACATGTGTGTGTGTACTCAGGTAGTTGTGGTTGCAAGGGTCGAATCACAGTTCCTGGCCCCGCCTTTTCACTGGTCGCTACTAGGCGACTCTTCCTGCTCCATAAGCTTTATCATACCTCTTCTTAAAGCTATATATGGATCCTGCTTTCACTACATCACTTCCCAAACTATTCCACTTCCTGACTACTCTGTGACTGAAGAAATGCTTCCTAACATCCCTGTGATTCATCTGTGTCTTTAACTTCCAACTTTGACCCCCATGTTGCTGTGTCCCTTCTCTGGAACATCCGGTCTCTGTCCACCTTGCCAATTCCTCTCAGTATTTTATATGTCGTTATCATATCCTCCCTAGTGTCGTCCGGTCGATTTCCCTTGTCCTCTCCTCGTGGGACATACCACTTAGCTCGGGGACTAGTCTTGTTGCGAACCTCTACACTTTCTTTAGTTTCCTTACATGCTTGGCTAGGTGTGGGCTCCAGACAGGTGCTTCATACTCCAATATAGGCTAACGTACACGGTTTACAGGGTCCTGAATGATTCCTTACTGAGATGTCAAAATGCTCTTCTTAGGCTGCTAGGCGCCCATATGCTGCAACAGTTATTTGGTTGATGTGCGCCTCAGGAGATGTGCCCGGTATTATACTCACCCCAAGATGCTTTTCCTTGAGTGAGGTTTGTAGTCTGTAGACTGTACTTCGTCTGCGGTCTTCTATTTCCTTTCCCAATCTTCATGACTTTGCACTTGGTGGGGTTGAACTCCAGGAGCCAGTTGCTGGACCAGGCCTGCAGCTTGTCTAGATGCTTTTATAGTTCTGCCTGGTCCTCGTCCGATTGAATTCTTTTCACCAACTTCACATCATCTGCAAAAACGGATACTTCTGAGTCTATTCCTTCCGTCATGTCGTTCACAAATACCAGAAACGGCACCGGCCCTAGGACTGATCCCTGTGGCCACCTGCTAGTTACCGGCGTCCACTCTGACACATCGCCAAGTCCCATGACTCGCTGTTGTCTTCCTGACAGGTATTCCCTGATCTATTGAGTGTCTTCCCTGTTATTCCTTCCTGGTCCTCCAGCTTTTGCACTAATCCCTTGTGTGGAACAGTGTCAAACGTCTTCTTACAGTTCAAGAAAATGTAATCTACCCACCCTTCTCTCTCTTGTCTTACTGCTGTCACCCTGTCATAGAACTCCAGTAGGTCTGTGACAGGATTTCTCATCCCTGAAGCAGTGCTAGCTATCGATGATAAGCTCATTCCTTTCCAGGCGCTGCACCACTCTTCTCCTGATAATCTTCTCAATGACTTTGCATACCTGGAGTATACTTGCAGAGGGTTTCGGGGGTCAATGCCCCTCGGCCCGGTCTGTGACCAGGCCTCATGGTGGACCAGGACCTGATCAACCAGGCTTTTGCTTTTGGCTGCACACAACTCGACGTATGAACCACAGCCCGGCTGATCACGTGCTGACTTTAGGTGCCTGTCCAGAGCCTTCTTGAAGACAACCAGGGATCTATTGGTAATCCCCTTATGTATGCTGGAAGGCAGTTGAACAGTCTTGTGCCCCTGACACTTATTGTGTTGTCTCTTATCATGTTAGTGGCACCCGTGCTTTTCATTGCGGAAATGTTGCATCGTCTGCCGAGTCTTTTGCTTTCATAGGGGGTGATTTTTGTGTGCAAGTCTAGTACTAATCCCTCTAGGATTTTCCAAGTGTATATAATCATGTATTTTTCCTGCCTGCGTTCTAGGGAGTACAGGTTTAGGTACTTCAAGCATTCCCAGTAACTGAGGTGTTTTATCGCAGTTATGTGTACTGTGAAGGTTCTCTGTATATTTTCTAAGCCAGCATTTTCACCTGCCCTGAAAGGTGCTGTTAGTTTGCAGCAATATTCCAGCCTAGATGGAACAAGAGGCCTGAAGAGTGTCATCATGGGCTTGACATCCCTAATTGTGAAGGTTCTCATTATCCATCCTGTCATTTTCTAGCAGATGCGATTGATACACTGTTATGGTCTTTGAAAGTGAGATCCTCTGACATTATCACTCCCAGGTCTTTTACATTAGTTTTTCGCTCTATTGTGTGGTTGGAATTTGTTTTATAATCCGATATAGTTTTAATTTCCTCACGTTTTCCATATCGGAGTAATTGAAATTTCTCTTCATTGAACTTCATATTGTTTTCTGTGGCCCATTTAAAGATTTGGTTGATGTCCGCCTGGAGTCTTTGCAGTGTCTTCAGTTTTTCCTGTTATTCCTTTGTCACACATTTTGTGTGCTATTACACTATGGTCACACTTGCCAAAAGCTTTAGCAAAGTCTGTGTACATCGGCTTTATGTCTGTCTTCTAGAGCATCCAGGAGCTTGTCATAGTGATCCAGTAGTTGGGACAGACAGGAGCGACCTGCTCTAAACTCAAGTTGCCCTGGGTTGTGTAACTGACGGGTATCTAGATGGGTGGCGATCTTGCTTCTTAGAACCCTTTCAAATATTTTTATGATATGGCACGTTAGCGCTATCGGTCTGTACTTCATTGCTATTGCTTTACTGTACCCTTTGTGGAGTGGGGCTATGTCTGTTGATTTTACCAGCTGTGTGATGACCCTGTGTCCATGCTCCTTTTCCATAGGATGTTAAAAGCACATGATAGGGGCTCTTGCAGTTCTTGATGAACACGGAGTTCCATGAGTCTGGCCCTGGGGCAGAGTGCATGGGTATGTCATATCACGCCTTTTCGAGGTCATTTGGCGTCAGGATAATATCAGATAGGTTCGAGTCTACCAAATTCTGTCTCTCTCATAAAAAAACAATTTAGGTCATCGACTCACAGTTTGGTTAGCGGCTCGCTAAAAACCGAGTTATACTGGGACTTGAGTAGCTCACTCAATTCCTTGCTGTCATTTGTGTAGGACCCATCTCGTTTAAGTAGGGGCCCAGTACTGGATGTTGTTCTCGACTTTGATTTGGCATAAGAAAATAAATATTTTGGGTTTCTTTCAATTTAATTTTTGGCTTTTAGTTCTTACCACGTATCTTGGCTCCTTTAAGAATCCTTTAACTTTAGTTCGATGTTTGCTATTTCTCTGGCCAGTGTCTCCCTACGTATTACAGATGCATTGGTCTCTTTTAGCCGCTGTGTTATTCTTTGCCTTCGCCTGTATAGAGAGAGCCTTTCTCTTTCTAGTTTACATCTTCCTCCCCTTTACCTTAAAGGAGGGGAAGATACCTAGAGTGCCACAGAGTTAATTTGTTTTAGACATAGGATTGGATTCGTGTTGCTTAGGCTATCTTCCCAGTTTATATAACTTATGGCCTGGTTTACTTGGTCCCACCTTATGTTTTTGTTATTGAAGTTGAATTTGGTGACGGCTCCCTCGTGACTGATCACATTTTGTCGGTCTAGGGCGTTGTGCATATGTCTGTACCTCTGTTATGTTGTGATCTGAGTATATTTTTTTGATATGGTAAAATTTCATATCAGATCATCATTGTTAATGAAGATAAGGTCCAGTGTATTCTCCATTCTTGTTGGCTCTATTATTTGCTGGTGAATTGGGTGCAGAGATTTCAAATCTCATTTGTGTGTGAGTTTTCACCTGAGCTGCCTCCTGGTGTTATCTCTGCTACAACATTATTTGCTACATTCCTCCATTTTAGGTTCCTTAGGTTGAAATCCCCCCAGGAGCAAGATGTGGGGGGCAGGAGGTGGAAGATTTTCAGTGATCAATTTTCAAAACCTGTTCCTGGAATTGCTGGGAAGTTGCATCCAGAGGCTTGTATACAAGCACAATGACTAGGTTTTCGCACTCGATCTTTACTGCCAGAACTTCAACTACATTATTTGAGGCATTTAGTAGTTCTGAGCATGTAAGTGACTCTGTGATGTACAGGCCAACCCTCCCCCCATTGCATGTTTACTCTTTCACTCTGTCACATTGGTATAGGTAGTAACACGGGATCCATATTTCATTATCAAAGTGGTCCTTTATGCGGGTCTCTCTGAAAACAGCGAACATTGCCTTTGACTCTATAAGCAGTCCAAATATGAAAGGTATTTTGTTGTTCGTTGCTGGCTTTAAACCCTGTATATTTGCGAAGAAGAATGTCGTTGGATTGGTGGTATGGGGGATCTCTTTTTTTCCTGGCAGTAATATCAGTTGTTTTGGAGTGGAGGCCATCGACTGTGATTCCACTCCAGAAATGATCAGAGTTGATGTCATTTCCTGCCAGCTTCTTTTTTCCTTCCTGGTGCTAAAAAAAAAAAAAACTCTGAAGTTGCTGTGGCTACTCAGGTTTTCCCATGGTCTGCGCAGCGGCAGCGGCAGCAACAGCAGCGACCTCCAAGCTCAATTCAATTCAAGTTTATTCTCTATAATGGTTACAATGTGGGGTTTACAGGTTTTGGGTATTTTGTGGTTTACATGTTATAAAATGCTAAATACAGAGGGGGCCACTAGGACACCTAGCATGGCTAGGCATTTTGAGCAGACTTAGATTAATTCTTAACATTAAATCCTTACAGATTATGGTATTAAGGCTAAGTGACTACATCATAATTTGTGAGTTTAGCAATGTGAATGCTTTTGTTTTGGCACAATACAAAGTGTCTATAGTGGAGTATCATAGGCAAACTTATGACTAGTTAGGATTTATTATTTTAAGATTAAGATTAGTATTTTTGGGTTTATAGTCAGTGGGTGAGTGAGTGTAATTTTGAACCACCAGGTGGTTATCATGTAGTTAGTTGTCGGGGTGGATCAGGGAGCTAAGATGTTTTCTAACTGCAGTTTTGAAAGTGATGAATGTGTCTGCAGTTCTAGAGTTTTCAGGTAGGGTGTTCCAGATTTTAGGTCCTTTGAAATACATTGAATTTTTGTAAAGGTTTAGTCGAACACGGGGAATGTCATAGAGATGTTTGTGTCACAACTATCAAGAAAGCATTTTAGGTCAAGGTTAATATTGAAATTTAAGGTTCTGTAGATATAGATTGCAGAGTAGTAAGTGTGGATGTTCTGAACAGGGGGTAAGTTTAGATCTATGAAGAGTGGGGGGTGGGTGTTGCCAGGGATAGGATTTAGTGATTATTCTTACTGCGGCTTTTTGTTGGGTTATTATTGGCTTTAGGTGTGTTGCTGCAGTTGAACCCCAAGCACAGATAGCATAGGTGAGGTATGGATACATAAGTGAATGGCATAGTGTGAGAAGGGCAGTTTGCGGTACGTAGTATCGTATCTTGGAGAGGATCCCCACCGTTTTGGATACTTTTTTTGTTATGTGTTGGATATAGGTGCTGAAATTTAGGTTGTTGTCGAGGTATAGGCCAAGGAATTTGCCCTCTTTATGTCTGGCAATTAGAGTGTTGTCGATCTTAATGTTAAGTTGCACAACACCTGCTCTGCTACCAAACATAATATAGTAGGTTTTGCCAGTGTTAAGTGTAAGTTTATTGGCTGTCATCCAAGTCGATATTTTGAGCAGCTCCTCGTTGACAATGGTGTTGAGGGTGGCAAGATTAGGGTGGGAGATGACGTAAGTCGTGTCGTCAGCAAAGAGAATGGGTTTCAGGTGTTGGTATATGTTTGGAAGATCATTGATGTAAATGAGTAAGAACAGGGGTCCGGCGGAACTCCAGTATCAAGTGGCCATATTGATGAGGCTGTGTCTTTATTGGTGACATACTGATACCTATTAGAAAGGTAGGATTTAAAATATGCAAGCGCATGGCCTCTTATACCATAGTGGTCAAGTTTGTGGAGTAGGATGCCATGGTCTACTGTGTCAAACGTTTTTCTTAAGTCAATAAAAATTCCTAGCGGATATTCCTTATTTTCCAATGCTGTGTAAAGCAGGTCTAGCATTTTTATAATGGCATCATTAGTGCTTTTATTTTTCCTGACTCCAAATTGGCAGGGGTTGAGTATGTTTTGTGACGTTATAAATGAATATAGTCTCCTGTGCACGAGTTTCTCGAAGATTTTGGATAGCAATGGTAAGTTTGATATTGGCCTATAGTTGTTTACATCTGTAGGGTCACCACCTTTATGTATTGGTGTAACCCTTGCTGTCTTGAGTAGTGCCGGGAAAGTGCTAGTTTCTAGTGACTTGTTAAAAAGTAATGTAATAGCATGCGAAAGGACATGGGCCGCTTGCCTGTACAATAATGGTGGGACATGAGACAGATTCCTCGAGTGACTTCCGTGTTCTCAGTTGGTACAAGATAGAAGGAATTTGGGAAATTCCCATCTAGGTAGTCCCCGGCACTGGCATTGGTACGTGAGATTTTACTGGCAAGATTAGATCCTATGTTTGAGAAGAAGTCGTTTATCTTGTTAGCTGTATCAGTGGGATGCAGTGGAGTTTCATGAGGTATAGTTAAAACAATATTCTTGTTTTTTTTTCAGTTTGTGGGTCCCCAGAATCTGGGAAAGTGTTTTCCAGGTCTTTTTTATATCTCCTCTTGTGTCAGTGAATCTGATGGAGTAGTACAGTTGTTTGGCTTTTTTTTATTAATTTGGTGAGAACTGTTGAATATTGTTTAAGAATATCTTTGTGTATTAAGCACTGTCTGTATTGCTTTTCATATTGGTGTTTCTTATCAATGGATTTCAGAATGCTGCTGGTTAGCCATGGGCAACCAAACCGTTTGTTCGTGATCTGTTTCGTTTTTATAGGACAATGTTTGTTGTATAGTCTAAGTATTTTGTTAAGAAAAATGTCTGTCCAATCGTCAATACCATTGGCATTGGAGAATTCTGTAGGCCAGTCAACAGTCTCTAGGTCTGCCGTGAAATTCCTTATTGAGGCCTCGTCATGGAGTCTAAATGAAACTTTGTTGTATTCGAGTGGTGGCTTACTAATGTTTGTTAAGAGGAAGGTTGGGTAGTGGTCAGTAGTGCTGTCTGTGATTATCCCTGATTTAAGGGGGACTAGTATATTGGTCCATATGTGGTCTATTATGGTTGCACTTGTCTCAGTCATCCTGGTTGGTTTAATTATTGTTGGTATAAGAAGTGCGTTGTTCATATTGTTGATGAAATCAGTAACAGGCTGATCATCTGGTAGGCCAAGGTTGATATTGAAGTCTCCAGCTAAGAGAAGGTGGTGCTTGTTCATTTGTCTGTTTGTTATTAGTGCCTTCAGATTCTCACTGAAGTTTGGGATGTTTGTGTGGGGTATCCGGTAAATGGCAGTGATTGTTATAGGCGTCTTGAGGTTTTTTACAATAAAATTAGCAAAAATGTATTCCCCATATTCATCACTAAAGCAATTAGTGCTAATACAAGATAGTTGGTTAGAGTAATAGATTGCAGTACCACCCCCAACTTGGTATGGTCTGCAGTTGTGGATTGCTGTATATCCTGGTAGTGGGAAGATATCAATTGTGTCCTGCTTAAGCCAGGTCTCAGTAAGAATAATGCAGGAGAAGGGTGTCTTTAGTGAGTCAAGGATTGCCAGGAAGTCATCATAGTGTTTGCTTAAGGACCTGATGTTGTAGTTAAGAACTGATAGACTTTGAGCAGCGTTCAGGATAGTGCTGGCTTGTGATGCTGTGTAATAAAGGCAGTTACTTTCCAATAAGTTTTGATTGTGTGTTAGATTATGGAGGTTTAGATCAGGGTCAACGTGATCACTCATCTTTTAGGTTTAAATAGTGGTTGTTTATATCCTGTATTATGTGGTGAGTTCTAATACTGATTTCTGTAGTGGTGGGAGGTTTGGATAAGTATATCTCTAAAGCACTTTGGTCATATCGAGTATAGTCACTAATAAACATAATGAAATTGATATTGTCTATGTGTTGTGCTAGAATGAGCTAAAGTACAACTAGGTATAAATTAATAATATAAAAAAATTAAATTACAAGTGGCACCAGACTCACTCTTGTAATTGCACTAAGGTCTAATATAATGAATTTAGTGTTGTCTATGTATTGAGCTAGATTGAACTAAAGTACAACTAGGTATAGTTAGTTTGATGTGGCTAGGCCTGGGGACAGTTGGTCCCAAAGATAAGGGGGTAGTTGTACCTCCTCCCATGGGAGACTTAGGTATCGGGATACTCCTCAGATAGGGAGCCAAGGCCGGGTCACCACTACTTGGAAAAGACCCGGGCCGGGAGAATACCGGCGAATAAGAAAAAAAAAAGTTAGTTTAGGTGTTGTCTATGTATTGAGCTAGAATGAGCTTAAGTACAACTAGGTATAAACTTATAATATAAAAATACAAATTAAAATGGTACTTGCAATTGCACTAGGGTCTGATATAGGTTATTAACAAGATCAAGAGTATAACTAGATTTAAATTGACAAAATAAAATTCACAAATTAAAGTACCAAAAGAATAATAAGTAAAAAATAACAATGGCAATGACTTGGTTATAATATTATAGTAAGATGGTAGACAGGTACACAGGTACACAGGTAGACAGATACACAGGTACACAGGTACACAGGTACACAGGTACAAAGGATAATATAAAGGTTGGAGTTGAATATATAAACTTGAAAATTTGGCAACAAAATGTTATGAAAAGTATAAAATAATGATTAATGTACAAAAGTAAAATTGACTGGTAGTAAATATGGTGTTTAATAAAATTTTAGTAAGTAATAATGATTACAAAAAAAAATTAATTAGCAAAAAAAAAAAGTGAAAAAGTAATGTTTATTTCAAGTATTAAATTTTAAGAACAGTTATTTGGAATCAATATTGCACTGGTAGTTATACTAGAGGTTATTTGGCAGTACAAGGTATTTAAGAGTACTCTAAAATAGTAAATGTGGTATTAAAACAGGTTATGGTAATTAGACAAGTAATGGTAATTAATTGATGTCAAAAATGTTAAGAGTAAATTGAACTGATATTAAAAATGGTAATTAATTATTAATTTTAGTAAGTAATATCAATTAATAGTATTTAAAAAAAATATGAGGTAGTAATATGGACAGAGAAAGTATCAATTCAGCTAATATTTAAGCAAACAATAGTAAATAAGAAAATTATATAAGGTGACTTATGCTTACTAGTAAAATCACAAAATGAGGTAGTTGATTATTTAATTACTAAGAGATTGTACAATGAAATTTGAACAATAATGGAGCAAAACATACACTATAATATGTAGGCTTTTAGGTTGGATAATGTTTAGTTATTCTCTGTAAGATTAGTATCCCTGAGAAATCGTGATAGATCATTCTCGTTTGTGATTGTGTACAGTTGACCTACATTCGTTTTCCTAACTAGAATTTTCCCATCCCGTGTGAAGCATTGATGTATTGTGTCATTATTCTTACTCTATACAGGAGGTTCTGACGTTTTTTGGTAAGACACTCGTTTATGTATACCTCTTTCTTTACTTTAATAAATGCAGTTATTGTCTTTTTTCCTGTCATGTGAGTGGAATCTAAACATAACACTTTTTCTACCATGGGATCCTAGTAACCTGGCTTCCTTTATTTCTGACTCTGGTACTTTATCTTTTGTTTGGTTTTTTATGATCTGGAGAGTAATTTCTTTACTGTTCGTTTGGTTCATATCACTGGGAAAAAGTGGACTGTTGACTATTACTGCCTCCGTACTTTTCTCCAACAACCATAGCCACCAATGCTCCTATGATGACCTAGTTGAAAGCAAAACTGCACTACCCAACGTAGCACCCAGAATGACCAAAGATTACCAACAGTGAAACCTACAAATCGAAAATCATAGAGATCAAAGGAAGACTGCTCCAAACCCAAAGCAACACCCTGTTGCCAGCCGGATAAAGTAACCCTAAGCTTTGTATAACTACAACTTCTTCTTTACAACAATTCCTGTAGTATTATGAGGCGTAATCTCAGAAGAAACAGCACCAAGGCCAGCAAGAAAATACCGAAAAATCGACTATTCAACAAGTGTACCCAGGACGACGCCGGCTTATCTACTACCCCTCTCACCACCGCCCAGGACGACACCACAACAATAACACCAAACATAGCTGCCTCCACCTCTACCACCTCTCTTCTCCGGATTCAACCTACCAAGTAGTCTCTCAGGTATGACCAACGATCCAGATACCGTAAAGTCATGCATCTCCACCTTAGTTATTGAAAATATGAATCTTCGAGAGGCGCTAACAAAACAAGACACCAGGATGACACAACTCGAGAACAAAATCCTCAGTCTTGAACAAAAGTTATCAACACCAAGAATGACTAACTTTGGCAAGACCATCCAAACAGTCATAGACAGCCATACAGAACAAACAATATCTCTTAATACAAAGGTTGAAGAAGCAGTAAAATAATGGAAGAACAACTTGGATAACCAGTTCAGTGACTACTTTGCTCTCCAAGAAGATAAAACTGAGCAAGAAAAACTATCGGACGCAGTAATAGCTAACAGTCCACTTTTTCCCAGTGATATGAACCAAACAGTAAAGAAATTACTCTCCAGATCATTAAGGACCAAACAAAAGTTACAGTACCAGAGTCAGAAATAAAAGAAGCCAGGTTACTAGGATCCCATGGTAGAAAAAGTGTTATGCTTAGATTCCACTCACATGACATGAAAAAAGACTTAATTATTATGTCTATTAAAGAAAGAAAGAGGTATACATAAACGAGTGTCTCACCAAAAAATGTCAGAACCTCCTGTATAGAGTCAGAAAACTTCAGCGAGAGAATAATGACACAATACACCAATACTTCACACGGGATGGGAAAATTCTAGTTAGGAAAACAAATGCAGGTCAACTGTACACAATCACGAACGAGAATGATCTATCATGATTTCTCAGGGATATTAATCTTACAGAGAATAACTAAACAATGTCCAACCTAAAAGCCTACATTGTGTAATGTATGTTTTGCTCCATTATTGTACAAAATTCATAGTACAATCTCTTAGTAATCAAAAATCAACTACCTCAGTAATGTCATTTTACTAGTAAGCATAAGTCACCTTATGTTATATAATTTTCTTAATTACTATTGTTTGCTTAATATTTGCTTAATTAATACTTTCTCTGTCCATATTACAACCTCATATTTCTTTAAATGCTATTAATTGCTATTACTTACCAAATTTATTATCAAATACCATTTTTTACTATCAGTACAATTTACTCTTAACATTTTTGACATTATTTTAGTTACCATTACCTGTTTAATTACCATAACCTGTTTTAATAGCACATTTACTATCTTAGAGTAGTTCCTTACTCTTAAATACCTTGTACTGACAAATAACCTCTAGTATAACTACCAGTCCAATATTGAATCCAAATAACTCTTCTTAAAATTTAGTACTTGAAATAAACATTTCTTTTTTCATTTTATTTTTATTAATTAATATTTCTTGTAATCATTATTACTTACTAAAATTTTATTAAACACCATATTTACTACCAGTCAATTTTACTTTTGTACATTAATCATTATTTTATAATTTTCTTAACCTTTTGTTGCCAAATTTTCAAGTTTGTATATTCACCTCCAACCTTTATATTATCCTTTGTACCATCTTACTATCACATTATAACTAAGTCATTGCCATTTTTATTTTTCTATTTTATTCTTTTGGTACATTAATTTGTGTATTTTATCTTGTCAATTTCAATCTAGTTATACTCTTGTTCTTGTTAACAACTTATATTAGACCTTAGTGCAATTGCAAGTGAGAGTCTTGTACCATTTTAACTTGTATTCTTATATTATTAGTTTATACCTAGTTGTACTTTAGCTCATTCTAGCTCAATACATAGACAACACCAAATTCATTATATTAGACCTTAGTGCAATTATAAGAGTGAGTCTGGTGCTATTTGTAATTTGTATTTTTATAGTATTAGTTTATACCTAGTTGTACTTTAGCTCATTCTAGCACAACACATAGACAATATCAACTTCATTATGTTTATTAGTGACTATACTCTATATGACCAAAGTGCTTTAGCTATATACTTATCCAAACTTCCCACTACTACAGATATCAGTATTAGAACTCACCGCACAATACAGGATATAAATAACCACTATTTAAACCTAAAAGATGAATGATCACGTTGACCCTGATCTAAACCTCCATAATCTAACACACAATCAAAACTTATTGGAAAGTAACTGCCTTTATTACACAGCATCACAAGCCAGCACTATCCTGAACACTGCTCAAAGTCTATCAGTTCTTAACTACAACATCAGGTCCTTAAGCAAACACTATGATGACCTCCTGGCACTCCTTGAGTCGCTAAAGACACCCTTCTCCTGCATTATTCTTACTGAGACCTGGCTTAAGCAGGACACAATAGATATCTACCCAATACCAGGATACACAGCAATCCACAACTGCAGACCATACCAAGTTGGGGGTGGTATTGCAATCTATTACTCTAACCAACTATCTTGTATTAGCACCACTTGCTTTAGTGATGAATATGGGGAATACATTTTTGCTAATTTTACTGTAAAAAACCTTAAGACGCCTATAACAATCGGTGCCATTTACCGGATACCCCACACAAACATCCCAAATTTCAGTGAGAATCTAAAGGCACTAATAACAAACAGACAAATGAACAAGCACCACCTTCTCTTAGCTGGAGACTTCAATATCAACCTTGGCCTACCAGATGATCAGCCTGTAACTGATTTCATCAACAATATGAACAACACACTTCTCATACCAACAATAACTAAACCAACCAGGCTGACTGAGACAAGTGCAACCATAATAGACCACATATGGACCAATATACTAGCCCCCCTTAAATCAGGGATAATCACAGACAGCACTACTGACCACTACCCAACCTTCCTCTTAACAAACATTAGTAAGCCACCACTCGAATACAACAAAGTTTCATTTAGACTCCATGACGAGGCCTCAATAAGGAATTTCACAGCAGACCTAGAGACTGTTGACTGGCCTACAGAATTCTCCAATGCCAATGGTATTGACGATTGGACAGACATTTTTCTTAACAAAATACTTAGACTATACAACAAACATTGTCCTATAAAAACGAAACAGATCACGAATAAACGGCTCGGTTGCCCATGGCTAACCAGCAGCATTCTGAAATCCATTGATAAGAAACACCAATATGAAAAGCAATATAGACAGGGCTTAATACACAAAGATATTCTTAAACAATATTCATCAGTTCTCACCAAATTAATAAAGAAAGCCAAACAACTGTACTACTCCAGCAGATTCACTGACACAAGAGGAGATATAAAAAAGACCTGGAAAACACTTTCCCAGATTCTGGGGACCCACAAACTGAAAAAAAACAAGAATATTGTCCTAACTAAACCTAATGAAACACCACTGCATCCCACTGATACAGCTAACAAGATAAACGACTTCTTCTCAAACATAGGATCTGATCTCGCCAGTAAAATCCCACGTACCAACGCCCGTGCCGGGGACTACCTAGATGGGAATTTTCCAAATTCCTTCTATCTTGTACCAACTGAGCCCACGGAAGTCACCGCGATTATAAAGTCACTCAAAAATAACTCAGGGAATCTGTCTCACGTCCCACCATTATTGTACAAGCGAGCGGCCCATGTCCTTTCGCATGCTATTACATTACTTTTTAACAAGTCACTAGAAACTAGCACTTTCCCGACACTACTCAAGACAGCAAGGGTTACACCAATACATAAAGGAGGTGACCCTACAGATGTAAACAACTATAGGCCAATATCAAACTTACCATTGCTATCCAAAATCTTCGAGAAACTCGTGCACAGGAGACTATATTCATTTATAACGGCACAAAACATACTCAACCCCTGCCAATTTGGATTCAGGAAAAATAAAAGCACTAATGATGCAATTGTAAAAATGCTAGATCTGCTTTACACAGCATTGGAAAATAAGGAATATCCGCTAGGAATTTTTATTGACCTAAGAAAAGCGTTTGACACAGTAGACCACGGCATCCTACTCCACAAACTTGACCATTATGGTATAAGAGGCCATGCGCTTGCATATTTCAAATCCTACCTTACTAATAGGTATCAGTATGTCACCATTAAAGACACAGCCTCATCAACACGGCCACTTGATACTGGAGTTCCGCAGGGAAGTGTCCTTGGTCCCCTGCTCTTCCTCATTTACATTAATGATCTTCCAAACGTATCCCAACACCTGAAACCCATTCTCTTTGCTGACGACACGACTTACGTCATCTCCCACCCTAATCTTGCCACCCTCAACACCATTGTCAACGAGGAGCTGCTCAAAATTCTGACTTGGATGACAGCCAATAAACTTACACTTAACACTGACAAAACCTACTACATTATGTTTGGTAGCAGAGCAGGTGTTGTGCAACTTAACATTAAGATCGACAACACTCTAATTGCCAGACATAATGAGGGCAAATTCCTAGGTCTATACCTCGACAGCAACCTAAATTTCAGCACCCATATCCAACACATAACTAAAAAGTACCCAAAATGGTGGGGATCCTCTCCAAGATACGATATTACGTGCCGCAAACTGCCCTCCTCACACTATACCATTCACTCATTTATCAATACCTCACCAATGCTATTTGTGCTTGGGGATCAACTGCAGCAACACATCTAAAGCCAATAATAACCCAACAAAAAGCCACAGTAAGAATAATCACTAAATCCCATCCCTGGCAACACACCCCTCCCCCCCCTCTTCATAGATCTAAACTTACTCCCTGTTCAGAACATCCACACTTACTACTGTGCAATCTACGTCTACAGGACCTTAAATTCCAATATTAACCTTGACCTAAAATGCTTTCTTGATAGTTGTGACAGGACCCACAGGCATAACACCAGACACAAACATCTCTATGACATTCCCCGTGTCCGACTAAACCTTTACGAAAATTCAATGTGTGTCAAAGGGCCTAAAATCTGGAACACCCTACCTGATAACTCTAGAACTGCAGACACATTCATCACTTTCAAAACTACAGTTAGAAAGCATCTTTTCTCCCTGATACACCCCGTTAACTAACTACATGTAAACCACCTGGTAGTTCACACTTACACTCACTCACCCATCGACTATAAACACAGAAATACGAATCTTAATCTTAAAATAATGAACACTAACTAGTCATAAGCTTGCCTATGACACTCCACTATAGACATTATGTATTGTGCCAAAACAAAAGCATTCACATTGCTAAACTCACAAACTATAATGTAGTCACTTAGCCTTAATATCATAATCTGTAATAATTTAAAGTTTAGAATTAATCTAAGTCTGCCCGAAATGCTTAGCCATGCTAGGTGTCCTAGTGGTCCCCTCTGTAATTAGTATTTTAAAACAGGTAAACCACACAATATCCAAAATCTGTAAACCCCGCATTGTAATCCTTATAGAGAATAAACTTGATTGATTGATTGATCTATCTCCTTGTCCCCTTTAGAAGGTGTGCCTGACAATATAAGTTATAGCACTGTTTTTCCTGAACTGAAGAGTGACAAATTTCAGGGTGGAAAAGCTTACAGGAAGGAAGGTTGCATTTTCCTGTTGTCATGTGGGCATGGCATTTTCTTATACATCCCATCTGAGATATTCCATGCCTGCAATAGCAATTGCATAGAATTTGTGAAGGCCAATTTGATGTCATCATCTTAAAGTACCAATGTGATTTTATTCCACAGTTAGATCTCATTTGGGCATACCCAAAAAACACTTCCCTGGTTTAATATCTCTTGTAGATGATTACTGAATATCTGCACAAGATGCATGAGCCCATTTCCCACAGAAGTTGCATTAAATCCAGGCAGTAGCCCGTTTGTTTTTTTGACTGCAGACTACACAGGATTTCATGATGTGATTTTATTGGTTGTTTTACTATATATTCTACTAATAACCTCCTTAAAGAGTAGATCTGTCTATTTGTATTGTATTTATTTGTATTTGGACATGTATGTGTTTTGGACAATCTTACCACTCTAGTAGTTACTGTTTGGTTGTTTAATAAGGGCACATAAAACCCCCCTCAGCTTACGAATCCGGTCAGAGGATACCTTATTTTCTCCACAAATCCGTTTGGGTGTTAAGGGCGTCTAGGAACGCTTTCAGCTTTTGAATTCGGTCAGGGTTCAGTGATTTCTTGGACGAATCCGGTCAGTGAATCACTTATTTTACGAATTCGGTGGGTGATTTTAGACTTGCTTGTGAAAGGACTACTGGAATATTATTTAATAGAAGTATAACTTGAGTATTGGAGAAACCAGTGACTTCTGGTAACTTCTACTATGATGAACATCCGGTGACTTCTGGCATCCTTTTTTACCACCTGAAGTTTTGGGTACTTATAGATCACTGTATTTAGCGTTTCTAGAATTTTTCCACTTCCACCACAACAAATGCTATTTTTATCACTATTATTGACTGGTGAAGATTACTGGAGGAATATTTGCTTTTCGTTGTGTATATTGCGATCGCTGCTAACTACAAGTTTAAGGTTTCTGGATGATAGATGATCTTATGTTGTTGTATACATTGACGAACAACTCCACACTGTTTATCGTATTTCTACAAAGCTGTTTACTTTTCATATTTCCTCAAGATTGTGCACCTTTTCGTATTTCTATAGGAATTTTTTACTGAATAGTATCACTAGATTATAGGTCAGGTACACAGCAGGTTTAGGAAGATTATTAACACGAGCTGACCTGCGTGGTAGGTCCTGGCGACTATTGGCAACTGTTTACAACATGAACCCATCGCTTTAGGCCTAACACTTCAGCCTTAATTTTCACCTTAGCATTTATTATGGTATCTTATCTATATACAACGGTACCACTGTGATATACACTATAACATTATGTATGACACTTTATTATCAGAGCATGGCTCTGCTATGGTATTGCACATTAATTCTCCCTTTTTGACTCAGTGTATACTATTTTCTGTTCGATTAGTTCCAAGCGCTGGAGGGATGTACCTTATAAGTTCACTGGCACAGTTTAAGGTTCTAGCACGCAAGAGAGACCATGGTAATCACTTCAGTGACACTGGTCTGTAGTTTAATGCTTCGTGCCTGTCTCCTCTTTTAAAAACTGGGACTTCACATGCTGTCTTCCATACCTTAGGTAGTCGCCCTGTTTCGATAGATGTGTTGAAGATTCTTGTTAGTGGCACACATAGCACCTCTGCTCCCTCTCTCAGGACCCATGGAGAGATGTTATCCAGCCCTATCGCCTTTGAGGTATCTAACACTCTCAGCAGCCTCTTCACTTCTTCCTCGGTTATATATACTGTGTCGTTACTTGATGGTGTACCCTACCTCTCTGTCTTGAGTGAACATTAAAATAGTATAAAATACCGACAGGTTGTTAGGTAAGACACATATGCAACAGTTAGGTATCTTTATTTCGAAACGTTTCGCCTACACAGTAGGCTTCTTCAGTCGAGTACAGAAAAGTTGATAGAAGCAGAAGAGACTTGAAGACGATGTAATCAGTCCATCACCCTTGAAGTTTTGAGGTGGTCAGTCCCTCAGTCTGGAGAAAAGTATTGTTCCATAGTCTAAAACAATATGGAACTGAAGTGACAGGATGGAGCCTTATATACCACCAGGTGGTGAGATGTAGGCTACCAGTAGAGGTAAGAATGAAGTCGTTGGGAGGTCAGGTGCCTCTCAAATCCAGCCATTCTCACTAGTAGAAGTTGTCCAAGTTGATTTCAGGTCTGTACCAAGATACCCTTGTGTTGCAGTGTCTCTGACAGAGTGAACATTCAGACTATGGAACAATACTCTTCTCCAGACTGAGGGACTGACCACCTCAAAACTTCAAGGATGATGGACTGATTACATCTCTTCAAGTCTCTTCTGCTTCTATCAACTTTTCTGTACTCTACTGAAGAAGCCTACTGTGTAGGCGAAACGTTTCGAAATAAAGATACCTAACTGTTGCATATGTGTCTTACCTAACAACCTCTCTGTCTTTCTGGAGTCCCTTCTGTCTCCTCTGTGAACACTTCTTCGAATCTCATGTTGAGCTCCTCATATACTTTGTGGTCGTTACTTGTGATCCCCCATCCTTCCTTCCTCAGCCTGATTACGTGGTCCTTGACTGTTGTTTTCTTCCTGATGTGGCTATACAACAGCTTTGGCTCAGATTTGGCTTTTGCTGCTATGTCATATTCGTATTGTCATTGGGCCTCCCTTCTTTTCTGTACATATTCATTTCTGGCTCTACGACTGCTCTCCTTATTCTCCTGGGTCCTTTGCCTTCTATACTTCTTCCATTCTCTAGCACACTTGATTCTGGCCTCTCTACACCTTGACTCACGAAATCGTAATGACACAATTGCAAACAAACCATACCACGGGCGGGGATAGAACCCGCGATCAGAGAGTCTCAAAACTCCAGACCGTCGCGTTAGCCACTGGACCAGCTAGCCTCTCTACACCTTTCTGTAAACCACGGGCTTATCCAGGCTTTCTCGTTATTTCTGTTACCCTTGGGTACAAACCTCTTCTCAGCTTCCTTCCATATTGTTGTCACATATTCCATCATCTTGTTTACCGACTTCCCTATCAGTTCTGTCCCACTGAACTCCGTGCACAAAATTCTTCACGCCTTGTAATCACCTCACTTGTAGTTTGGCTTCGTTCGTCCTGCCCTTCCTGCTTCCTTCTCCACTTGTAACTCTACTATGTATTCGAAACTCTGAACCACTTGATCACGGGCCCCGAGGAGTCTTTCATATGTGATGTCCTCAATATCTGCACTACTCAAAGTAAATTCTAGGTCCAGTCTTGCTGGTTCATCTTCTCGTCTCTCTCTGGTAGTGTCCCTTACGTATTGGTACATGAGGTTTTCCAATACCACCTCCATTATCTTAACCCTCCACGTTTCTGGGCCCCCATGTGGCTCCAGGCTCTCTCAGTCGATTTCCTTGTGATTGAAGTCACCTATAATTAACACTGGTCTGCATTTGAAATGTTATAATTTTTATTTTTATTCATGGTTGCGATCTTACATATTCTTAAGCTGCTGATTGTAAATATCTAAACCATTTTGCGCTATCAAGTAAGGATTTTGAATGAAATAGAAATTAATGATAATAAAAAATGTGAAATTTTAATAAATTGTTAATTTATGAAAATTAGGCAAGTAATCATCGAAAAGTACATTCTGTTAGTTTTAAGAGCATAAGAATTCCAAATCAAAATAAATCAAATCAAATGATTTTGTTACAAAAAATATGTTCCTAATGGTTAGCCTGCATATTGAATCAAAGGAAGGAGGACTGCTTTGATTTCGCTTGTACTGTGCATCGAGACCATTAGGTTTCAATAACCAGCAGTAATCCACCAACATACTGACATTCCATTTGCCCTGGTATCGAGTTTCCATGGTGCAAATATCCTGATGGAACCGCTCTCCTTGTTCCTCATTGTAGTCCCCACAATTGTTGGGAAAATAGTGAAAATGTAAGTGCAAAAAGTGCATCTTCACACTCATTCTAGACCCAAGTTGTTAGGAACTTGGATATTTTTTTCATATTCAAGGGAGCGCCTGTTTCCCAGGAAGTTGTGGACAATCTGCTGGAATGAAAACCAGGCATTCACCTCGACACCTGCTAATGCTTCATCAAAATGCTTGTCCTTCATCAGTTCCCGAATCTGAGGGCCAACAAAGATTCCTGTCTTTCGCTTGCCTTCACTTATACGAGGAAACTTTGACTCCAGGTACTTGAAAGCAGTTCCATTCTTGTTCAAGGCCTTCACAAAATTTTTCATAAGCCCTAATTTGATGTGGAGTGGTGGCAACAGAATTTCTTGGGGTCAACTAGTGGCACAGCTTTCACGCTTTGATTTCCGGGTATGAAGCTGGTTCTTGGTGGCCAGTCGCTTTGTTCATAGTGCTGGCTGTCTGACCTACTACCCCAAAGACACAGAAAACAGGGATACTTGTTGTATCTGCCTTGAAGACCAAGTAAGAGAGCAATAACTTTTAAATCACCACAAATGAGAAAATTGTGATTCTGGTACTTGATTGCAGGTATTAGTGTCTTTATATTTGGGTAAGTTTCTGACATTTGGACACTATGGCTAATTGGCACAGATACAGCTGTGTTGCTATTGTAGAGAAGTACAGCCTTTAAACTTCTTTTAGAAGAATCAGTGAAGAGTCTCCATTCATCTACTTTGTATGACATCACCATGCGTTCAATAAGACCAGAAATATTTGAACAGAAAGCTAAAGATTCCTCTTTGTCAAAGAACTGAGTGAATTCCTCTTCACGATGACGGTACCGAGCGAATGTTGTTCAAGGAGCTAGAAGCCTGTGTTCCTTCAGTCTAGAGCCAAGTAACTGTGCACTTTCTTTGGAAGGTTAAGGTCTCTCACCAAGTCATTGAGCTCAACTTGGTTGAAGGGTTTGGGATCGTCATTGTTGGTGGATCATAGTCTACTTGCATCTCCTTAGAATCACTGGTATCAGACTCTGATGAAATTTGTCATGTCTCAGGTGGCACAGGTACAGGAATATCTTCAGAGTGGGGAACAGACCTTATTGAAGGAATATTTGGGTATATTATGCGATCTTTAGTCTTCTTGTTGAATCCAGCTACTTTAGTCATACAAAAGTAGCAGTCATCATGGTGATTCATCTTCTCCCGCTATACCATTGCTACTCCAAAGTGCATACATTTAAGTTTTCCAACTGACCACATTTGGGCTTACTGATACAACTCATGCTTTGTGTAGGTCAAATGGTTTGTCCTGGTCTCCAAGTTTGCAGCCAAAATAAGCAAAGTAGCAGCGCTTCAATAAAGGAGTAATATTGCTCCGGGAATCTGAAGGGGTAAATTGGCCACAGACATAGCAAAATATGTCTAGTGAATTTATGCAGCCTCTAGGCTTATTAATAATCTGAAAAGAAAGAAAAATATATTATATTTAACATTTAAGTCAATATAAGTTAAGCATTTTAATTGGTAATACGCCACTTTCTCATTCACTTATGTTATACGAAAAGAGAAAAGTAACGTTTCCGTATAACCTGACAACCTGATGTGATGGAAATGAATAAAAAGCACAATGAATCACTAATTACCATATATAAACCGAGAAAGATACCATAGTCAATAAAAAAAATTCATGTAGACCAGCGTAATCAGCAGCTTTGCCATGCTTGCATGAGCCCTTCTGGCCACTTCAGCCAGTGTGTAAACTATCGTTCTATTACTCTCATGCCTTGGCCTCCTGCTGTTCTGTGGTGGATTATACATCACAACAAATACCACCTTGGGACCTCAAGACTGAAGAGTTCCTATTATGTAGTCTTGCTTCTCCTCTGTCTCCTCTCTCCAGTTCATCAAAAGCCCATTGGTTTTTGATGAGCAGTGCCACTCCTCCACCTCCTCTGTTCCATCTGCCTTTTCTCAGGATCTGATATCCCATTGGAAAGATGGCATCTGTTATCATTCCTATGAGCCTGGTTTCTGTGAGAGCTATGATGTCCGTTGATGCCTCTTTGACTCTTTCGTGCCACTCCTCCCACTTATTCGTTATTCCATCAGGGTTGGTGCACCATACCTTCAGTTTCCTCTCCAACACTGTGTTCTGGGGGTCTGTGAGGGTGGAGGACCTGGCAGTGTGCTGTGGGATTCTACAGTGTAGTGTGGGGTGGGGGCTGTATGTGTGGATTGTGGTTTGTGTTAGGATAACATGTTTGGTTGTTTGGTTCTGGGGGTGGTTGTGTGTGTGCTTGTGCTTGTTGCTCTGCCCTGCTCTGTTTGTCATCTGCTGACTCTGTCCATGTCTTCCTTCCTAGCCCCTTTCGTTTTTGTGTCCTCTCCTTTAGCTGCTGTCGTTCTGCTCTTTTCTGTCTTGGCCTCTCTTTTGACCAATGAGATGTTTTAATCTATTATTCATCCATTTGGGATCATTTTTGTTAGATCTAATTTCCCTACTCGGAACAAAAGTTGACTGAGCAACTAGAACTATGCTCTGAAAAACGCCATGTCGCCTTCCTTTCCGTTGGATTCCTTGTTCAGTAGGGGTATACTTGCTTCAGATGCTGTCTCCTCTGGGCAATAGCCTTGTAACTTGCTTCAGCCTATTTACCTCAGAATCCAGGGCCCATGGCTTCTGCGGCTTCTGCGGCTTCTGCTTGTGACTCCCATTTCTTCTTCTCTGCCTCTGTCTCTCTTCTCCATTTTCGCAGAAGGCTCACCAAATTTGCTCTCCCATCCTGGTTTCATCCTTTTACAATGCTTTCTATCCATTCTTTCACACCAGAACCATCTTCCTCTGATCCCCTGAGCCTTCGACTTCCCTTCCGAGCCAACATTTTTTTATGAGTTAGATGTTGTAATGTGTGTGTGTGTGTGTGTGTGTGTGTGTGTGTGTGTGTGTGTGTGTGTGTGTGTGTGTGTGTGTGTGTGTGTGTGTGTGCGTGCGTGTGTGTGTGTGTGTGTTTATGTGACATTGGTAGGAAGAGAGTGATAGAGAGGGAGAGAGGTGGAGAAAAAGTGGGAAAAAGAAAATGTGGATGGAGGTTGATAAACATAGAGAGAGAGGTGGAGAGAAAGATGGATAGGGGGATAAGGAAAGTGGGGGTGGGGAGTTGTAAGGGAGAGAGAGAAGGGAAAAGGAAGGGAGGGGGACAGGCAGAATGATGGGGGTGGAGGAGTAAGAAGGGGATAAGTGAGAGAGAAAGGGAGGAAGGGAAGGAGGGAGAGAGGAAGGAAAAGAGAGAGGAATAGGGGGAGGGAGAGAGAGGAAGAGAAAAGTGAGAGAGAGAGAAAGAGAGAGAGTGAGAGAGAGAGAGAGAGAGAGAGAGAGAGAGAGAGAGAGAGAGAGAGAGAGAGAGAGAGAGAGAGAGAGAGAGAGAGAGAGAGAGAGAGAGAGAGAGAGAGAGAGAGAGAGAGAGATTTAGGGAAAAGAGTGGGTAGAGTGCTATTCAGTCACAGTGAGGTGTCAATTAGCCTTTGTGCATACAAATGTATGTGTACATGTGTCTTAGGGTGAGTGTTAGTTTTTGGTCTGAGTGCATGCATGACATATGTGTTTGTATGGTCAACGTGCACATATGATTCACTGGCCTGAATTTGATCTGATGCTGACCCAGCTGCGTATATACTAGTTCCTTCTATGTTTATCCTTCTTCCTAGAATTCCTACATCCTAGATTCCTAGCAGCCTAGCGTGCATAAGAATGAGAGTGTGCCCAAAAAATAACCCTCCTTGCTTACTCCTCCTTACACTCTACCTGCCAATGATACTAAGTCTACTCTTCTGAAAATGCCTGAAGAAACACACTTGTGTGTGTGTGTGTGTGTGTGTGTGTGTGTGTGTGTGTGTGTGTGTGTGTGTGTGTGTGTGTGTGTGTGTGTGTGTGTGTGTGTGTGTGTGCGTGTGTGCCTGTGTACTCACCTAGTTGTACTCACCTAGTTGAGGTTGCGGGGGTCGAGTCCGAGCTCCTGGCCCCGCCTCTTCACTGGTCGCTACTAGGTCACTCTCCCTGAGCCGTGAGCTTTATCATACCTCTGCTTAAAGCTATGTATGGATCCTGCCTCCACTACATCCCTTCCCAAACTATTCCACTTACTGACTACTCTGTGGCTGAAGAAATACTTCCTAACATCCCTGTGATTCATCTGTGTCTTCAGCTTCCAACTGTGTCCCCTTGTTACTGTGTCCAATCTCTGGAACATCCTGTCTTTGTCCACCTTGTCAATTCCTCTCAGTATTTTGTATGTCGTTATCATGTCCCCCCTATCTCTCCTGTCCTCCAGTGTCGTCAGGTTGATTTCCCTTAACCTCTCCTCGTAGGACATACCTCTTAGCTCTGGGACTAGTCTTGTTGCAAACCTTTGCACTTTCTCTAGTTTCTTCACGTGCTTGGCTAGGTGTGGGTTCCAAACTGTGTGTGGATATGTGTGTGTGTGTATGTATGTGGGTGCGTGTGCATGTTTGAGCATGTGCTGGTGGATCACCACACTAGCTAACCATCATCCCTGCCTTTACTCACCTACACCTTAGTGAATGGAATTAAATACTAGTAAATGTTTTTTGTTGTAATTCTGATAGCTTCAGGGGTGAGTGACCCTTAGTTTCCAGCATGCAGAGTGTGGCATGCAAAGAGTATGTAACCTTTATTCGGTGCATGTACACACCCTCACTGAAAGGCTATCTCCCCCAACCAGCGAACCAGGTACTAAGGGTTGACGATGGGGCCCCGTCGTTCAATCAGTACCCAGGTTCCAGCCAATGAGAAGATGGTTTTGGCAATCGCAGAGGTGTTGTGGGTACCACTCGCCTGTCTGCCCTTGTCATTCCCATTCTAGAGCTGGTTGAAGCACGGTCTGCTCTCTAGTGGCTTCTATTCTGCCTTGCTTACCGTGGAGTGCACTAATACCTATTGTTGGACATAGTGTATATAGTGTACATACTTCTGTTCTAAATTGGTGAAGGATAATACAAGTCAAAAGTTTTTCTGCTGTGTTTATTTTGCTCCCTTTACACCCAGGATAACAGGCCTTTGGGACTCCTGGGTTGTAATACAGAGACTGGTGCTATTTCAACCCCAACTAGATGAATATTACGTGCGCCTGACAGAGAAGTGGTGGCGTCGTTGTTGCTCACTGCCGCTCCCTGCTGAGAGTGTCTTACTCTCAAATTTCCTGGATCTTTCGCAACACTTTGCTCCTATGATAAGTTACACTAATCTTATATATATATATATATATATATATATATATATATATATATATATATATATATATATATATATATATATATATATATATATATATATATATATATATATATACATATATATATATTCTGCACATACCCTGAAGTGTTTTCACATCTGTTGGTAACTTCACTTCTTTCCTTATTTATGACACAGCTTGTTTATAGTAGTACCACTTCCTAGAGGACTACTGATATACTAACCATCACTGATACTTTTATTATTTTTTTTTACTGTTTACTTTTGTTTGTTATCTTTTTGCACTTCTATGTGCTACCTCAAGGTTCACTCACTAACAAACTTGACTTACGCTTGACTTTCTGACTTTGGATCTACTTGTCCTTGTAAGTTGACTGTAGCTCTGTGGCAGCAGGTGCTTGCTAGGCCTCTAACAGGCTTTGGCACTTTCAAATTTCCTGAATTTTCAGTCTTCCTTTTATCTATTTCACTTTTAAGACGTCGTTGTCAGTTGTTGGGTTGTGCAATGACCCAGACACTATCACTGGCTTCTACTAAGAGCAAAAACACCCTTCAAAACACTAAAAATATCGGAGTCTTGTTGCCACTACACTCTGACGACCGCCGCCGGTGTGTGTGCATGCGTACTCACCTAATTGTACTCACCTAATTGTGGTTTCAGGGGTCGAGACTCAGCTCCTGTCCCCGCCTCTTCACTGAGTGTTACTAGGTCCTCTCTCTCCCTGCTCCATGTGCTTTATCATACCTCATCTTAAAGATATGTATGGTTCCTGCCTCCACTACCTCACATGCTAGGCTATTCCACTTCCTGACTACTCTGTGACTAAAGAAATACTTCCTAGCATCCCTTTGACTCGTCTGAGTCTTCACTTTCCAGCTGTGACCCCATGTTTCTGTGTCCCCTCTCTGAAACATCCTGTCTCTGTCCACCTCGTCTATTCCACGCAGTATTTTGTATGTTATCATGTCTCCCCTAACCCTCCTGTCCTCCAGTGTCGTCAGGCCGATTTCCCTTAACCTTTCTTCGTAGGACATTACCCTTAGCTCTGGAGCTAACCTTGTCGCAAACCTTTGCATTTTCTCTAATTTCTTAACGTGCTTGATCAAGTGTGGGTTCCAAACAGGCGCTGCATACTTCAATATGGTCCTGACGTACACGATTCCTTACTAAGATATCGGAACGCTGTTCTCAGGTTTGCCAGGCGCCCATATGCTGCAGCAGTTATCTGGTTGATGTGTGCTTCCAGAGACGTGCTCGGTATTATACTCACCCCAAGATCTTTCTCCTTGAGCAAAGTTTGCAGTCTTTGGCCACCTAGCCTGTACTCCGCCTGCGGTCTTCTTTGCCCTTGACCCGATCTTCATGACTTTGCATTTGGCGGGGTTAAATTCGACAAGCCAGTTGCGGGACCAGGTGTCCAGCCTGTCCAGGTCTCTTTGAAGTCTTAACTGATCCTCATCTGATTTAATTCTCCTCATTACCTTTGCATCATCTGCAAACAGGGACACTTCTGAATCTATCCATTCCATCATGTCATTCACATATACCAGAAGCAGCACTGGTCCTAGAACCGACCTCTGTGGGAACCTGCTCATCACAGGTGCCCACTGTGATACCTCATCACGTACCATGACTCGTTGTTGCCTCCCTGTCAGGTATTCTCTGATCCAATGCAGTGCCGTTCTTGTTATACACGCCTGATCCTCTAGCTTCTTCACCAATCTCCTGTGAGGAACTGAGTCAAAGGCCTTCTTGCAGTCCAAGAAAATGCAATCAACCCACCCCTCTCTCTCGTGTCTTACTTCTGTTACTTTATCATAAAACTCCAGTAGGTTTGTGACACAGGATTTGCCTTCCATTAATCCGTGCTGGTTGGCATTGTTCCAGTCCAGGTGCACCACCACTCTCCTCCTGATAATCTTCTCCATTACTTTGCATACTATGCACGTAAGTGACACTGGTCTATAGTTTAGTGCCTCTTTTCTGTCTCCTTTTTTAAATATGGGTTCTACATTTGCCATCTTCCATACCTCAGGTAGTTGCCCAGTTGCAAGGGATGTGCTGAAAATTGTGGTTAGTGGCACACACAGCATTTCTGCTCCCTCTCTAAGGACCCATGTTGAGATGTTGTCTGGTCCCATTGCCTTTGAGTTATTAAGGTCCCTTAGCAGCTTCTTCACCTCCTCCTCAGGTGTGTATACGCAATCTAACACTTGTTGGTATATTCCTTGTTGGCATCCCCCTCTGTTCTGTCCACCCAGAGGCCTTCATATCTCCACTGTAAATACTTCCTTAAATCTCTTTTTGAGCTCCTCACATACCTCTTGATTGCTTCTGGTGAGTTCCCCACCTTCTTTCCTCAGCCTGATCACCTGGTCTTTGACTGTTGTCTTCCTCCTTCTAGTGTTCAGTTTTGGGTCAGACTTGTCTATCAATGCTATGTCGTTTTTGTACTGTCATTGGCCCTCCCTCCTTATCGGTGCATACTCGTTTCTGGCTCTGTGACTAGTCTCTCTATTTTCCTGGGTCCTTTGCCTCCTGTATCTTTTCCATTCTCTGTTGTACTTAGTTTTTGCCTCCCTATACCTTTGGGTAAACCAAGGGCTTGCTTTGGTCTTCTCATTATTTCTATTGCCCTTGGGAGCAAATCTTTCCCCTTCCTCCCTGCATTTTGTTGTTATGTATTCCATCATTTCATTTACTGACTTTCCTGCCATTTCTCTGTCCCACTGAACCTCCTGCAGGAAGTTCCTCATACCTGTGTAGTCTCCCTTTTTATAGTTTGGCTTTTCCCATCCAACTCCTGTTACCCTCTCTACTTGTAATTGTACTATGTATTCATAACAGAACCATGAGATCACTAGCTCCAAGGGGCCTCTCATATGTGATGTCCTCAATGTCTGAACTGCTCAGGGTGAATACAAGGTCCAGTTTTGCTGGTTCATACTCCCCTCTCTCTCTGGTAGTGTCCTTAACCTGTTGATGCATAAGGTTTTCCAGTACCACATTCATCATGGCTCTCCATGTTTCAGAACCCCTGTGTGGCTCCAGGTTTTCCCAGTTGATCTCCCTGTGGGTGAAATTGCCCATAATCAGTAACTCTGTTCTGCTCGAGTGAGCTGTTCTTGCCACCTCAGCCAGTGTGTCCACCATTGCTCTGTTGCTCTCTTCACATTCCTCTCTTGGCCTCCTGCAGTTCTGTGGTGGATTATACATCACTGCAATGACTACCTTATATTCCCCAGATTGAAGTGTACCTACTATGTAGTCCCTTCCTCTAATCTTGTCCATGCCTTGCATTTCCTCAAATCTCCATCGGTCTTTTATGAGCAGTGCAACCCCTCTTTCCCCTCTGCTCCTTCTATCTTTCCTCAGGATCTAATATCCTTGTGGGAAGATTGCATCTGTTGTTGTTTCAGGGAGTTTCGTTTCTGTGACTGTTATGATGTCTGGGGATTTCTCATCGATTCTTTCATGCCACTCCTCATATTTATTCATTATTCCATCCGTGTTTGCGTACCAAACCTTCAGCGTCTTTACTGTGATACTGGGAGAAGATTGGGGTTGGGGGATCTGGAGCCATGACGGGGGCCTATGGGAGGCTGCAGTAGGGGTCAGGGCAGAATTTCCATAGGGGGTTGCTGTATGGGTTGGATTTGTTCGTGTTTCTGGAGGGTGTGTTTGCCCTTTCACCTGCACCTGGGTTCTTCTGCTCATCTTTGTCATCTTTCGTTTTTGTACTCTCTCTTTCAGTATCAACCTTTTCTCTAGTGTTCTGTCTCGATCGAGGTACACACCCTGGTACTCTTGTTTGTCTCTGAGTCGTGCTTTCTCCTGCAGAATCATGGTTTGAGTTGATTCTGTCTTGAAAATTACTTTGAGAGGCCATTTCCATCCCCTTGCAAACCACCCAATTCTCCGAAAATTTGCCACCTGGGTCATGTCGCCCTCACCTATTGCTTTCATGATACCTTTAATCACTTTTTTCTCCTTCTGTTTCCTTTCATCATAAGTTTCCCCTTTAACTTCCTGGAGCCCATAGACAAAAACTGATCTCGCCCTTTCGTCCTCCCACTGTGTCTCCCATTGCATCCTCGGAGGTGTTTTAGTTCCTTCCATTGGAGCATTCCTTCCTTGAAGCCCTTACCTGGCTGAGGTTCCTATGCTCAGTGGACTGTCTTTCCTGCTCAGCTGTTCCTGGCCCCTGCAGGTGTCTGTCAGAGTCTTTGTATATATCATAGCCTCTTCATTGTCTTCAGACCTCTCATTTGTTTCTAGTGTATGCCTCATCTTTGCTTTGTCCCATGTGAGTCTGATAGGGCCCTTGTATGCACTATAGCATCTATGCTCGCTCCAGGCCCATTGTCTGTGCCTAATGCAGAAGTTCCTGATGTTATGTCTATACCATCTTTTTTTTCTTTAAGCTGTTTCAGGCTTCTATGCTTTGTTGCTCCCACTTCCTGCTCTCTGCAGCTATCCTCTCCCCCATTTTCCTACCAAGCTTTTCTAGTTTCTTTCCCCAGCCTTCCTCCCTTTTTTTGAGATCTGCCTCCCAATCTTCCCTCCCAGGTTCCACCAGATTCCTGGTTCTCGGCCTTCTTGGGTAACCCATTGAACCCCAGAACAATCCTGTGAGCTTCCGAGTGGGTATTTGTGATAACTGGGTGTTGTAGGGGGGGAAGAGGTGGAGGCAGGGGAGGGGAGGGGTGTGTACTCCCTTAATTGTAGTTGCAATGATCGAGACTCAGCTCCTGGTCCCGCCTCTTCACTGAACGCTACTAGGTCCTCCCTCTCCCTGCTCCATGAGCTTTATCATACCTCCTCTTAAAGCTATGTATGGTTCCTGCCTCCACTACATCGCTCGCCAGACTGTTCCACTTCATGACCACTCTATGACTGAAGAAATGCTTCTTAACATCCCTGTGGCTCATCTGAGTCTTCAACTTCCAAGAGTGACCCTGACCCCTTGTTTCTGTGTCCCCTCTCTGGAACATCTTGTCTCTGCCCGCCTTGTCTATTCCATGCAGTATTTTGTATGTCATTATCATGTCTCCCCTATCCCTCTTGTCCTCCAGTGTCGTCAGGCCGATTTCCCTCAACCTTTCTTCATAGGAGATTCCCCTTAGCTCTGGAACTAACCTTGTAGTAAACCTTTGCACTTTCTCTAATTTCTTAATGTGCTTGACCCGTGCGGGTTCCAAACTAGTGCTGCATACTCCTGTATGGGCCTGACGTACACAGTGTACAGTGTCTTGAAAAAATCCTTACTTAGGTCTCGGAATGCTAATCTCAGGTTTGCCAGGTGCCCATATGCTGCTGCAGTTATCTGGTTGATGTGTGCTTCTGGAGACGTGTATGGTATTATACTCACGCCAAGAACTTTCTTCTTGAGCGAGGTTTGCAGTCGTTGGCCTCCTAGCCTATATTCTGTCTGCGGTCTTCTTTGCCCTTCTCCGATCTTCATGACTTTGCATTGGGCAGGGTTGAATTCGAGAAGCCAGTTTCTGGACCACGTGTCCAGCCTGTCCAGATCTCTTTGAAGGCCTGCATCATCATCATCTGATGTAATTCTCCTCATTAACTTCACATCATCTGCGAACAGGGACATCTCTGAATCTATCCTTTCCATTATGTCATTCACATATACCAAAAATGGCACTGGTCCTAGGACCGACCCCTGTGGGACCCCGCTCGTTACAGGTGCCCACTGTGATAACTCATCACGTACCATGACTTGCTGCTGCCTCCCTGTCAGGTATTCTCTGATCCATTGCAGTGCCCTTCCTGTTATACGTGCCTGATCCTCTAGCTTCTGCACTGATCTCTTGTGAGGAACTGTGTCGAAGGCCTTCTTGCAGTCCAAGAAAATGCAATCGACCCACCCCTCCCTCTCATGTCTCACTTCAATTACCTTGTCAGAAAACTCCAGTAGGTTTGTGACACAGGATTTGCCTTCCATGAATCCGTGCTGGCTGTCGTTTATAACTTTGTTCCATTCTAGGTCCTCCTCCACTCTCCTCCTGATAATCTTCTCTATGACTTTGAATACTGTACACGTCAGTAACACTGGTCTATAGTTTACTACTTCGTTTCTATCCCCTTTCTTAAAGATGGTGATCACATTTGCCATCTTCCTTACCTCAGGTAGTTGCCCAGTTTCAAGAGATGTGTTGAAGATTGTGGCTAGTGGCACACACAGTGTCTCTGCTCCCTCTCTAAGGACCCATGGAGAGATGCTGTCTGGTCCCACCGCCTTTAAGGTATCACGGTCATTTAGAAGCTTCTTCACCTCCTCCTCATTTGTGTGTATTTCATCCATCACTTGTTGGTATATCCCTTGTTGGTGTACCCCAGTGTTTTGTCTTTCCAGTGTCCCTTCTGCCTTCACTGTAAATACTTCCTGAAGTCTTGTGTTGAGCTCCTCGCATACTTTCGGTCGTTTCTTGTGAGCTCCCCACCTCCTTTCCTCAGCCTGATTACCTGGTCCTTGACTGTTGTTTTCCTCGAGATGTGCCTGTAAAGCAGTTTTGGGCCAGACTTGACTTTCGATGCTATGTCGTTTTCGTAATGCCGCTGGGCCTCCCTCCTTATCTGTGCATACTTATTTCTGGCTCATTGATTAATCTATTTATTTTCCTGGGTCCTTTGCCTTCTGTACGTTTTCCATTCTCTTGCACACTTAGTTTTTGCCTCCCTACACTTTCGGTAATCCAAGGGCTCATTCTGTTCTTCCCATTATTTCTGTTACCCTTGGAAATAAACCTTTCCTCTGCCTCCTTGCATTTTGCTGTTACGTAATCTATCATTTCGTTTACTGACTTTCCTACCAACTCTCTTTTCCACTGAACCTCTTGTAGGAAGGTCCTCAAAATTGTGTAGACCTCCCTTTTATAGTTTGGCTTTTCCCTTTCTACTCCTGTTGCCCTCTCTCTTTGTAACTCTAAGATGTATTCAAAGCTCAGAACCACGTGGTCGCTAGCTCCAAGGGGCCTTTCATATGTGATGTCATCGATGTCTGAGCTACTCAGGGTAAACACAAGGTCCAATTTTGCTAATTCGTCTTCCCCTCTGTCTCTGGTAGTGTCCTTAACATGTTGGTGCATGAGGTTTTCCAGTACCACATCCATCATGTTGGCTCTCCATGTTTCAGGGGCCCCCATGTGGCTCCAGGTTTTCCCAAGCAATCTCCCTGTTTTTGAAGTCGCCCATAACCAGTAACTTTGCTCTACTCGAGTGAGCTCTTCCTGCCACCTCAGCTAGTGTGTCCACCATTGCTCTGTTGCACTCATCATATTCCTCTCTCGGCCTCCTGCAGTTCTGTGGTAAGGTGTGTGTGTGTGTGTGTGTGTGTGTGTGTGTGTGTGTGTGTGTGTGTGTGTGTGTGTGTGTGTGTGTGTGTGTGTGTATGTGTGTGTGTGTGTGTGTGTGTGTGTGTGTGTGGCAGCATCAGTGGTAATCATTACGCAACTTTCCGAACAATTACACGCGGGAAATGACCTCTTGAATGTTAATGAGGGCGGAAACCTCTCTTGTCGGCGGTAATTGCCCGCTTAATGACTATTTTATGCTGACCCAGGCGGCCGCTGGGTCACCTTCCATGCCAACACACAAACACACACACACATGCAGATACACCAACACTCAAACACAAGAATCAGGGGCAGGAGCTGAGACTCGATCCTGGCCAACACAAATTGGTAAGTACAAACACTCAGAAACACAAACAAAAATCACAAATACATAAACATAGGAGACAGGGCCAGGAGCTAAGTCTCAGCTCTGGCAAATATAGAAACGGAAAAACAAACACACTCAAACACGGACTCTCCAAAATAAGAAAAGAAACAAAATTAAGTGGACGCTGTTTATTTTGGATAAAGTTTGTCCAAAATAATCTCAATAACTAAGCATTATTATTATTATTATTATTATTATTATTATTATTATTATTATTATTATTATTATTATTATTATTATTATTATTATTATTATTTTATTATTATTATAATTATTATTATTATTATTAGTAGTAGTAGTAGTAGTAGTAGTAGTAATAGTAGTAGTAGTAGCAGTAGTAGTAGTAGTAGTAGTATTAAGAGATAAAGAATCTACCAAAAAGTGGGAGTTGTCACAGTTACTTTTTGCTGCTGACACTGTGCTGTTGGGAGATTCTGAAATGAAGTTACAGAGATTGGTGGATGAGTTTGGTAGGGTATGTAAAAAAGGAACTGAAAAATGAATGTACGAAAAACCAAGGTGATGAGGATAACGAAAAAAATTGGGTAATGAAAGACTGGATATCAGTCTGGAGGAAGGGAGTATGGATTTGATATTAAATTGGAAGTGGGAGGGGAAGAGGGAGTATGGAAGAAGTGAATATATTCAGATACCTGGGAGTGGACGTCAGCAGATGGGTGTATGAAAGACGGGATGAATCATAGAATTGACGAGGAGAAAGATGAGTGTTTGCACTGAGAAGTCTGTGGAGACAAAGAACGTTATCAATGGAAGCAAAGAAGGGAATATATGACAGTATAGTAGTACCTTCACTATTATATGGGTATGAAGCATAGATGGTGTATGATGCAACAGGAAGAAGGCTGGAGTCAGTGGAGATATCATGTCTAAGGGCAATGTGTGGTGCGAATATAATGCAGAGAAGCCGTAGCTTGGAGATTAGAAGGAGGTGCGGGGATTCTAAAAGTATTATCCAGAGGGCAGAGGAAGGGTTGCTGAGGAAGTTTGGACATTTAGAGAGGGTGGAAGAAAATTGAATAACTTGAAGGGCGAATAAATCTGTAGTGGAAGGAAGGCGGGGTAGGGGTCGTTCTAGGAAAGGTTGGAGGGACGGGGTAAAGGAGGTTTTGTGTGCGAGGGGCTTGGACTTCCAGCAAGCGTGTACGAGCGTGTTAGGAGGGAATGGAAACAATGGTTTTATGACTTGACGTGCTGTTGGAGTGTGACCAAAGTAACATATATGAAGGGATTCAGGGAAACCTGGAGTTTGAAAATACAGTGTGTGCACACTGAAGGACAGGTGTTAATATTGCGGTTTTTTAACTGTAATGTATGTATGCCTCTGGTAAGTCATTGAATGAGTGAATATTTATATAATTGTTTCTTCTTTTTTCGGGTCACCTGCCTTGGTAGGACCTGACCGATGTGTTAATAAAAATACAAAATATTATTATTAGTAGTAGTACTATTGTTGTTGTTATTTTTATATTTTTTGTTTTAAGTATTATTATTATTATTATTATTATTATTATTATTATTATTATTATTATTATTATTATTATTATTATTATTATTATTATAACAACTACTCACATTAAAAGATAAGCGCTAAACCCGTACAGATCACACAATGGTAAGTTTTGCAGAGTATGTTGAAGGTCTGGTCAACCAGGCTGTTGGAGCTAGAGGCAGGTAGCCCACACGACCATCACAACTCTGCTTATCCACCACTTGTATCAGGAAGCTGTCCACTTCTTCTTGAAAACTTCTATCCTCGTTCCGGTAATACTTCTGAGACCTGCTGGAGTCTGTTGAAGAGTCTTGGACCACGCATGTTGAGATACTGTTCTCTGATTGCACACATGGTGTTCCCTGCTCTTCATCGAGTCTGTTCTAAACTTTCCCCCATATATATATATATATATATATATATATATATATATATATATATATATATATATATATATATATATATATATATATATATATATATATTGTAATCACGAACGAGTGTTATTGAATCAATAACAACACTGTGAGTAGCCGAGGATTCAAACCCATGTCGTTTTGGCCCGTCTCATGATAAGCGAAAATCACACATGACGCTCTAACCCACTGGACCATGCAATCCTACAAAAATCAAGCACCCAGGAGAGCTAGGTATTTTACCTTGATCCGAGGACATACGGTAGTGTGGGTGCCTCTGAAATAATTTCATCCTACTCCTGTGGTGTACTAGCCTCCACGAACAATTTTATATTATTGTAACTACTAACGAGTGGAATTGAATCAATAACAACACTGCGACTAGCCGAGGATTCGAACCCATGAGGGAGGGGGCCAAAACAACATGGGTTCAAATTTTCGGCTAGCCAAGTGTTGTTACTGATTCAATACCACTCTTTCGTAGTTACAATAATATAAAATACTGCTCGTGGAGGCTAGTACACCAAACGGGGAGTAGAATGAAATTAGTTCAGAGGCTCCCACACCACCGTATGTCCTCGGATCAAGGCAAAACACCTAGCTCTGCTGGGTGCATGATTTTTGTAGGATTGCGTGGTTAGAGCATCATGTTTGATTTTCGCTCACCATGAGGCGGGCCAAAACGACATGGGCTCGAATCCTCTGCTAGTCGCAGCGTTGTTTTTCATTCAGTACCACTCATTCGTGGTTGCAATGATATAAAATACTGCTCGTGGAGCCTAGCACACCAAACGAGGAGTAGAATGAAATTATCTCAGAGGCACCCACACCATCGTATGTCCTCGGATCAAGGTAAAACACCTAACTCTGCTGGGTGTTTGTTTTTTGTAGAATTGTGTGGTCCAGTGAGTTAGAGCTTAATGTGTGATTTTCGCTCACTATGAGGGAGGCCAAAACGAAATGGGTTCAAATCATCTACTAATCGCGGTATTGTTATTGATATATATATATTTTTTTATTAACACATCGGCGGATTCCCACCAAGGCAGGGTGGCCAGAAAAAGAAAAACTTTCATCATTATTCACTCCATCACTGTCTTGCCAGAAGGGTGCTTTACACTACAGTTTTTAAACTGCAACATTAACACCCCTCCTTCAGAGTGCAGGCACTGTACTTCCCATCTCCAGGACTCAAGTCCGGCCTGCCGGTTTCCATGAATACCTTCATAAATGTCACTTTGCTCACACTCCAACAGCACGTCAAGTATTAAAAACCATTTGTCTCCATTCACTCCTATCAAATACGCTCGTGCATGCTTGCTGGAAGTCCAAGCCCCTCGCACACAAAACCTCCTTTACCCCCCCTCCAACCTTTCTTAGGCCGACCCCTACCCCACCTTCCCTCTATTACAGATTTATACATTCTCTCTACATGTCTGAACCACCTCAGCAACCCTTCCTCAGCCCTCTGGACAACTGTTTTGGCAATCCCGCACCTCCTCCTAACTTCCAAACTACGAATTCTCTGCATTATATTCACACCACACATTGCCCTCAGACATGACATCTTCACTGCCTCCAGTCTTCTTCTCACTGCAACATTCATCAGCCATGCTTCACACCCATATAAGAGAGTTGGTAAAACTATACTCTCATACATTCCCCTCTTTGCTTCCATGGACAAAGTTCTTTGTCTCCACAGACTCCTAAGTGCACCACTCACTCTTTTCCCCTCATCAATTCTATGATTCACCTCATCTTTCATAAACCCATCTGCTGAAACGTCCACTCCCAAATATCTGAATACATTCACCTCCTCCATACTCTCTACCTTCAATCTGATATCCAATCTCTCGTTACCTATTCTTTTTGTTAACCTCATAACCTTACTCTTTCTTATACTCACTTTTAATTTTCATCTTTTACAAACCCTACCAAATTCATCCAGCAACCTCTTCAACTTCTCTTCAGAATCTTCCAAAAGCACAGTGTCATCATCAAAAAGAAACTGTGACAACTCCCACTTTGTGTTTGATTCTATATCTTTTAACTCAACACCTCTTGCCAAGACCCTCGCATTCACTTCTTTTAAAACTCCATCTATAAATATATTGAACAACCACGGTGACATCACACATCCTTGTCTACGGCCCACTTTTACTAGGAAGTAATATCCCTCTTTCATACATACTCTAACCTGAGCCTCACTGTCCTAGTAAAAACTCTTCACTGCTTTCAGTAACCTACCTCCTATACCATACACCTGCAACATCTGACACATTGCCTGCCTATCCACCCTGTCATACTCCTTTTTCAAATCCTCAAATGCCGCTAAAACCTCTTTAGCCTTATCTAAATGCTGTTCACCTATATGTTTCACGGGAAACACTTGGTCTACACGCCCTCTACCTTTCCTAAAGCCTCCTTGTTCATTTGCTATCCTATTCTCCGTCTTACTCCTAATTCTTATAATAATAACTCTACCACACACTTTACCAGGTATACTCAACAGACTTATTCCCCTATAATTTTTGCACTCTCTTTTGTCCCGTTTGTCTTTATACAAAGGAATTATTTATGCTCTCTGCCATTCCCTAGGTACCTTACCATCTTCCATACATATATAAAATAATAGCACCAACCACTCCAAAATTATATCCCCACCTGCTTTTAGCATTTCTATCTTTATTCCATCAGATCCAGCTGTCTTACTCCCTTTCATTCTACCCACTGCCTCACGAACTTCCCCTCACTCACAATTGGCTCTTCCTCAGTCCTACAAGATATTATTCCTCCTTGTCCTATACACGAAATCACAGCTTCCCTATCTTCATCAACATTTAACAATTCCTCAAAATATTCCCTCCATCTTCCCAATACCTCTAACTCTCCATTTAATAACTCTCCTCTCCTATTTTTAACTGACAAATCCATTTGTTCTCTAGGTTTCCTCAACTTGTTAATCTCACTCCAAAACTTTTTCTTATTTTCAACAAAATTTGTTGATAACATTTCACCCACTCTGTCATTTGCTTTCATTTTACATTGCTTCACCACTCTCTTAACCACTCTTTTACTCTCCATATACCCTTCCCTCCTTGCATCACTTCTACTTTGTAAAAAAACTCTCATATGCTAACTGTTTCTCCCTTACATCATCATTCCAACAATCGCTCTTCTTCCTTCCCACATCCACTTTCCTGTAACCTCAAACTTCTGCTGAACACTCTAACACTACATTCTTAAACCTACCCCATACATCTTCGACTCCATTGCCTATACTCTCACTAGCCCATCTGTCCTCCAATAGTTATTTATATCTTACCCTAACTGGCTTCTCTTTTAGTTTATATATATATATATATATATATATATATATATATATATATATATATATATACATATATATATATATATATATATATATATATATATATATATATATATATATATATATATATACATATATATATGTCGTGCCGAATAGGCAGAACTTGCGATCATGGCTTAAATAGCAACGCTCATCTTGCCATATAGGACAAGTGAAAATTTGTGTATGCAATAATTTCGCCAAAATCATTCTGAACCTAACGAAAAAAATATATTTGATTGTGTTTGTTTAGTACTAAATTATTGAAAACGTATTTAAAATATATTTAGTTGGGATAGGCTAAAATAAATTGCGCATGATATAATAAGGTTAGGTAAGTTTTCTAAGTTCCTTTTGGTGCAAAATTAGAAATTTTTACATCAACATTAATGAAAAAAATATATCTTTAAACGTATAAGAGAAAATTTTAGAAAGAACTTAATTTTAAATGAGTTCTTGCTAATTGACCAGTTTTACATATTCGGCACGACATATATATATATATATATATATATATATATATATATATATATATATATATATATATATATATATATATATATATATATATATATATATATATATATATATATATATATATATATATATATATATATATATATATATATATATATATATATATATATATATATATATATATATATATATATATATATATATACATACATATATATATATATATATATATATACATATATATATATATATATATATATATATATATATATATATATATATATATATATATATATATATATATACTATATATATAATATATATACACACATATATGTATATATATATATATATATATATATATACTATATATATATAATATATATATACACATATGTATATATATATATATATACTACATATATATATATATACTACATATATATATATAATACATATATATATATATATATATATATATATATATATATATATATATATATATATATATATATATATATGTATATATATATATATATATATATATATATATATATATATATATATATGTATATATATATATATATATATATATATATATATATATATATATACATATATATATATATATATATATATATATATATATATATATATATATATATATATATATATATATATATATATATATATATATATATATATATATATGCAAAATAACCACTGTGAAAGAACAGAGAAGTTCCAAGCGCTTTCGTGACTACTCACATAATGTGAGTAGTCACGAAAGCGCTTGGAACTTCTCTATTCTTTCACAGTGGTTGTTTTTGCATATTCTGAAATCACCTGTTTACTGTGATCTTATTGCATATATATATACATATATATATATATATATATATATATATATATATATATATATATATATATATATATATATATATATATATATATATATATATATATATATATATATATATATGTATATATATATATATATATATATATATATATATATATATATATATATATATATATATATATATATATACATATATATATATATATGCAAAACAACCACTTATCAAGGAACAATAAAAGTAATGCATCAAAGGAAGGCATATAAAGGGTCCAGACCACACCTCACTATCACATCCCACAATAAAGCAACACCTGATGCGCAACTCATAAGAAAGGGAACACTGCAGCAGGCCCGCTGGACCAACTAGACAGGTCCTTCACACAACCCACAAACAAGCTATTCTACCCAAGAATTACGAATTTTAAAATTTAATATTTGTCCAATGTATTATTAAATTCTTCCCAAATTCTACTAATTATAATTGGATCTAATTTACATAAACCTAAGGAAATATTCATATTATTGTCAAAACTGTTTTTTAAGAAACAAGATTCAATTACATTCCTGTCGATCATGGACTTACTTGATACAACCATCTCAACTTTTTGAAAATCAATTGGATGGTTAAAATCTCTCATATGAATAAATAGAGCATTGGAATCTTGTCCAGTTCTAATGTTATATTTATGTTGTTTTAATCTTAGTTCGAGACTTTTTCCAGTTTGACCGTAATAAACTTTAGCGCAAATTTTACAAGGAATCTTATAACCACATTCATCAGCATTTTGGAGGAATTCTTTATCAAAAGTTTTTTTTTTTACTGTATCAAGAATTTTAAATACAACTTTGTTTTCATGGTAAGGGAGAACCAACATATTTTTAGTTGAATAAGGCTGGTTGTCCCTTTTTGGATTGTAAAAAGTATTTCTAGCAATTTTAAAAGATTTATCAATTACGTTTTTGGGTATTTCAAATCATTAGCTATTTCATAAATTTTTTATATTTCCTCATCTATGAACTCTGAACTACAGATAAGTAAAGCTCTCAAAAACATTGATAAGAAAACAGACAGTTTAACTCTATCTTGATGTGAAGAATAATAGTGGACATAGGAACAGTTAATTGTAGGTTTTCTGTAAGTTTCAAATTTGAATTCATTATTACTCTTAATAATTAAAACATCTAGAAAAGGCAATAAGTTATTTTCTTCAAACTCAACAGTAAAGTATAGAATGAGCTAAGCTATTTAATTTGCCAAGGAAATGGTGTATATCTACATTTTTGGGCATAAGACACAAAATATCATCAACATATCTGAACCATTTAGCTCTATTAGGGAGGATTGTGTTAAGCAACCTTGCTTCAAAAAATTCCATGCATAGGTTACGAAGAACAGGTGAAAGAGGATTTCCCATTGCCATACCAAACTTTTGAGTGTAAAACTTATCATTAAATACCAATTTTGCATCAACAATGCAAAGTTTATATTTAATTTGCTTTTAATGATAAGTTTTACACTCATAAGTTTGGTATAGCAATGGGAAATCCTCTTTCACCTGTTCTTAGTAACCTATACATGGATTTTTTTTAAACAAGATTGCTTAACACAATCCTCCCTAACAGAGTTAAATGGTTCAGATATGTTGATGATATTTTGTGTTTTATGCCCAAGAATGTAGATATGCACCACTTCCTTGGTAAATTAAATAGCTTAGCCTATTTTATAAACGTTACTGTTGAGTTTGAAGAAAATAACTCATTGCCTTTTCTAGATGTTTTAATTATTAAGGGTAATAATGAATTCATATTTAAAATTTACAGAAAACCTACGAATAACTGTTCCAATGCACACTATTATTCTTCATATCAAGATAGAGTTAATAAATTAGACACATGTGCAAGTATTGGGTATCTTTATTGAGGAAACGTTTCGCCACACAGTGGCTTCATCAGTCCATACAAAGAAGAAACTTGAACAGGAGGAGAATGAGGTAATCAGTCCCTCAACCTTGAGTCGATGTGGTCAGTCCATCAATCTTGAATAGAATACGACATATGGGCGGAGAAGCAGCTTTTAAAGCGTAGGCAGGAGAGGTGCAGCAGTCGTAGGTGGTGTCACATTTGTCCAGTGTGGAAGTTGGTCGTGCCCCAGGGTTAGGCAAGTAAAGAATTCCAAAGTACTAAGATCCCAAGAAATTGCAGTGTCTGACAGGAGTGTAGATGAGTGGCTCAGAGAACCGACACGTTGATAAATTAGACACATGTGCAACTCTTGGGTATCTTTATTGAGGAAACGTTTCGCCACACAGTGGCTTCATCAGTCCATACGTAGGAGAAACTTGAAGAACAGGAGGAGAATGAGGTAATCAGTCCCTCAACCTTGAGTCGATGTGTTCAGTTCATCAATCTTGAATAGAATACGGCATATGCTTCTCCACACATATTGTTCCTTGATAATGTGAGTGGTCGCGGGGGCGCTTGGAATTTCTCTATTGTTTCACAGTGGTTGTTTTGCATATTCTGAAATCACCTGTTTACTGTGATCTTATTGCATATATATATATATATATATATATATATATATATATATATATATATATATATATATATATATATATATATATATATATATATAAATATATATATATATATATATATATATATATATATATATATATATATATATATATATATATATATATATATATATATATATATATGTCGTGCCGAATATGTAAAACTGGTCAATTAGCAAGAACTCATTTAAAATTAAGTCCTTTCTAAAATTTTCTCTTATACGTTTAAAGATATGTTTTTTTCATTAATGTTAATGTAAAAAAATTTAATTTTGCACCAAAAGTATCTTAGAAAACTTACCTAACCTTATTATAACAAGAACAATTTATTTTAGCCTAACCCAACTAAATATATTTTACATACGTTTACAATAATTTAATACTAAACAAACACAATGAAATATATTTTTTTCGTTAGGTTCAGAACGATTTCTGCGAAATTATTACATATACAAATTTTCACTTGTCCTATATGGGAAGATGAGCGTTGCTATTTAAGCCAAAATAGCAAGTTCTGCCTATTCGGCACGACATATATATATATATATATATATATATATATATATATATATATATATATATATATATATATATATATATATATATATATATATATATATATATATATATATATATGTCGTGCCGAATAGGCAGAACTTGCGATCTTGGCTTAAATAGCAACGCTCATCTTGCCATATAGGACAAGTGAAAATTTGTGTATGCAATAATTTCGCCAAAATCATTCTGAACCTAACGAGAAAAATATATTTCACTGTGTTTGTTTAGTATTAAATTATTGTAAACGTATTTAAAATATATTTGGTTGGGTTAGGCTAAAATAAATTGTTCTTGTATAATAAGGTTAGGTAAGTTTTCTAAGATTCTTTTGGTGCAAAATTTTTAATTTTTACATTATCATTAATGAAAAAATATATCTTTAAATGTATAAGAGAAAGTTTTAGAAAGGACTTAATTTTAAATGAGTTCTTACTAATTGACCAGTTTTACATATTCGGCACGACATATATATATATATATATATATATATATATATATATATATATATATATATATATATATATATATATATATATATATATATACATATATATATATATATATATATATATATATATATATATATATATATATATATATATATATATATATATATATATATGTCGTGCCGAATAGGCAGAACTTGCGATCTTGGCTTAAATAGCAACGCTCATCTTGCCAAATAGAACAAGCGAAAATTTGTGTATGCAATAATTTCGCCAAAAATCATTCTGAACCTAACGAAAAAAATATATTTCACTGTGTTTGTTTAGTATTCAATTACTGTAAACAAATCTAAAATATATTTAGTTGGGTTAGGTTAAAATAAATTGTTCTTTTTATAATAAGGTTAGGTAAGTTTTCTAAGATTCTTTTGGAGCAAAATTAAGAATTTTTACATTAACATTAATGAAAAAAATATATCTTTAAACGTATAAGAGAAAATTTTAGAAAGGACTTAATTTTAAATGAGTTCTTGCTAATTGACCAGTTTTACATGTTCGGTACGACATGTATATATATATATATGTATATATATATGTGTGTGTGTGTGTGTTGGGGGTGAGTTTTGCAAAGGACCTATCCAAGTTGGCTCGCCGCGCATCACGTGTTTAACCGTTGTGGGATCTGATAGTGAGGTGCTGGCCAGACCCCTTATATAGCTTCCTTGGATGCTTCACTTTCATAGTTCCTTGATAATGTGAGTAGTCACGAAAGCGCTTGGAATTTCTGTATTCTTTCAGAGTGGTTGTTTTGCATGTATATATATATATATATATATATATATATATATATATATATATATATATATATATATATATATATATATATATATATATATATATATATATATATATATATATATATATATATCGTGCCGAATAGACAGAACTTGCGATCATGGCTTAAATAGCAACGCTCATCTTGCCATATAGGACAAGTGAAAATTTGTGTATGCAATAATTTCGCCAAAATCATTCTTAACCTAACGAAAAAAATATATTTCACTGTGTTTGTTTAGTATTAAATTATTGTAAACAAATCTAAAATATATTTAGTTGGGTTAGGATAAAATAAATTGTTCTTGTTATAATAAGGTTAGGTAAGTTTTCTAAGTTTCTTTTGGTGCAAAATTAAAATTTTTTACATTATCATTAATGAAAAAAATATATCTTTAAACGTATAAGAGAAAATTTTAGAAAGGACTTAATTTTAAATGAGTTCTTGCTAATTGACCAGTTTTACATGTTCGGTACGACATGTATATATATATATATATATATATATATATATATATATATGTGTGTGTGTGTGTGTGTGTGTGTGTGTGTGTGTGTGTGTGTGTGTGTGTGTGTGTGTGTGTGTGTGTGAATATGTGTACCGTTTTCATATATAAATATGGGTGTGTGTAAGTACGTATGTATGTTTGCATGTATGTGTGTGTATATATGTATGTAATGTAACGTTTGTATGCATTAATGAATGTATGTAATGTAATATATGCATGTATGCCAAGACAATCAAATAATCGAATGTCTTCAAAATGTAAGTCAACGTTTTAAAAGTTATTAAATAAAAGCAAGCAAAGCAATAAAAGACAAAAATAATAATGATAATGTTAGGGGAGAGTTAGACTCCTCAATAAAGATGGGTCAAAAAAAATCTTGTCGGAACATTTCATAGTTACATCGTGACGGTTGAGCTCTACCCTGAGCGAAACGTTGTACCAATAGACTCTTATTAGACTGTATATTTTCACACCATTAACCAAGGCACCATTTGCTTCCTTAATGGAGTTCCAAGCTTATGATAATGATAAGATGCAAGGCTAACCTTGCAGCTTATCATTAAAAGCTGCAACATTAACCCTCTCACCACCAGATAATTTAATCCCTAATATGAAGTTTAAACTCTGAGCATATATACGATGAGAGACATATATATATACCTCTTGTTAAACCTGGAGGGTGTTCCGGGGGGGGGGTAAACGCCCCCGCGCCCCGGCCCATGACCAGGTCTAGCCGGTATACACATCCTGTGCCATGCACTGTACTCGTGGTAAGTGACACTCAGAGGACATCAAATATGCAGTGGAGTTCACTAAGTGGTCGAGGCCACTACAATTCCAGAATCATTCAGGCCACAATTAACAGATACTAACGAAGAGCAGGGAGTTAATTTTTAATTTACTGAAGAATTTAAGAAGGTTTTCCGTGTATGTACACCTTGAGAGAGTCATATGTTATTATCGCATATATACGAGGATTAGCAATTAACTTGATTGTTATTATTTATTATTATTATTATTATTATTATTATTATTATTAGTAGTAGTAGTAGTAGTAGTAGTAGTAGTAGTAGTAGTAGTAGTAACAGTAGTAGTAGTAGTAGTAGTAGTAGTAGTTTTAGTAGCAGTAGTAGTAGTAGCAGTAGGTGTAGTAGCAGTAGTAGTAGTAGTATCTTAGTAGTAGTAGTAGTAGTAGTAGTAGTAGTACTAGCAGCAGCAGCAGAAGTAGTTGTAGTAGTAGTGGTGGTGATCGTAGTACTAATAGCAGTATATTCCTCTGTTCGGCGAATTTTCTGAGTTCATTACAAACTCTGCTGAGTTTATTATAGCAATAATCTAAACTTTGTATTGTTGATACAAAGTTTGTGTTTACAGGCGAGTTTTATACTCAGAAATTTGGTATGGCAATGGGAAATCCTCTCTCACCTGTCCTTAGTAATTTATATATGGAATATTTTTAAATAAGATTGCTTAACAAAATCCTTCCTTCCCAATAAAGCTAAGTGGTACAAATATGTTCATGATGTTTTATGTTTAATGCTTAATAATATAGATATAAACCATATAAATTTTACTGTTAAATTTGAACAAAATAACTGATTATCTTTTGAAGATGTTTTAATTATTGAAGAGGAACCATGATTTCAAATTTTAAATTTACAGAAAACTAACAGATAACTGTTCTTTTGTTCATTATTATTATTCACATCATGAGAGAGTTAAACTTTCTGTATTGTCATCAATATTTTTGAGAGCTTTGCGTTTTTGCAGTCCAGAATTCACAGATGAAGAAATCTTGAAGATTTACGAAATAAATAAAGATCTGTAATATCCCAAACACTTAGCTCATAAATATTTTAAAATCGCTAGAAATACTTTTTATAATTCAAAAAAAGAACAACCAACCTAATTCAACTAAATATATGTTGGGTCTCTCTTACCATAAAAAACTTTCTTGACATACCTTCTCTACTTATGGATTTTAATATCAAAGTTGTATTTAAAAATCTTGATTCAGTGAAAAAAAAAATTAATTAAAATTCCCCAAAATATGCTGACAGTTGTGTCTACAAGATCCCTTGTAAAAAAGTGTAATAAAGTTTATTATGGCAAACTGGGAAAAGTTTTGAACTTAGATTACAACAACATAAATATAGCATTAGAAGTGGACAAGAGCCTAATGCTCTCTTTATTCATATGAGAGATTTTGACCATCCAGTTGATTTTCAATATGCCAAGAAAGTTATATAAGGCAGGTCCATGGTTGATGGAAATATAAAAGAATTAAATTTCATAAAAAATAACTTTGTAATTCATATGAATATTACTTTAGGTGTATACAAATTGGATTCATTTACCGTTAATAAAATTTGGGAAGAATTTAACATATATTCGACAAGTTATAACCTTAAAACATGGGTAGAATATAAGCTGTGTTTGACAAATCCTTGACCACCTACCTACAGGATCATAAAAAGGTCAGGTGTTGTAAGTTGACTGTGAGGTGTAATCTCGTCCTTTTATGCCTTTCTGTTGATCTTCTATTTTTATAGTTCCTTCATAATGTGAGACATCATGAAAGCACTTGAAATTTCACAGTGATTGCTCTGAATATTGTGATATCATCTATTTACTGTCACCTTATATATATATATATATATATATATATATATATATATATATATATATATATATATATATATATATATATATATATATATATATATATATATATATATATATAGATATATATATATGTATATATCTATTCATATATATTATTGTACCCACAAAACAAGTGGTATTGATCAATAACAACACTGCACTAGCCAAGGAGTCGAACCTATGCTGTCTTGGCCCGCCTTATGGTAAGAGAAAACGCATGATGCAGGCAAGCGTTCTTAACAATGCAAGACAAGCCACAGGGAGGGGGGAATCGGAAATCTCTAGCTCAAGTACTTCCACACTTCTCAGTGCCTCATCAGGAGCTGTGCAATGTTGAAAGGCAGCATTAGGAAAAATAAGGTAAGATTTTTTCAGAGTATGGTAGCTCGGTGGCACCAGCCGATACTCAGTATTGGCTGTTGCTGCGTCCTTTACGCTTAATCACGTCTCTCAGCCATGTAGGAAGACTCACACAAATTCTTGAGGGTTTGGAGAGGTTTATTATTCCATGCCTCATGTAGAGCAGCATCCAGCCGCAGGTTGGAACTGATATCCTTGCCAGCCAAACTTCGTTTCACTATTTACCAAAGGTTCTCAATGGGGTTTATGAATGGGGAATTGCCTGGCCAGTTATTAAAGAACCTAACTTCACAGTCCTTAAGCCACTGAACTACAGATCTGGCGGTGTGACACAGTGCCCCTCGTGCATAAAAACCGTAGCCCCACTCTTGTCAAGTGCCTCAGGCAAATTGTCACACAATAACTACAGGTAATTATACTGGTTCATATACTGGTTTTTGGGAAGCAAATGAGTTCACCAACACTCTAAACACTAAAACAACCCCAGACCATGAGAGAGTCTGGGTGTTTTGTGGTCTCATAGGTGTAGCGTGGGTCTAGCGGGTCACTACCTCTGAGCTGGTACACGTCCCCCACTGTTACAGGTGACGGTGAAGGTTGCTTCATCACTCCAAAGAACTTCAGACCACTGTTGAGGATTCCAGTGAAGATATTTCTTTGTATAACCCAGCCTACATTTCTTCTGTGGCTTGAACTGCTTCAGACGACGCCTCTAAACTAGACGTCAATTCTGTTTGTGACACCTCTCCGAGATACCAGTTGACTTAACTACCATATGGTAGTTAGGACATTAATTCCAGACTTAAATAAAAAACACATCCTACTTATATAAAGCGCAATAGCATTATTTTAGCTACTAATGTTATCGGGTTAAATGAATAAGAAATAATATACATTAATCACAAATATTCCTCGGGTCTCCTGGACAGTGACACAACGTAGCATGGTTATTTTCCTGTCCAACATTTAGAACTTTGCATTTGCCTATATTAAAGTGCATCTGCTACTTTTCCTGGAGTGCTCTAATGTCCTCATTAGAATGAATTTGAGAGCCTATTTTGGTGTCATGAGCAAATTTGCTTATGTCTCTATTTATTCCCTCATCTATGTGGTATATGTAAATTGTGAACAAGGGCCCAACACTAACCCCTCTAGAACACCGATTGTGACGTGCTCCCATTCTGATTTCTCCCCATTTATGCAAACTCTCTGTTGCCTATTTGTCAACCATAACTCAACCCAGGAAAAAATTTCTCCTCCTATTCCATGTGCCTTAAGTTTCCTTAATAGCCTCTGATGTGGAATTTTGTCGAAAGCCTTACTTAAGTCTATATTCACAATATCATATTCAATACTATGATCTATATCCTCAAATACCATTGAGAAAAGTTAGAAAATTCGTAAAACAGGAACGCCCCTTCGTAAAACTGTGCTGAGATTCATTAATCAATTTGTGCCTTTCAAGTTGGCTACGAATTGCCTCGATAATTATTGATTCCATAAATTTTCCCACGATGGAGGTAAGGTTTATTGGTCTATAATTCAAAGTTAAGGACCTGTCACTTGCCTTGTAAACAGGTATTACATTTGCCATTTTCCACTTGTCTGGCACTATGCCAGTTTGTAGTGATATATTGAAAAGATTAGCCAAAGGTATGCTAAGTTCCTCTTCACATTCCTTTAACACCCTTGCAAACAGTTCATCAGGACCTGGGGATTTGTTAGGTTTTAATTTCTCTATTTGTCTGAGGACCATGTCACTAGTTATCCTAATCGTGCCTAGTTTATTATCGTCCTGTTCTACATAATTTATTATTTCTGGAATTTTGCTACTATCTTCCTAAGAAAAAACTGAGAGAAAGTAGGTATTGAAAAGTTCACACATTTCCTTATCACTGTCAGTGATCTGACCTGAGTTACTCTTAAGTGGGCCAATCTTGTCCCTAATCTTACTTCTGTATACCTGAAAGAACCCTTTTGGGTTAGTCTTCGAATCCCTTGCAACTTTAGCCTTATAATCTCTTTTTGCTTTTCTTATTCCTTTTTTTTATATCTCTCTTTAACTGAATATATTGGTTTCGTAGCTCCCTCTTTTGATACCCCTATATATGCCTCTCTTTTGACCAATGAGATGTTTTAATCGATTGTTTATCCATTTGGGATCATTTTTGTTATATCTAATTTCTCTACTCGGAACAAAAGTTGTCTTGGCAGCTAGAACTATGCTCTGAAATACGTTATAGTGGCAACCAACACCACTTACCTAACCCATAGTCAGGACATCCCAATTTAGCCCACCCATGTAATTTTCTCAGTCCCATGAAGTCGACCAAGCGAAAGTCTGGGACAGAGACTTGATTGCAGTTATCTGGGTAATTCCATGATATATTGAAACTAAGTAATTTGTGATGGCTTTCCCCAAGCTCATCAGTAACCTCAAGATTATTAATTAGTGATTGTTTTTTGGCAAGAACCAAGTCAAACAGGTTGTTTCCTCTAGTTGGTTCTGTCACAAACTGTTCTAAAAGGTAATCCTGAACCGTATCAAGAAAGTCACTAGACACAAGATTTCCTGTCACATTGTTCCAACCAATTTGTCTAAAGTTAAAATCCTCCATTAACACATTTTCACATCTAGACGCCTTATGAATTTCGTCCCATAGCAGCTTACTATACTCCCTATCAAGGTCTGGCGGCCTATAAATCACACACAAAATTAATTCATCACGACCCTTGAGAAACTGGAGCCAAACAGAATCTGTCTCTGATGTTTTAAAGGGAGCTAGTCACTCAGTGCCCTCTACTATCTCTCTTTGTTTGTTGAACAATTGCTTTGCCTTTACTAGCAACTATATTTTAGATATTGTCTTTTAAACATATCCCTGTGATATCCTGGTAATATCTGCTGTTTTCAACCATAATGCTGCTGCCTGATTGTTTCCCACAAACACCCATACCTCTATTAGCTATCAGTTTAAAGTCCTAGACAAGTCATCAATGACCCTTTCAATCGATTTGGCTAATGCAACCACTCCAACCCCAGAGAGATGAACCCCATCCCTTGCATACATATCACATTTGCTATAGAATTTGTCCCAGTTATTCGTGAATGGGATTGCAAGTTCCTTGCAGTACCTGTCTAGAAGCAATTTGTACCAGTTGCCCCCTTCTAGGCACGATGCTATATATGACTGGGATCCCTACCTTAGACCTGTGCATCTATGGCTGACCTGTACTTATCCAGCAGCTCCTGTCTCTTATCCTTCCCAGTGTCCTTTCCAGGAGCACTAGGACAGATAATGGGCTCGTTCCCATTACCTGACATAATATTATCCAACCTGCTGACTGTGTCACCAACGCCAGCTCCAGGGAGGCACACTGTCTGACCTTCCTGTCTCTGTTACGAAAAGCATGGTCCATATATTTTACCTGAAAGTCCCACACAATCAAAATATTCTTACGTTGATTAGCAGGGGAGTCAACGGTATCTTTAAGCTCACTAACTACCGAAGCACACTCGTCCTGGAGAACAGAGAATCGATTTCCTACCTTCACATCTTCTCTATTAACCTTCCTTATCTTCCTTCTTCCTGAATTGTGAACCACTTTCTGGTAAAATTTTCCTTCTTACCAGCTCCAACCATCTCACATTCACTTCCAAACTCATCTAGGCGAAGCTTCAGCCTTCTGTTTTCCTCCTGAAGAAGTAGAACCTCTTCTTCAACACTTTAGCCTGAGATTCTAAAGCACTACAGCAGGCCATGGTGCTCAGTAACACCCCACTTTAATTCCCAGACAGCTTAGGACAGGATGACCTCACATGACCACTGACCGCAGCATACTGCGTACTATGTGTGAGAGAGAGAGACAGAGAGAGAGAGAAAGATGGTCCACCTACTAAGAAGCAATTACTGTATAAGCAGCGGTATGCATTGTCGAAAGGAGGGATGCTTAGACTAGGCAATGAGAGCGGTCTTGAGTATGCATTGCTGGGACAGCATAGGTTATTCTTTTCCGGGTACATGGCGTATTATCTGGGTGGGGTCCGAGTGAGTGTTGCCGCCCACCCACCTGCATAGCTTATTCTCGCAAGAACTAGTTATTCCAGGTGGGGGGTTAAGCCCACCTTCACTACCTTTGGGGAGATGTATAGTGGAAAATATGGGCGACTTTTGCCCAACCATTATTATTTGGCAATTAGTAGTGGTCATTAATATGAGCATAGAGCAGGAAATGCAGTATAACCTTCTCTTTGGGTGACAGTAATAATTGTTTTTAACTTCTCAAAGATGAAAACAAAGTCTTGAACTACAAAGATATTTATTAGTTAACATTACATTTATTTCTCCTCCCCTTGCTCGTCCTCACAACAGGCAGCCTCTAGTGAATAAATCAGCTGCAGTGGTTGGAGGAGACCTGCGTCTCTTACATTCTTGCCTGACCCTGGAAAAAAAATTCTCTCACGTACCTTTCTCTTCCCCTCAAAAGATTGCAGCGGTCACTCTCCTTCCCTTTCTGCCTTTCCTCATCTTCTTCCTCCACCTCCTCTTCTGCACTGTCATTAATCAACTCCTCTTCTTCCTCCACCTCCTTTTCTGTACTGTCATTACCAAATATTTTATAGTTTGTTTCGCCCGCATCTGGTTGACCATAAGAGAGAGAGTGATAGCTATCAAAGTAGAATATTTTGTCATCGAGTGAGCTACGATCTCGTTACCTGGTGATGATAGTACTCATTTTACCTCTTATATTTCTAATCTGACTGTATACAAAAGCATGTATAGAACTGTCTTCAAGCGCTCTTCTAAAGTTCTCATGAGTTAATACTTGTTGTTCAGATTGAGGTATACCTTTCGCAGTTATAGTGTTGTCGTTTTCGGCCAACAAGATGCTATACATTTTTGGTTTAATGTAAATTATTTCTGAAATAAGGCGGTCCCCCACCTCACTTTTAAGCAGTCCCAGAGATCCCTTCCTTAAGTCATCATAGAGAGGATGATCCATAGCGAGGTTAGATGTGTCTAGCCATTTCCTCAATGGTTCCTTTCCGATTTGAACATTAATATTTTTAATATTCTCAGGAAAAATTATTAAGGAATCGGTATCACTACACACTAGTTTCAATCGATCATGGTATGATTTTTTAAGAATCTTGTGAAAAATAATGTATTTTCCAGAAAAAATACAGTGTATTTTTTATGTAAATTAGTGTAACATACTGTATTTAATAAAAATTTATGTCATAAAAATGGGAAGCCTGTGCCTGCACAGAGAGGACTCGCCATTGTTGTTTGAATTGGACACAAACGTTAGTGAATATTGGGAAGAATTTTCGTGCTCTAGAGGTAAAATTGGGCTGACACCTCTCAAATAGGAGACGAAATTGTTGGATGTACATTCCTGCATAAATTGAGATATCAGACGACTGGACAAGACATCTCCAGGAACCTCAGATAAGCTATCTAGATTTGTGTTATAATTCTGGCCAATATTTTCATAAATTTAGACAGTGAGGTTTTCTGAGTATGATACACCTTGATCTCCAGTCAAATTGGTGAGTGATTTTAAGATACTCTCCTTCTGTTATGTGTATGTGTATCTATAATCATTTTTTAATTTCAATATACAGTCCACAAACATTTACCAGAATTCTTGTTGATGCATCTTTCATTTGTAATTAATAGGTCTAGAGCAACTTGTGGATATGACAGTTGTAGGTATCGAAGGGGGACATTTTTGCGACCTAGGTGTCCCAAATTCCTACTTGTCTATGTAACTGATAAATAATAATTATCTTTGTTATCATTTACTGTTATGTACATAATGAGTTACATTCAGATAAATGTAATTTTCCACATTTAATTTGCCCGTTGGTCCTTCTTGAACCAGAGGTAATTAGTGAAGTCATTAATTAGTTAATTACTTAATAATTATATGTGAAATGACAGAAGGGATGTTAAGTTCACAAATTTACTTAATGTGTAGTGGATTATAATTATTACAATATTAATTTGGATGAACCAAGTCAAGTATGACTAAAGATTATATTAATGTGTATAATATTAATTTTGCTATGCCAAATTCTGGCAAGGATTTATATTAATTTGTATAATATTAATTTTGATAAGTCAAGTCTGGCTAAAGGTTTATATTAATGTACATTTAAATTTTATAAGCTCTAGTGTAGCTAACATTATTAATGTGTATCTAAAATTTATATTATAATTTTCTTACATGTAATTGCAAAGCTCAAGTGTAGCTAGGATTTATTCAAAGGTAAGTTGTAATACTTACCTTTATGAAGGGCATAATTTAGTACATAATCAGTGTTATTAATTAAGTTAAATTTAATACATCGCATCATGGCTGAAAATGAGGAAATTAATATAGAAGACAAACATATGGAATATAGAGCAAAGAAAGCATCTCTGCAAACTAGAAAGAGTCATGTAACCAAGGCATATAATAAATGTTTGGAATTAATGAATCAAGAAACTGTGAATACTGATGATTTAAAATTGTATTTAGATGCTTTGGGGAATAGATATGATCCATACAAATTATATTACAACAAATATGAAGGAGATTTGTTAGTAAACTGTGTAAATGAGACTGAAGTAGATCTTATGATTAATCAGTATTATGAATTAGAAGAAAAAATTCTTTCTTGTAAAAGTCAGGCTTTGAATAAATTTTAAATGTGTAAACCAGGCAGATAATCAGTCTGCTCCAACAAACAATATGTCTTTGCCAAAACTCCCAGAATTATGTTTACCTGTATTTAATCCTGGAGAAAACTGGGAGGAGTTTTGGTCAATTTTTAAAGCAGATGTGCCTAAGAGGAGTGACCTAGCCTGTGTAACTAAATTATTTTACCTCGAAGAACAGGTAAGAGGAGATGCTCACATACTCATACAAGCCTTTCCCAATGTAGATGACTCTTACAAGGAAGCAGTTGACTTGTTGAAAGTCACTTATGGTAATATAGAATAAAGTAGGTTGGATCTAGTGAATATTATTGTTAATTTAAAGTCTCCAGATCACACTTACAAAGGTTTATAGCAGTTTAGAGTTAAACTGGAGAGCACTCTCAAAACTTTAAGTAATAAATATAATCTGAAGGAATCAGACTGGTTATTGAGTGCCATGGTACAGAATAAATTAAGCTGTAAAACACTTGGATGACTCTAGAACAAATATCACAAAGTTTATTTTGGTCTGGAGGAAATAAGACTAGATCTACAAGAATTAATTGTGCAGTTGCAGACCAGCCAACTAACTCATTTTAGAGATGCAAAACATAATAACTCTGAGGTATCTGTCAAGTTTCACAAAGGGAAAAATTATCCCAATGGTAATAATCAAAATTCGTTTCCTAAAAATAGTTGCATAGGTACATATCAAGTAGCAGGAATCAGAAATGATGATTCTCCACAAGGTTGAAGAATAAGTACCCTCCTAAGAGTAGCCCAGTTAATAAGAAACCAGTCAAAGAAAAGAGAGATTGTCTTTTCTGCAAGGGTACTCATTTTTCTAAGAATTGCAATGCATACAATTCATGGAATGATAAAGTTGAAAGATTGGAGGAACTTGACAGATGTATCAGATGTTTAGGTAATCACAATGTAAAGGATTGTCATGCAAAATTAAACAACTGTTATCAATGTCACAAAGGAAGACACCATATAGTCATGTGTAAGGGTCTATATGATAATGTTGATAATAATGATAATGTTGACAATCCTGACACAATAGTAGCTAATGTAAAAATTGCTGCTAATGTTAATAATGATGGTTTTGCTGAAGTAGCCTTACCTGTGTTACAAGTAAAAATTGATGATAAAAGGCATAAATCAAAAAATGTAACTGCATTATTGGACCAGGGATCCCAGCGTACTTTCATAAAACGTAAATGTCTTGATGGTATGAAAGTACAGATGGGAGATCGCACAACTTTAAAATTATCTGGTGTTCTCTCGGATAAAAGGTCTCAATTGTATGACATTGTTTATGTAACTGTCAGGTTGGGCAATGAGAAAAAACGTGTTAATGCAGTAATTGTAGATAGACTTCCAGATAAAATATCTACAGTAGGGCTTAGTAAAGCTACAGAAAGACTCTCACATAATGTAAATTTAGCACCTTCTGGTGTAAGTGATGATTCTGTAGGCCCAATAAATATTTTGATAGGTAGTGACTATTATGCCTCCTTTGTAAAGGGTATGGTAAAGAAATGTGGTGTCACCCTTTTAAAGACTGCAGGAGGCCATGTAATGTATGGTAGGATTCCTCGTAATAATTCATGACTAGAGGAAACTACAAATACAATAACAGTGTGTCTTACTCAAGAAATCGTACCCCAGTATAATTCTTCCAAAGAGGATGGTGTTGAGCCAGTGCATAAATTGTGGGAATTAGACAGCATTAGAATAAATGTTAATGAAGAAAGTCCAGACGATTCTTTTACTCAGGAACAGTACCAGAGAGATGTAAAATTTGAATCTGGACAATACTGGGTACGACTTCCGTGGAGACTGAACCATCCAGAATTGCCCACTAATTACAGAATGGCATATGGGCAGTTAAAAGCTCAGCTCCGCGAACTGAGTAAGACACCAGAATTGTTAACTGCCTATAATGATATAATTGATGAGCAGTTAATTAATAAATTTATAGAAGAGGTACCTCCTGAGCAAGCCAAAATTTATGGTCACTATTTGCCCCATCACGGAGTGAAGAAGTATTCTAAGACCACTCCTCTGAGGATTGTGTTTAATTGTAGTGCCAGGAGTAACAAAAATGTACCTAGTTTAAATGACTGTTTGATGACAGGTCCGTCGTTGACGGAAAAATTAGGATATCTTATTAAATTTCAGGATGAAGAATTATGCCTTTAAGGCTGACATAAGTAAAGCTTTCCTAAGAGTGGGTTTACAAGAGGCTGACCGGGATTGTACCTGCTTCTTATGGCCTGAGAATCCTAGTGACCCACTTAGCCCTCTGAAAACCTTTCGCTTTAGGAGCGTATTATTTGGTGCTACATCCAATCTGTTCCTCCTTCAAGCGACGATAAATGCACACCTTAAACATATGGGAAGTCCATTGAGTAAAGTAATGAGCAAACAATTTTATGTGGACAATTTCCTGGGTGTGACGTAAACTGAAGAGGAACTGTTAATGACTTATGGAGAGGCTAATGAAATAATGCAAAGTGCAAATATGCCTCTGAGGGAATGGAATAGTAATTCGTCCAAATTAAATGCCAAAATAAGTAAAGATTACCCTGGAGATGAAGTGCCAAAATGTAGTAATGTATTAGGATTAACTTGGGATACTGAGAGAGATTTGTTAATGTTAAAACCTAATAATTACAGTATGTCCAATAAATTAACTAAGAGAGTCTTGCTTGCTGAAGTTTCCAAATGTTTTGATCCACTAGGTTTAGTGTCACCCCTTAATATAAGAGGGAAATTATTAATACAGGAAGCATGGAAACTTAAATGTGCTTGGGATGAAATTCTACCTGAGGAATTCATTAACAGGTGGGATGAATTAATTGGTGATTATGAAAAAATTCCAATGTTGGAGTTCCCACACCAGGTGTCCAATCCAAATGGGAAAAATGTACTCCACATTTTTTGTGATGCTTCAAAATTGGCATATTGAGCAGTTGCTTACCTTCAATGTAATAGTGTTATTTCTCTTGTTATGTCTAAGGCTAAAGTGTCTCCAATTAAATCACATACCTTACCTCAGTTGGAATTAACAACCATTTATGTAGGTGTCAAATTAGCTAATTATATAAGAAATAAGTTGCAGGAGATAAATATTAGCGACACTGTAATTTGGTCTGATAATGAGGTATCCTTACAATGGATTCGTAATGGAAACAGTAAAATTGTGTATGTACAAAACAGAGTAGCTGAAATTAATCAGATGCAAGAGAGGTATAATAGTTTGGGTCAGCATATGTTAACGTTTAATCATATACCTGGTGAGGAGAATCCAGCTGATTTCTTGTCTCGAGGTTTACCTTATGCTAAATTTGTAAATGTTGTATCATGGTTTAAAGGACTGAGCTGGTTGGTAAATAAAGCTAATTGGCCTGTACAAAAGGCGTATATTGCTCCTGTTGAAATTACTGTGACCACCGCTCCAATAGTTTGTCCTTCCTTAGTCATTGATATAAATAGTTATTCTTCTTTACCCAAACTAATCAATGTAACTAAGTTGACGTTTAAATTTCTAAACAAGATGAATATCTCATATAACTTTTCACATTCTCTTGAATATTGGACAAAGAGGGTACAAGGAGAAATCTATGGAAATGAGATTAAATTGATGATGGAAAGAAAAATTGTGAAAGGTTCTATAATAGAGAAATTGGGACAGTATTTAGAGAACAATGTAATTAGGTGCAGAGGTAGGTTACAAAATGCTGAATTGGGTGATTATGCTAAACACCCTATCTTACTGCACAAAACTCATCATCTAACAAATTTAATTGTTCTAAATGCTCATAAAAATGTAATGCATGGTGGGGTACAAGATACCTTAAATTGTATTAGGGAAACTTTCTGGATTCCACAAGGACAGCAAAGTGTAAATAGGGTGATTAAATCTTGTGTAATATGTTGCCGTGTGGATGCCAGATCCTATATGTACCCAGGTCCTCCACCATTGCCAAAGGAGCGTGTACAATTAGTGAAACCATTTGATGTAACAGGTATAGACTATAGTGGTCCAATAATTTTAACCGGTACTTCAGATTGTGTTTCACTGAAAATGTATGTATGCTTGTTCACTTGTACTGCTACCAGGGCAGTTCATTTAGAAGTGGCTCAGGACTTGTCTGCAGAACAGTTTATACAGCTGTTTCGAAAATTTGCAGCTATGAGATCCTGTCCGAGATTGATGATTTCGGATAATGCCACAAATTTTGTAGCAGGTGCTCAACATTTGATAGAGTTAAATAATAGTAACAATGTTCAATCTCTGTTAACCCAGCGAGGGTGTACCTGGAAATTTATTATTCTTAGAGCCCCTTGGCAGAAGGGGGCTGTACGAAAGACTTATAGGCACAGTGAAGCGGTGTCTCTGTATAGTACTACACCGGAAGAAAATTAATTTGGAAAAATTCCGTGCAGTGTTGGTGGAGGCGGAAAATCGGATAAATAATAGGCCTCTCTCGTACATGAGTGATACACCTGATGCAGATGCATTAACAGCTTCTCACCTAATATGTGGAAGGAAATTGGAAGCTGCCCCTGTCTATAGAGATAATCTGGAAGAAAGTGATAAAGATTACAATGATGCGGCAGTGTTGCATGATAAATTTAAAATGTTAAATAAAGTAATTGATCATTGGTCTAATGTGTGGTGTAAGGAATATCTTATACTATGTAAACACTTTATTGTGCAACCAAGGCAGTAAATCGACAGAACATTCAACCAGGTGACATTGTGTTAATTGATACTGAACAACATCTAACATTGTGGCCTCTGGGCAAAGTATTGACATTGTACCCAGATGCACAAGGTGTTGTCAGGAATGTCAAAGTGTTGTGTCGTGGCCAGGAAAGTTTATGCATAATTAATAAATTGGTTCCCTTGGAATTAAATGGTGTTCAATCAAACGTAAATGAAAATCTGAGGGAAAGTGACACGAGTGATATGGAAGATAACGCTGACCAAGTGATGCCGGCAGATGAAATTGTAGTAAGACCTACTAGGAGAACAGCCACTCAAGCCAGAACCGGCTGGAATAGTCTCCTAAAGGAAGGAGTAATTTGAGTCGTTTAGCAACGAACTCCGGCCGGCTGCAGTGTGCAAAATAATGTATTTTTCAGAAAAAATACAGTGTATTTTTTATGTAAATTAGCGTAACATATTGTATTTAATAAAAATTTATGTCATAAAAAATGGGAAGCCTGTGCCTGCGCAAAGAGGACTCGCCATTTTTGTTTGAATTGGACACAAACGTTAGTGAATATTGGGAAGAATTTTCGTGCTCTAGAGGTAAAATTGGGCTGACACCTTTCAAATAGGAGACGAAATTGTTGGATGTGTATTCCTGCATAAATTGAGATGTCAGACGACTGGACAAGACAGCTCCAGGTACCTCAGATAAGCTATCTAGATTTGTGTTATAATTCTGGCCAGTATTTTCATAAATTTAGACAGTGAGGTTTTCTGAGTATGATACACCTTCATCTCCAGTCCAATTGGTGAGTGATTTTAAGATACTCTCCTTCTGTTATGTGTATGTGTATCTATAATCATTTTTAATTTTAATATACAGTCCACAAACTTATATATTTACCAGAATTCTTGTTGATGCATCTTTCATTTGTAATTAATAGGTCTAGAGCAACTTGTGGATATGACAGTTGTAGGTATCGAAGGGGGACATTTTTGCGACTTAGGTGTCCCAAATTCCTACTTGTCTATGTAACTGATAAATGATAATTATCTTTGTTATCATTTACTGTTATGTACATAATGAGTTACATTCAGATAAATGTAATTTTCCACAAATCTTATATAAAAAATGGTACAGCTTAAATCTGGCGAGTTCTAATATCTGAAACACTATATAGTTAGGGTAAATGAGTTTCATGCAGGGTGTCCCCACCGTGGTAATGGCTTTGTTTTCCGAAAGCTTTGTAGCTTTCCTAAACAGTGGCTTACTCTCTTCTCGGAAAAATGATCGTGCTGATGTTATCAGCTCTGTTGTTTTAACATATTTCGATGGGATGAACAGTGTCTTGCCGAACACTGAATTGGTCAACAATTTAAATAGCCTCTTGCTGTCTTTACTAGTGGAAGTATTACGTTGTTTTACGCTTGTTTCCACAAAGTCTGACAGATATTTTCCTTCAGAGAATTCATATATGCTATGAATTTTCTCAGGTTGCAAGCCTATCTCCAAAAATAACTGCAATAAAGGCAGTGATATTAAATAATTTTGTTTAAGGAGATGGTCACCCACTAATTTAACATTTTTACGAGGTAGAGTTTGATCATTGACCGCCAACAGCCATTTACTGTAGTCACACAGGTCATTCATTGATATTTCTTTGTGATAAAGGCATAGTGGTAAGACATCTATGTAGCGGACCAATTCTGGAGCTATTCCTCGAGTATCTATTAGAAGCCAGTAGCCTCTTATAGAGTCTTGAGGATTACTCCGGAGACCTCCATTTGCAAAAAAAAAAAAAAAAAAAAAAAAACTCTCCATTTCTACAGATGAGAGTTTTCTAATGCTTGCATAGGGGAGCAGTTTAGTCATGCAAGAGCCATAAAGAGAAACATAATCACAGTAGAGCAAAAATTTACATAGTTTTTCTCATCAAAACTGGGGTTAATAAATTGGTTATCTGCACGAGCATATGGTCTAACGGCTGTTGTGAAGCTGCCTCTTATATTAGCATGCATGACATTATATAGCTCCTGATCAGTAATTAATTCTAATTCCATATCACTTGTTTTTAAGAAAGTATCATAGGCAAACCCAGGGAGGGAGACATAGTGCACAACATCCCGATTATAGATGTTGTATAATAATCTCCTATGCAAGGTGAATATGTCAGCCAGAAGACCGACATCACAACTGAGATATACGAGGAGATAGTCTCCTAGGGTTTGACAAGCTCTTTTTCCCAAACCAGAAGAGCTTGATCGAGTTCTTCTTGACTAATGTGGCTCTTTGAAAGACAGCTGTAAAAGACACTTTTTGCGGGTAAAGTTTTTTCTTCAAGTCTTTCTGGAGAGCTGCAGCTAAAAAGTATCTCCAACCTTCAAGGGACAGATGGCTTACCATCGCCTTTGTGAATTCTAAGGGTGATTTTGAGGCTATGTGTGCCTGAGCCAAACTACTCAAGCTAGCCGACAAGAAGGTTAGACTATCCAGGAAACTTAGTGCTCCTGTTTCTGCCTTTAGGAATTTATATCCCTGTTTCATTAAAATCCTGGTCGTGGAATTAGCACTCAATTCTTTAAGTATTAAGCCCATGCCATATGACAGGTTATGGATTATTACGGGCAATAAGTTACCTGAATTTTTCTGCCTTAAATTGCAGAGAGCTTCCAAATAATTGGCCAAAGGCATAAGATGGTCATAGTGTCTCAGCTTTGGCTCACTAAGAGTAAAGTCCCGATGGCAGAAGTTACATTCATTTTGTCTGAGCCTTAAAATTATTAAGTTACTCCTTGGTCATATGAAGAGGATAATAAGGAGTGTTCATCTTTATCTGATCCCATAAAGACGGGAGCCTACCATACATGAGGCCGATACAGCCCAGACCTTTGAGAACATATTTATCAATGATGGTATTGTTCCTGCCTGTCACTATACATGTATAGCCAAAGGCTGTGGCCACATGTCTAGCTGTCATTACCCCCTCCAGCTTGCGATTATCGAGGTAAGCTTCTAAATCCACTAAGGCCGTATTAGGGGGTTAGTAGCCACAGTGAGTATTTCTGAACTTACAAGCAGTTCCAATTGGGGAAAAAAGTAATTTCTGAGTAACCGAGCATAAACTGACATGAGTTATTAAGTTAATCTGGGCTTTATATTCACTTAGACAATTCGAGCAGAAGTGGATGTCGCGTTAATAAACATCGTCTGGTTTTATATCAGCCGCAGCCAAGTCTACGACAGAAAAAGGCCGCTAGACACTGAATAAAGAAGCTGTTTTTAGCTCCCCTCGGGATAAATATATGATTTCTTCCTCGTAAAGAGATGGGATAATCTATATATTCTCTTAGGCATCCACCCGCCCCATTCTTGCAAACTACCATGTGAAACGATTTTATATAATCCAGTATAAACCTGACCCCTCACCAGATGAAATTTCAACTTCGCTCACTAAGGTAGTCCCTCCATGACTGTAATAAATAGTTGAGGGATATCATCTCTCGCAACTAAACAAGTGGGAAAAGTTATGTAATGATTGCGGGTCTCATCCTGTTCCAACATTGATTGCTTACATAATGTAAGCGACAGTTCAGCATAAATCCTAAGCGCAGAATCATACACTCTTTGCCCTGACAGAAAAGTGATCAAGTGTAATATATGCCATATAAATATTGTCGCAAAGGCCGAAAGAAAAAATATGGGTTCATGTTTATGTGAGTCTGGGATTGAGTATTTTATTCGAGTATAATGGATGTTAAAGCAGTTAGACTGTTCTGTGCGGCTCCTCCGAAAAGGATTATCTTCATCTTCCTTTTTGGGTTCGCTATCATCTCCCTCTGAATCAAAATTAAAAAAAAAAAAAAAAGAATACTTTTACCCTAAGTAAAGGGATGCACGGGAGAGGAGGGATGTGCGGGAGGGAAATGACTGTCGGAGGAGGTGGTTGAGCCGGAGGTGGGGACAACAGCAGCTGACGTCCATCCACTGGGTCCTGCAATGGGATCAACTTGGTGGAGCTGTTACTGTCGATGTGGAACTGGAAAAAGCACTTTGATCTGTGGAATAAATAATTTCTGAAAGTTATTTACTCTTCTTTGTTTTAGTGAGGCGCTATACTAATTTTAACTCAGTTGTTCTGAAAAAAATGTTACTCTCAATGCCAAAACTTGAAGAAGCTCTTTCATCTGTGGAATATAAATATATATATATATATATATATATATATATATATATATATATATATATATATATATATATATATATATATATATATATATATATATATATACATATATATATATATATTGTGAGGGAAAAGTTCAATAGATAGGAGTAGCGAGGGAGTGTATAGTAACAATAGTTTCATTGCCGGCTACTTGTTAAGGTAGGGTAAGTCAAGCTCCGGCTATTCCCTCCTTTTTTCCCCCTCCCCGAAAGTGATAGTTTGATTGCCGGCTGCTTGTTAAGGTAGGGTCAGTCTAGCTCCCGCTATCCCTTCCCCTCCTTCTTCCCCCCCCCCCCCCGAAAGGTGACGTGTGGGGCTCCGGTCCAAACAGTAATCACTAGACTCACAGCTCCCAGCACTACTGTAAGTACATGCCTGCCTTGTATTCTAGTGGATTTATTGGTTGAAAGCTTCACTTTTGACCAATAATAAAATTAGTCCTTTCAGTCTTGCTCTAGGTTGACTGTTGTAATAATCACCACATCTTTTAGGTATTGTACTTATCATGGAGAGTGATTTCTTAAGCAGTGGGTAACCTGTCTATCTTTCCAGCTTGGATGACAGAGAGGGTCACCTGCCAATCAACGAGTAGAACTGATGGAGATGGACTATCGTCCTGAGACTTCCCCTTTTTGGATTTAATTACCTGTGCACCTGTATGAAATTGCCAGGACGTAACCCCACATCATTACAGCGGTAAAGAACCTGCTTTCCTGTCATCGGGATAGAATACTCAAGGTTATACTGTGAAGAACTAGCCAGTGGGTTGTAACCAGCACCTGCGACCCCCCCCCCATCATCGGCAACGGCTACGATTTCAACAACACAGTGTCACCAACACCAGACACCCAAGTTTTATATTAGCGCTGAATTCAGTTATCATTTATATTTTTCGTTTTTCATTTTCTTTAAAGTAGGATTAATATTTCATAATTAAGTGTTTTATATTTTATATTTTCTATATAATAAAGTGTTTATGTTTGTTATTATTTCTTTTTCTATTCATTAATTTTCCTGAGGAGGAGCCAGCCTTGGTAATACTGTCTTCAGTTATTACAGGGTTGAGTAAAGCCTTCACACACACACACACACACACACACACACACACACATATATATATATATATATATATATATATATATATATATATATATATATATATATATATATATATGTATATATATTTATACATAAATTTATATATATGTCGTGCCGAATAGGCAGAACTTGCGATCTTGGGTTAAATAGCAACGTTCATCTTGCCATATAGGACAAGTGAAAATTTGTGTATGTAATAATTTCGCCAAAATCATTCTGAACCTAACGAAAAAATTATATTTCACTGTGTTTGTTTAGTATTAAATTATTGTAAACAAATCTAAAATATATTTAGTTGGGTTAGGCTAAAATAAATTGTTCTTGTTATAAAAAGGTTAGGTAAGTTTTCTAAGATTCTTTTGGAGCAAAATTAAAAATTTTTACATTAACATTAATGAAAAAAAATATATCTTTAAACGTATAAAAGAAAAATTTAGAAAGGACTTAATTTTAAATGAGTTATTGCTAATTGGCCAGTTTTACATATTCGGCACGACATATATATATATATATATATATTTATGTCGTGCCGAATAGGCAGAACTTGCGATCTTGGCTTAAATAGCAACGCTCATCTTGCCATATAGGACAAGTGAAAATTTGTGTATGCAATAATTTCGCCAAAATCATTCTGAACCTAACGAAAAAAATATATTTCATTGTGTTTGTTTAGTATTAAATTACTGTAAACAAATCTAAAATGTATTTAGTTGGGTTAGGCTAAAATAAATTGTTTTTGTTATAATAAGGTTAGGTAAGTTTTCTAAGATTCTCTTGGTGAAAAATTAAAATTTTTTACATTAACGTTAATGAAAAAAATATGTCTTTAAACGTATAAGAAAAAATTTCAGAAAGGACTTAATTTTAAATGAGTTCTTGCTAATTGACCAGTTTTACATATTCGGCACGACATATATATATATATATATATATATATATATATATATATATATATATATATATATATATATATATATATATATATATATATATATATATATGTATTTATTTATATATATATATATATATATATATATATATATATATATATATATATATATATATATATATATATATATATATATATATATATATATATACAATAAGATCACAGTAAACAGGTGATATAACAATATGCAGAACAACCACTGTGAAAAAATAGTGAAATTCCAAGCGCTTTAGTGACTTCTCACATTATCAAGAAAATATAAGGATAAAACATCAAGAGAAAGGCATATAAGGGCAAGATGTGACCTAACTGTGAGCTTTAGTCTTGCCCTTATATGCCTTCCTGTTGATGTTTAATTTTCATAAGTCATTGATAATGTGAGAAATCATGAAAGCGCTTTGGAATTTCACTATTTTTTCACAGTGGCTGTTGTGCATATACATCTGCTCTCCAAGCAGTTTCTAGACACTTCCCTTCCCTTTATCCCTTCATAGAATCGTGTTATGGTGTGACTTCTAAACTATTGTTTGGGGACTATGAAATTGACTCGTGTAAGAATGTGCAACCGAGGAACCCTCTCGTTCCCTTTCTATTCTGTCTAGTCATCAAGGGTGTCACAGAAGCGCTCTCCAGTGAGCTCAATATCTGGTTCTTGGATGATGGTTCCCTAGCTGGCACAACAGAATCTCTCCTAGAGGACATCAGACAAATAAAAGACATGGGAGAGAAACTATCTTTAAACCATATCAAATGTGAAATAGTTTCTACCAATCGACAGATGATCCAGAATATTAGTGCTGTTTTACCAGGAGCACGAGCCATTGATCCAGCCAGCAGCACTCTCCTTGGTGCTCCTTTTGGGTCCAATGCCATCGATTTGATCCTAGAAAAAAAATCTCAGACCTCCGGACTATGGAAAGCAGGTTGAAAGACACTGATACACATGATGCCTTCTACCTACTCACCAGCTGCCTGTCAATCTCAAAACTTACCTACTTCCTGAGATGCTCCCCAGCCTTCAGCAGTCCAAAACTCAAGGACTATGACTGTCTCCTTAAGATCATGCAGGAGAGTGTATTGAAACTTTCCCTCGAAGATGGACAGTGGTTGCAAGCCTCACTTCCAGTCAGGCTTGAGGGGCTGGGAGTACGCAGATCAACCCAAAGTGCCCTACTCGCTTTCTTATCCTCTTCCATAGCATCAAACTAGTTAATAAAACAAATTCTTCCGGTCAACTTCAGTGACTCAGCAGGAATACATGACCCTAGCTACGCCAGTGCCATCACTGAGTGGGAGACTCTTGCTGCTTCAGCACCAAAATCTAGTGCAGCACTGGCCTACAAACAGTCAGGCTGGGATGGCCCCATCGCTGAAAAGGTGCTTGCCAACATGCTTAAGGTTGTAACATCAGACAGGAAGACTGCCTGTCTAAAAGCTGGGAGTGCTCATCACTCCAGGGACTTCCACTAAACAGTTCCCATTTCGGCAATGGGAACACGCCTCGACCCTAAGGCCATCCGTATTGCAGTGGCTCTCCACCTTGCTACCCAAATTCACACGGAATATACATGTATTTGCAGCGATGCGGAAGCTGACCAATATGGTGTACATGGTCTTAACTGTTCCAAAACCAAGGGCTGGCATGCAAAACACAATGAAGTCAATGAATCCTTGCTACAGCTGGATGCCCAGCCGAGAGAGAGAGAACCCCGATCACTAGATGCCAACAATTCCCACAAAACCAGCAAACCGCTCTGATGGGATCACCATCTATCCTTGGAAGAATGGCATAGCGTGAGACTATAGGTGTGTGTCGACGCTCGCTGATACCTACATCTATCACAGTGTCAGGTGACAAGGAGGAGCTGCTGATCACAGGGAGGAGTACAAGATCGGCAAGTACAGGGACATAAGCCAACAGTATCAATTTGTCCCAGTGAGATCAGAGATCTTGGGATAAATGGGAAAAAATGCCACACGTTTCCTGAAAGAACTTGATTCCAGACTCATCAACACCACCAGGGACCCAAGGGCAGCCACTTTCATGTTCCAGCGACTAAGCGTGGCCATCCAGAAGGAAAATGCTTGCAGCATACTGGGCTAGCGTCAGGCATCGGAGAAGCTGGAGGAGATTCATAATCTTGGATATATTGTATCAATATTTTCATGTTTGTGTTTTCTGTCAATGTATTCTGTCTATTAAAAATGTCCACATAGAATATACATACATACATACATATATATATATATATATATATATATATATATATATATATATATATATATATATATATATATATATATATATATATATATAGATATATATATATATATATATATATATATATATATATATATATATATATATATATAGGGAGGTACCACCTCTAGAACTGTCATGGGGACCCTCATCCTCAGAGAAAAGAATAAACTTGCTTCAGGGAAAACTCAAGGTTCTCCCTGAAGCTGTTTGAGAATTTTCTCCTACCTCCCCCTATATTTCAAGTATGTTTTATTTAAAGACAAAATACATTGGCCGAACATTCACAAAAAATACAACAGAAAGTAAAACAACATAGGTAACTCAGAGCTGCATCTCGAATACTTCGTCCAGCTCCCCTGCGGTGGGCCGTGTGCCCAGAATGCTGCAGGCATTTCCTCTCTGGATCGCAGCACTGAGTCTCTGAAAGAGGAAGCTGGTCGCCCTGTTGTCCTTGGATTCTATGATGAGCTTTTCACCCAGCTCTTTGAGGAACTTTAGAGCACACTTGCCCCATGCTCCAAGGGTCTCCGACCCTATTGGAATGAAGTTATAGAAAGGGGGAAGGTCTTCATATTTTCGGATCTTCTGGGTCTCCCTGTGGCTGGCAGCTCCACCCCCTTCCACCACAGAGTATGGTAAGTAGGTGTCTGCCAATGTATGTATGTATGTCGTGCCGAATATGTAAAACTTCTTCTTATGACCAGAGCTTTGGTAAGATGGGTAAGGAAGAAGGATGGGTAAGGATAGAAATATTGGAAAAGGGGTGGGAGGGGGGAGAGAGGTAGGATATAAAAGGTAAGTGGCCCAACCACTTTGGTGTAATTTAAAAAGTGTATGTGGAATAATAAAATATTCTTGAAGGGGTATAATACTAACCCATCAGAGTCACATAGATATAACAGATATATAAGTACATGACTCTGAATTGGTAGTAAATATACAAGTTGCAATTGCCTTTTTTTTGCGATTGCACAACGGATATTTAAACGACAATGAAGGCAATAATTTTCTGGCCAGTTTATAAAGAATTACTTGACACAATAGCTTCTTACAAGGTGGTGTCCCGCCATAGTAAATGTAGCATAATTTTAACAGTAGAATGTTATACAAGATATCTCCCTAATTGGGGGCGATGATTTTCTTATTAAACATAGAAGGGTTCTGGTGTTACCCAATCATCTTCATCATCAGGGAGGTTGTTCAAGATCATTGGTCGATGGTAATCGTCTTTATGGATAAAACGACGGGCCCTCTGTGGGAGAGTCACTCTTTGAGTCCTGTGAGGAGGAGTATTGATGATATAATCCGTGGTATTTTCAACTTGAAGAGGATGTTCTCTATCTGGCATGTAGAGTTCTTGTATTGCATAGAGTTGTTACTTCTTCAGGGTGTCAAGGCGTACATTTAAACCCCCTTTATCTTCCATGGTTGATGCAAAACTTCATATCGTGCTAACAAGGACTTTGTCAGGGTTAGTCGTAATTCTCCATTTCTTTTCCCAATTAGATGTTCGACGAAGTTCAATATTCATTTTTTCTATGACTCTCTCATACTTGTATTTTCCTGTTACCGGAGCTGATGAGACGACATGGATGACATCATCTGCAAATTGCGTTATAATTGTATCAATAAACTCTGGTTGAGGAAGGTCATTCACATAAATGTTGAATAGAATTGGACTAAGACAAGAACCTTGTGGGACATCAGCTGTCGGTATAAAAGTCTCTGTCGACCTGCCATGAAAGGTGGGAATGATTTTTCTTTGAGTTAAGAAGTTATATAATAATCTGAGAAAAGTCCAGTTATGGTCTGGTAGGTCAATAAGTTTGTATATAAGACCATCATGCCATACGCTATCAAAAGCTTTATGAACATCTCTGGTGGCAATTAGGGCAAGATTGTCCTGATGTTTTAGACTTGCTACAGTATCCAAAATAATATTTACTGCATGATGGGTACCTCTGTGTGTTCTAAAGCCAAATTGTTTTTTTCAGTAAAAAGGTGATTAAACTCTATATAGTATGTAAAACTGGTCAATTAGAAAGAACTCATTTAAAATTAATTCATTTCAAATTTTTTTCTTATACGTTTAAAGAAATATTTTTTTTCATTAAGCGCAATTTATTTTAGACTAACCCAACTAAATATATTTTAGATTTGTTTACAATAATTTAATATTAAACAAACACAGTGCAATATATTTTTTCGTTAGGTTCAGAATGATTTTGGCGAAATTATTGCACACACAAATTTTCACTTGTCCTATATGGCAAGATGAGCGTTGCTATTTAAGCCAAGATCGCAAGTTTGGGGTGCCAGGTGTAAATGATAATGGGAGCCCTTTGATTGAACTTTGTATAGAAAGGGGTTTAGTTATAGGTAATACATATTTTAAGAAAAAGAGGATAAATAAGTATACAAGATATGATGTAGGGCGAAATGACAGTAGTTTGTTGGATTATGTATTGGTAGATAAAAGACTGTTGAGTAGACTTCAGGATGTACATGTTTATAGAGGGGCCACAGATATATCAGATCACTTTCTAGTTGTAGCTACACTGAGAGTAAAAGGTAGATGGGATACAAGGAGAATAGAAGCATCAGGGAAGAGAGAGGGGAAGGTTTATAAACTAAAAGAGGAGGCAGTTAGGGTAAGATATAAACAGATATTGGAGGATAGATGGGCTAATGAGAGCATAGGCAATGGGGTCGAAGAGGTATGGGGTAGGTTTAAAAATGTAGTGTTAGAGTGTTCAGCAGAAGTCTGTGGTTACAGGAAAGTGGGTGCGGGAGGGAAGAGGAGCGATTGGTGGAATGATGATGTAAAGAGAGTAGTAAGGGAGAAAAAGTTAGCATATGAGAAGTTTTTACAAAGTAGAAGTGATGCAAGGATTGAAGAGTATATGGAGAAAAAGAGAGAGGTTAAGAGAGTGGTGAAGCAATGTAAAAAGAGAGCAAATGAGAGAGTGGGTGAGATGTTATCAACAAATTTTGTTGAAAATAAGAAAAAGTTTTGGAGTGAGATTAACAAGTTAAGAAAGCCTAGAGAACAAATGGATTTGTCAGTTAAAAATAGGAGAGGAGAGTTATTAAATGGAGAGTTAGAGGTATTGGGAAGATGGAGGGAATATTTTGAGGAATTGTTAAATGTTGATGAAGATAGGGAAGCTGTGATTTCGTGTATAGGACAAGGAGGAATAACGTCTTGTAGGAGTGAGGAAGAGCCAGTTGTGAGTGTGGCAGTAAGGCAGTAGGTAAAATGAAAGGGGGTAAGGCAGCCGGGATTGATGGGATAAAGATAGAAATGTTAAAAGCAGGTGGGGATATAGTTTTGGAGTGGTTGGTGCAATTATTTAATAAATGTATGGAAGAGGGTAAGGTACCTAGGGATTGGCAGAGAGCATGCATAGTTCCTTTGTATAAAGGCAAAGGGGATAAAAGAGAGTGCAAAAATTATAGGGGGATAAGTCTGCTGAGTATACCTGGTAAAGTGTATGGTAGAGTTATTATTGAAAGAATTAAGAGTAAGACGGAGAATAGGATAGCAGATGAACAAGGAGGCTTTAGGAAAGGTAGGGGGTGTGTGGACCAGGTGTTTACAGTGAAACATATAAGTGAACAGTATTTAGATAAGGCTAAAGAGGTCTTTGTGGCATTTATGGATTTGGAAAAGGCGTATGACAGGGTGGGTACGGAGGCAATGTGGCAGATGTTGCAGGTGTATGGTGTAGGAGGTAGGTTACTGAAAGCAGTGAAGAGTTTTTACGAGGATAGTGAGGCTCAAGTTAGAGTATGTAGGAAAGAGGGAAATTATTTCTCAGTAAAAGTAGGCCTTAGACAAGGATGTGTGATGTCACCGTGGTTGTTTAATATATTTATAGATGGGGTTGTAAGAGAAGTAAATGCGAGGGTCTTGGCAAGAGGCGTGGAGTTAAAAGATAAAGAATCACACACAAAGTGGGAGTTGTCACAGCTGCTCTTTGCTGATGGCACTGTGCTCTTGAGAGATTCTGAAGAGACGTTGCAGAGATTGTTGGATGAATTTGGTAGGGTGTGCAATAGAAGAAAATTAAAGGTGAATACAGGAAAGAGTAAGGTTATGAGGATAACAAAAAGAATAGGTGATGAAAGATTGAATATCAGATTGGAGGGAGAGAGTATGGAGGAGGTGAATGTATTCAGAAATTTGGGAGTGGACGTGTCAGCGGATGTGTCTATGAAAGATGAGGTGAATCATAGAATTGATGAGGGGAAAAGAGTGAGTGGTGCACTTAGGAGTCTGTGGAGACAAAGAACTTTGTCCTTGGAGGCAAAGAGGGGAATGTATGAGAGTATAGTTTTACCAACGCTCTTATATGGGTGTGAAGCATGGGTGATGAATGTTGCAGCTAGGAGAAGGCTGGAGGCAGTGGAGATGTCATGTCTGAGAGCAATGTGTGGTGTGAATATAATGCAGAGAATTCGTAGTTTGGAAGTTAGGAGGAGGTGCGGGATTACCAAAACTGTTGTCCAGAGGGCTGAGGAAAGGTTGTTGACGTGGTTCGGACATGTAGAGAGAATGGAGCGAAACAGAATGACTTCAAGAGTGTATCAGTCTGTAGTGGAAGGAAGGCGGGGTAGGGGTCGGCCTAGGAAAGGTTGGAGAGAGGGGGTAAAGGAGCTTTTGTGTGCGAGGGGCTTGGACTTCCAGCAGGCATGCGTGAGCGTGTTTGATAGGAGTGAATGGAGACAAATGGTTTTTAATACTTGACGTGCTGTTGGAGTGTGAGCAAAGTAACATTTATGAAGGGGTTCAGGGAAACCGGCAGGCCGGACTTGAGTCCTGGAGATGGGAAGTACAGTGCCTGCACTCTGAAGGAGGGGTGTTAATGTTGCAGTTTAAAAACTGTAGTGTAAAGCACCCTTCTGGCAAGACAGTGATGGAGTGAATGATGGTGAAAGTTTTTCTTTTTAGGGCCACCCTGCCTTGGTGGGAATCGGCCAGTGTGATAATAAAAAATAGTATATATATATATATATATATATATATATATATATATATATATATATATATATATATATATATATATATATATATATATATATATATATATATATATATATATATATATATATATATATATATATATATATATATATATATATATATATATATATATATATATATAATATTCCGGTAATTAATTTTTATAGTGGGCCAGAAGAAGATAAATTATGTAACATCATAGTCACTAGTGAAATGGTTGTGAAGCAGATAGACCGACTGAAGTAAAATAAGTCACCGGGTCCTGATGAGGTTTTTTCAAGGGTTCTAAAGGAATGCAAAATGGAAGTCTGTGAACCATTAACTAATATTTTTAATTTATCTCTTCAAACAGGTGTAGTGTCTGATATGTGGAAGATGGCTAATGTAATTCCTATTTTTAAAACAGGGGACAAGTCGTTACCGTCAAATTACCGCCCAATAAGCCTGACCTCAATTGTAGGCAAATTACTAGAGTCAATTATAGCTCAAATTATAAGAAGCCATCTCGATAAGCATAGCTTGATTAATGATACTCAGCATGGATTCACAAGAGGCCGGTCTTGTCTAACTAATTTATTAACTTTTTTCAGTAAAGCTTTTGAGGCTGTTGACCACGATAAAGAATTTGATATTATTTACTTAGATTTTAGTAAGACATTTGATAGAGTTCCGCACCAAAGACTGTTGAAGAAAGTAGCAGCTCATGGCATTGGGGGAAGAGTGCTCTCGTGGATCGAATCATGGCTCACAGACAGGAAGCAGAGAGTGTCCATAAATGGGGTTAAATCCGAGTGGGGATCAGTAACAAGTGGCGTTCCACAGGGATCAGTCTTGGGCCCGTTGTTGTTTATAATATATATCAATGATCTTGATGAAGGAATTACTAGTGATATGAGCAAATTCGCCGATGACACGAAGATAGGTAGGATAATTGATTCAAACGTAGATGTTAGGGAACTTCAGGAGGATTTAGACAAACTCTACTCTTGGTCAGAAAAGTGACAGATGCAGTTCAATGTAGATAAATGCAAGGTTCTGAAGCTCGGGAGTGTCCATAACCCTAGCACTTATAAGTTAAATAATGTAGAACTTAGCCATACAGATTGCGAAAAGGACTTGGGGGTTATGGTAAGCAGCAACCTTAAACCAAGACAGCAATGCCTAAGCGTACGAAATAAGGCAAATAGATTACTGGGATTTATATCTAGAAGTGTAAGCAACAGAAGTCCAGAGGTCATACTGCAGCTTTATACATCATTAGTAAGGCCTCACCTAGATTATGCAGCTCAATTCTGGTCTCCATATTACAGAATGGACATAAATTCGTTAGAAAACATTCAGCGTAGGATGACTAAATTAATACATAGCATTAGAAATCTTCCTTATGAAGAAAGATTGAAGACTCTTAAGTTACATTCACTTGTTAGACGAAGAATGAGGGGAGACCTGATCGAAGTGTATAAGTGGAAGGTAGGTATTAATAAAGGGGATATTAACAAGGTCTTGAGGATATCTCTCCAAGAGAGAACCCGCAGTAATGGATTTAAATTAGATAAGTTTAGATTTAGAAAGGACATAGGAAAGTATTGGTTTGGAAATAGGGTAGTAGATGAGTGGAACAGTCTACCTAGTTGGGTTATTGAGGCTAGGACTTTGGGTAGTTTCAAATTTTGGTTGGATAAATACATGAGTGGGAGGGGTTGGATTTGAGTGGGAGTTGCACATCAGAGCTTATTTCTTGGGTAGCATTGAAAATTGGGTTGGTCAAATGTTTGTTAGTGGGATGAATTGTAAAGGACCTGCCTAGTATGGGCCAACAGGCCTTCTGCAGTGTTCCTCCTTTCTTATGTTCTTATGTTCTTATGTTCTATATATATATATATATATATATATATATATATATATATATATATATATATATATATATATATATATATATATATATATATATATATATATATATATATGCAAAACAACCACTCTGAAAGAATAGAGAAATTCCAAGCGCTTTCGTGACTACTCACATTATCAAGGAACTATGAAAGTGAAGCATCCAAGGAAGCTATATAAGGGGTCGGCCAGCACCTCACTATCAGATCCCACAACGGTTAAACACGTGACGCGCGGCGAGCCAACTTGGATAGGTGCTTTGCAAAACTCACCCCCAAGCTATTTATTTGTCCAGTGTATTATTAAATTCTACCCAAATTCTATTAATTATAAATGGATCTAATTTATATAAACCAAAGGAAATATTCATATTATTGTCAAAACTGCTTTTTATGAAACAAGATTCAATTATATTCCTGTCGACCATGGACTTGCTTGATACTACTTTCTCAACTTTTTGAAAATCAATTGGATGGTTAAAATCTCTTACATGAATAAATAGAGCATTGAAATCTTGTCCAGTTCTAATGCTATATTTATGTTGTTTTATTCTTAGTTCGAGATTTTTACCAGTTTGACCGTAATAAACTTTATCGCAAATTTTACAAGGAATCTTATAGACACATCCATCAGCATTTTGGGGGGAATTCTTAATCAAAAGTTTTTTTACTGTATCAAGATTTTTGAATACAACTTTAATATTAAAGGTCTTAAGAAGAGAAGGCATATCAACCAAGTTTTCATGGTAAGGGAGAACCAACATATTTTTAGTTGAATAAGGCTGGTTGCCCTTTTTTGGATTATAAAAAGTGTTCCTAGCAACTTTAAAAGATTTATCAATTACATTTCTTGGGTATTTTAAATCATTACCTATTTCATAAATTTTGGATATTTCCTCATCTATGAACTCAGGACTACAAATTCGTAAAGCTCTCAAAAACATTGATGAGAAAACAGACAGTTTGACTCTATCTTGATGCGAGGAATAATAGTGGACATAGGAACAGTTATTTGTAGGTTTTCTGTAAATTTTAAATTTGAATTCATTATTACCCTTAATAATTAAAACATCTAGAAAAGGCAATGAGTTATTTTCTTCAAACTCAACAGTAAAGTTTATAGAATGGGCTAAGCTATTTAATTTTCCAAGAAAATGGTGTATATCTACATTTTTGGGCATAAGACACAAAATATCATCAACATATCTGAACCATTTAGCTCTATTAGGGAGGATTGTGTTAAGCAACCTTGTTTCAAAAATTTCCATGTATAGGTTACTAAGAACAGGTGAAAGAGGATTTTCCATTGCCATACCAAACTTCTGAGTGTAAAACTTATCATTAAATACAAATTTTGCATCAACAATGCAAAGTTTAATAAGTTTAATGATAGTAGGAACAGGCAATGGTAAATCATAGTTAACGAGTTCTTCAGATAAGAAACTTAATAAATCATCAACAGGAACTTTCGTAAACAAGGAAGTAACATCAAAACTAACCATGTTAAAATCATTTAAGTCAGTCAAGGAGCTTAATTTATCAACCAAGTCTATGTTGTTTTTAACATTAAAGTTAGAAATTTTGCCAACAATAGGGCTCAAAATATCAACAAGCCATTTGGATAATTTATATGAAACTGACCCTATGGAGCTAATAATTGGTCTGACTGGATTCCCTGGTTTGTGTGTTTTTATTAGTCCATACATGTAAGGTAAAGATGGATTAGTGGAAGTAAATTGTTTGACTAATTCATCTTTGCCTTTCAGTAGAAGTTTTATTGTTTTATTGAAATTGCTGTTAACGGTTTCTAGGGGATTTTTCCTAAGTTTAGAATAGGTTTCAGTATCATCTAAGAGATTATTCATTTTTTCTTGGTAATCATTTTCTTTCATAATTACTATTGCATTTATTTTGTCTGCTTTAGTAAGGCGCAAATTTTTATTGTTATTAAGTGTATCATAAGACTTAAAGAATCTTTGAGGGCAATTGGGAATGTTTGGTTTTAACATAGAGCTATATACCATTCCTTTACTAATATTAATTTCATCAGAGGATAAATCAGAAAATTTTTCAAAGTTACAAAAGGCTTTTGCAATTTCAACATTATTAAGTTTTTTTGAAGTTGCAAAACTTAGGCCAAAACCTAGAGCAGCAGTTGTATGTTTGTCTAAAATTTCATCTGATAAGTTAATTACAAAATTGTTATTAGCATGCTTTGTCCAATCACTATTTTCAATTAAAATGTCTAATTTTCTTTGTAGTTTGCTCTTGAGTTCATTACAAATTCTTCTGAGTTTATTATAGCAATAATCCAACATACTGTGTTTCCATTCTGATGGAATGGCCTGTTTAAAAGAGTATTTTTTGTTTCTCAATATTTTGAATGCTTCCTTCTCCTGTATTTTAGTTATTTCAATATGTTTCTGAAGAATAATTCTCATAAAATCATCAAAAGGACGATCTCTCATGTCAAGGAGTCTATTGGGTAAAAGAGACTTGGGCAGAACTTGTCCATTTAAATTTTTTTTAAAAAAATTAAGTCGAATTTTTAACTTGTTGGACTTGATCAGTGCAGAAGAAAACTGTGAAACAAAAGATATATGATTAGGAAAGCTTATCGAGAACATTCTGAAGAGTCGTGTGGTATCCATTAATGCATACATGGAATTTTTTGAAACAAGGTTGCTTAACACAATCCTCCCTAATAGAGCTAAATGGTTCAGATATGTTGATGATATTTTGTGTCTTATGCCCAAAAATGTAGATATACACCATTTTCTTGGAAAATTAAATAGCTTAGCCCATTCTATAAACTTTACTGTTGAGTTTGAAGAAAATAACTCATTGCCTTTTCTAGATGTTTTAATTATTAAGGGTAATAATGAATTCAAATTTAAAATTTACAGAAAACCTACAAATAACTGTTCCTATGTCCACTATTATTCCTCGTATCAAGATAGAGTCAAACTGTCTGTTTTCTCATCAATGTTTTTGAGAGCTTTACGAATTTGTAGTCCTGAGTTCATAGATGAGGAAATATCCAAAATTTATGAAATAGGTAATGATTTAAAATACCTAAGAAATGTAATTGATAAATCTTTTAAAGTTGCTAGGAACACTTTTTATAATCCAAAAAAGGGCAACCAGCCTTATTCAACTAAAAATATGTTGGTTCTCCCTTACCATGAAAACTTGGTTGATATGCCTTCTCTTCTTAAGACCTTTAATATTAAAGTTGTATTCAAAAATCTTGATACAGTAAAAAAACTTTTGATTAAGAATTCCCCCCAAAATGCTGATGGATGTGTCTATAAGATTCCTTGTAAAATTTGCGATAAAGTTTATTACGGTCAAACTGGTAAAAATCTCGAACTAAGATTAAAACAACATAAATATAGCATTAGAACTGGACAAGATTCCAATGCTCTATTTATTCATGTAAGAGATTTTAACCATCCAATTGATTTTCAAAAAGTTGAGAAAGTAGTATCAAGCAAGTCCATGGTCGACAGGAATATAATTGAATCTTGTTTCATAAAAAGCAGTTTTGACAATAATATGAATATTTCCTTTTGTTTATATAAATTAGATCCATTTATAATTAATAGAATTTGGGTAGAATTTAACAATACACTGGACAAATAAATAGCTTGGGGGTGAGTTTTGCAAAGGACCTATCCAAGTTGGCTCGCCGCGCGTCACGTGTTTAACCGTTGTGGGATCTGATAGTGAGGTGCTGGCCGACCCCTTATATAGCTTCCTTGGATGCTTCACTTTCATAGTTCCTTGATAATGTGAGTAGTCACGAAAGCGCTTGGAATTTCTCTATTCTTTCAGAGTGGTTGTTTTGCATATATATATATATATATATATATATATATATATATATATATATATATATATATATATATATATATATATATATATATATATATATATATATATATATATATATATATATATATTTATATATATATATATATCGTGCCGAATATGTAAAACTGGTCAATTAGCAAGAACTCCTTTAAAATTAAGTCCTTTCTAAAATTTTCTCTTATACGTTTAAAGATATATTTTTTTCATTAATGTTGATGTAAAAATTTTTAATTTTGCACCAAAAGAATCTTAGAAAACTTACCTAACCTTATTACAACAAGAACAATTTATTTTAGCCTAACCCAACTAAATATATTTTAGATTTGTTTACAATAATTTAATACTAAACAAACACAGTGAAATATATTTTTTTCGTTAGGTTCAGAATGATTTTGGCGAAATTATTGCATACACAAATTTTCACTTGTCCTATATGGCAAGATGAGCGTTGCTGTTTAAGCCAAGATGGCAAGTTCTGCCTATTCGGCACGATATATATATATATATATATATATATATATATATATATATATATATATATATATATATATATATATATATATATATATATATATATATATATATATGTATATATATATATATATATATATATATATATATATATATATATATATATATATATATATATATATATATATATATATATATATATATATATATGTCGTGCCGAATATGTAAAACTGGTCAATTAGCAAGAACTCATTTAAAATTAAGCCCATTGTAAGATATATTTCTTTCATTAATGCTGATGTAAAAATTTATAATTTTAACCCAAAGGAACTTAGAAAACTTACCTAACCTTATTATAAAAAGCGCAATTTATTTTAGCCTATCCCAACTAAATATATTTTAGATTTGTTTACAATAATTTAATACTAAACAAACACAGTGAAATATATTTTTTTCGTTAGGTTCAGAATGATTTTGGAGAAATTGTTACAAACACAAATTTTCACTTGTCCTATATGGCAAAATGAGCGTTGCTATTTAAGCCAAGATCGCAAGTTCTGCCTATTCGGCACGACATATATATATATATATATATATATATATATATATATATATATATATATATATATATATATATACACATATATATATATATATATATATATATATGTGTATATATATATAGGTGTATATATATATAGGTGTAAATGATAATGGGAGCCCTTTGATTGAACTTTGTATAGAAAGGGGTTTAGTTATAGGTAATACATATTTTAAGAAAAAGAGGATAAATAAGTATACACGATATGATGTAGGGCGAAATGACAGTAGTTTGTTGGATTATGTATTGGTAGATAAAAGACTGTTGAGTAGACTTCAGGATGTACATGTTTATAGAGGGGCCACAGATATATCAGATCACTTTCTAGTTGTAGCTACACTGAGAGTAAAAGGTAGATGGGATACAAGGAGAATAGAAGCATCAGGGAAGAGAGAGGTGAAGGTTTATAAACTAAAAGAGGAGGCAGTTAGGGTAAGATATAAACAGCTATTGGAGGATAGATGGGCTAATGAGAGCATAGGCAATGGGGTCGAAGAGGTATGGGGTAGGTTTAAAAATGTAGTGTTAGAGTGTTCAGCAGAAGTTTGTGGTTACAGGAAAGTGGGTGCAGGAGGGAAGAGGAGCGATTGGTGGAATGATGATGTAAAGAGAGTAGTAAGGGAGAAAAAGTTAGCATATGAGAAGTTTTTACAAAGTAGAAGTGATGCAAGGAGGGAAGAGTATATGGAGAAAAAGAGAGAAGTTAAGAGAGTGGTGAAGCAATGTAAAAAGAGAGCAAATGAGAGAGTGGGTGAGATGTTATCAACAAATTTTGTTGAAAATAAGAAAAAGTTTTGGAGTGAGATTAACAAGTTAAGAAAGCCTAGAGAACAAATGGATTTGTCAGTTAAAAATAGGAGAGGAGAGTTATTAAATGGAGAGTTAGAGGTATTGGGAAGATGGAAGGAATATTTTGAGGAATTGTTAAATGTTGATGAAGATAGGGAAGCTGTGATTTCGTGTATAGGGCAAGGAGGAATAACATCTTGTAGGAGTGAGGAAGAGCCAGTTGTGAGTGTGGGGGAAGTTCGTGAGGCAGTAGGTAAAATGAAAGGGGGTAAGGCAGCCGGGATTGATGGGATAAAGATAGAAATGTTAAAAGCAGGTGGGGATATAGTTTTGGAGTGGTTGGTGCAATTATTTAATAAATGTATGGAAGAGGGTAAGGTACCTAGGGATTGGCAGAGAGCATGCATAGTTCCTTTGTATAAAGGCAAAGGGGATAAAAGAGAGTGCAAAAATTATAGGGGGATAAGTCTGTTGAGTGTACCTGGTAAAGTGTATGGTAGAGTTATAATTGAAAGAATTAAGAGTAAGACGGAGAATAGGATAGCAGATGAACAAGGAGGCTTTAGGAAAGGTAGGGGGTGTGTGGACCAGGTGTTTACAGTGAAACATATAAGTGAACAGTATTTAGATAAGGCTAAAGAGGTCTTTGTGGCATTTATGGATTTGGAAAAGGCGTATGACAGGGTGGATAGGGGGGCAATGTGGCAGATGTTGCAAGTGTATGGTGTAGGAGGTAGGTTACTGAAAGCAGTGAAGAGTTTTTACGAGGATAGTGAGGCTCAAGTTAGAGTATGTAGGAAAGAGGGAAATTTTTTCCCAGTAAAAGTAGGCCTTAGACAAGGATGTGTGATGTCACCGTGGTTGTTTAATATATTTATAGATGGGGTTGTAAGAGAAGTAAATGCGAGGGTCTTGGCAAGAGGCGTGGAGTTAAAAGATAAAGAATCACACACAAAGTGGGAGTTGTCACAGCTGCTCTTTGCTGATGACACTGTGCTCTTGGGAGATTCTGAAGAGAAGTTGCAGAGATTGGTGGATGAATTTGGTAGGGTGTGCAAAAGAAGAAAATTAAAGGTGAATACAGGAAAGAGTAAGGTTATGAGGATAACAAAAAGATTAGGTGATGAAAGATTGAATATCAGATTGGAGGGAGAGAGTATGGAGGAGGTGAACGTATTCAGATATTTGGGAGTGGACGTGTCAGCGGATGGGTCTATGAAAGATGAGGTGAATCATAGAATTGATGAGGGAAAAAGAGTGAGTGGTGCACTTAGGAGTCTGTGGAGACAAAGAACTTTGTCCTTGGAGGCAAAGAGGGGAATGTATGAGAGTATAGTTTTACCAACGCTCTTATATGGGTGTGAAGCGTGGGTGATGAATGTTGCAGCGAGGAGAAGGCTGGAGGCAGTGGAGATGTCATGTCTGAGGGCAATGTGTGGTGTGAATATAATGCAGAGAATTCGTAGTTTGGAAGTTAGGAGGAGGTGCGGGATTACCAAAACTGTTGTCCAGAGGGCTGAGGAAGGGTTGTTGAGGTGGTTCGGACATGTAGAGAGAATGGAGCGAAACAGAATGACTTCAAGAGTGTATCAGTCTGTAGTGGAAGGAAGGCGGGGTAGGGGTCGGCCTAGGAAGGGTTGGAGGGAGGGGGTAAAGGAGGTTTTGTGTGCGAGGGGCTTGGACTTCCAGCAGGCATGCGTGAGCGTGTTTGATAGGAGTGAATGGAGACAAATGGTTTTTAATACTTGACGTGCTGTTGGAGTGTGAGCAAAGTAACATTTATGAAGGGATTCAGGGAAACCGGCAGGCCGGACTTGAGTCCTGGAGATGGGAAGTACAGTGCCTGCACTCTGAAGGAGGGGTGTTAATGTTGCAGTTTAAAAACTGTAGTGTAAAGCACCCTTCTGGCAAGACAGTGATGGAGTGAATGATGGTGAAAGTTTTTCTTTTTCGGGCCACCCTGCCTTGGTGGGAATCGGCCGGTGTGATAATAAAAAAAAAAAAAAATATATATATATATATATATATATATATATATATATATATATACATGGGGCAGCGGGTCTGCTGCAGTGCTCTCTTTCTTATGAATCGAGCATCAGGTGTTGCTTTGTTGTGGGATGCGATAGTGAGGTGTTGTCTAGACCCTTCATGTGCCTTCCTTTGAGACATTACTTTTATTTGGCGCTGGCAGAGGGAGGCACATGTGCAGTGTATTTCACAGATGGTTCTGTCGACCCTGACAGGAAGAGAGCAGCAGCTGGACTGTACCACAATGGTCACACACAAGGCTGGCGACTCCCTGACCACTGCACGATCCTTCAAGCTGAGCTGGTGACGATTCAGCAGGCATTGTCACATGTCCTACGACATCGGCTCCGACCTGTCATACATGTTGATTCCACCTCTGCAATCAATGCCCTCTCCCATCCTCAACCACAGGACAATGTTCACCTCATCACATCGATCCTGAGTATAATGACAGCCTTAGAAGTTCAGGGTAACAAATCGACATTGAACTGGATCCCCAGCCATGCTGGCATCCGGGGAAATGAGGCGGCAGATGATGCAGCCAAGGCAGCAACAGACTATCCACATGTTGGGATTACTGTCCCCATCAGCCTACGACAGACCAAACTGGTGGCTGCCAGAGCCATGAAGCTTATGGGGAAGGTCTTAGGTGATACCTCATCTCATCAGTGGTACCGAGCAGCGACTCAGGGAGAACCCCCCTCCATATGATGGAAGCTGGTCCAGAGCGCAGTGTACCGCCATCCATCGGCTTCGTTTGGGCTTTCCCACAGCCAAGATGATGGTAGACAAGGCTGAGGAGGAGATGTGCCAGTACTGTCAGCACGTTGTCCAGCGGCCCCTAAAACACTATCTTCTGGAGTGCGAAGTTACTGAGACACTCCGCAGGCAACTAGGAGTGATATTCCCTCCCGAAGAGGACCCAGAGATGACTGCGGCCACACTAGTGTACCATGGAGTTAACGAACCAGACAAGCTGTTACCTGTGATAACGACATATCCTCCTCCTCGCTAGTGTCCATAGTTAGGAGTATATACGGTGTTGTCGCTTATGAGATGCACCAGTTGAACTGACCAGAAGAGTGCTTGAGCAGCATATGTCGCATCATTGTAGAAACCTTTCTCCCTCGGGAGCCAGAGACGGGTCATCGCAAGATTGAGACCCGTGCCAGGACTACGGTCTTGGCGAACATTATACATACATACATTACTTTCATTGTTCCTTGATAATGTGAGTAGTCACGAAAGCGCTTGGACTTTCTCTTTTCTTTCACTGTGGTTGTTTTGCATATTCTGAAATCATCTATTTACTGTGATCTTATTGCATATATATACACGTAACAACATGTGCATAGGTAAAAGACTGAAGAATTTTTTGTCTATATTATTGTCATTATAACTGAAAACACAACAAAAAAACGAACATTCCCATGGTGGCTTCCATGACTCACAACAACAACAACAACATGGTGGCTTCCATGACTCACAACAACAACAACAACATGGTGGCTTCCATGACTCACAACAACAACAACAACATGGTGGCTTCCATGATTCACAACAACAACAACAACATGGTGGCTTCCATGACTCACAACAACAACAACAACATGGTGGCTTCCATGACTCACAACAACAACATGGTGGCTTCCATGACTCACAACAAAAACAACAACATGGTGGCTTCCATGACTCACAACAACAACAACGACAACATGGTGGCTTCCATGACTCACAACAACAACAGCATGGTGGCTTCCATGACTCACAACAACAACAACATGGTGGCTTCCATGACTCACAACAACAACATGGTGGCTTCCATGACTCACAACAACAACAACGACAACATGGTGGCTTCCATGACTCACAACAACAACAACAACATGGTGGCTTCCATGACTCACAACAACAACATGGTGGCTTCCATGACTCACAACAACAACAACAACAACATGGTGGCTTCCATGACTCACAACAACAACAACATGGTGGTTTCCATGACTCACAACAACAACAACATGGTGGCTTCCATGACTCACAACAACAACAACATGGTGGCTTCCATGACTCACAACAACAGCAACAACATGGTGGCTTCCATGACTCACAACAACAACATGGTGGCTTCCATGACTCACAACAACGACAACATGGTGGCTTCCATGACTCACAACAACAACAACATGGTGGCTTCCATGACTCACAACAACAACATCGTGGCTTCCATGACTCACAACAACAACAACATGGTGGCTTCCATGGCTCACAACAACAACAACATGGTGGCTTCCATGGCTCACAACAACAAAAACATGGTGGCTTCCATGACTCACAACAACAACAACATGGTGGCTTCCATGACTCACAACAACAACAACAACAACATGGTGGCTTCCATGACTCCCAACAACAACAACATGGTGGTTTCCATGACTCACAACAACAACAACATGGTGGCTTCCATGGTTCACAACAACAACAACATGGTGGCTTCCATGACTCACAACAACAGCAACAACAACATGGTGGCTTCCATGACTCACAACAAGAACAACATGGTGGCATCCATGACTCACAACAGCAACAACATGGTGGCTTCCATGACTCACAACAACAACAACATGGTGGCTTCCATGACTCACAACAACAACAACAACAACATGGTGGCTTCCATGACTCACAACAAGAACAACATGGTGGCATCCATGACTCACAACAGCAACAACATGGTTGCTTCCATGACTCACAACAACAAAAACAACATACTGGCTTCCATGACTCACAACAACAACAACATCATGGCTTCCATGACTCACAACAACAACAACATGGTGGCTTCCATGACTCACAACAACAACAACATGGTGGCTTCCATGACTCACAACAACAACATGGTGGCTTCCATGACTCACAACAACAACAACAAAAGCAACAACGTGGTCGCATCCATGACTCACAACAACAATGTCGTGGCTTCCATGATTCAACAACAACAACATGGTGGCTTCCATGACTCACAACAACAACAGCAAGGTCGCTTCCATGACTCACATCAACAACATGGTGGCTTCCATGACTCACAACAACAACAACATGGTGGCTTCCATGACTCACAACAACAACAACAACATGGTGGCTTCCATGACTCACAACAACAACAACATGGTGGCTTCCATGACTCACAACAACAACAACATGGTGGCATCCATGACTCACAACAACAACAACATGGTCGCGTCCATGACTCACAACAACAACAACATGGTGGCTTCCAAGACTCACAACAACAACAACAACATGGTGGCTTCCATGACTCACAACAACAGCAACATGGTGGCTTCCATGACTCACAACAACAACATGGTGACTTCCATGACTCACAACAACAACAACATGGTGGCTTCCATGACTCACAACAACAACAACATGGTGGCTTCCATGACTCACAACAACAAAATGGTGGCTTCCATGACTCACAACAACAACATGGTGACTTCCATGACTCACAACAACAACATGGTGGTTTGCATCACTCACAACAACAACAACATGGTGGCTTCCATGACTCACAACAACAACATGGTGGCTTCCATGACTCACAACAACAACATGGTGACTTCCATGACTCACAACAACAACATGGTGGCTTGCATTACTCACAACAACAACAACATGGTGGCTTCCATGACTCACAACAACAACAACATGGTGGCTTCCATTACTCACAACAACAACAACATGGTGGCTTCCATGACTCACAACAACAACATGGTGGCTTCCATGACTCACAACAATAACAACATGGTGGCTTCAATGGCTCACAACAACAACAACATGGTGGCTTCCATGACTCCCAACAACAACAACATGGTGGCTTCCATGACTCACAACAACAGCAACGACATGGTGGCTTCCATGACTCACAACAACAACAACATGGTGGCTTCCATGACCCACAACAACAACAACATGGTGGCTTCCATGACTCACAACAACAACAACAACATGGTGGCTTCCATGACTCACAACAACAGCAACATAGTGGCTTCCATGACTCAAAACAACAAAAACAACAACATGGTGGCTTCCATGACTCACAACAACAACAACATGGTGGCTTCCATGACTCACTACAACAACAACAACAACAACAACAACATGGTGGCTTCCATGACTCACAACAATAATAACAACAACATGGTGGCTTCCATGACTCACAACAACAACAACATGGTGGCTTCCATGACTCACAACAACAACAACAACATGGTGGCTTCCATGACTCACAAAAACAACAACATGGTGGCTTCCATGACTCACAACAACAAAAACAACAACATGGTGGCTTCCATGACTCACAACAACAACAACATGGTGGCTTCCATGACTCACTACAACAACAACAACAACAAAATGGTGGCTTCCATGACTCACAACAACAAAAACAACAACATGGTGGCTTCCATGACTCACAACAACAACAACAACATGGTGGCTTCCATGACTCACTACAACAACAACAACAACAACAACATGGTGGCTTCCAGGACTCACAACAACAACAACAACAACATGGTGGCTTCCATGACTCACAACAACAACATGGTGGCTTCCATGACTCACAACAACAACAACGACAACATGGTGGCTTCCATGACTCACAACAACAACAACATGGTGGCTTCCATGACTCACAACAACAACATGGTGGCTTCCATGACTCACAACAACAACAACAACAACATGGTGGCTTCCATGACTCACAACAACAACAACATGGTGGTTTCCATGACTCACAACAACAACAACATGGTGGCTTCCATGGCTCACAACAACAACAACATGGTGGCCTCCATGACTCACAACAACAACATGGTGGCTTCCATGACTCACAACAACGACAACATGGTGGCTTCCATGACTCACAACAACAACAACATGGTGGCTTCCATGACTCACAACAACAACATGGTGGCTTCCATGACTCACAACAACAACAACAACAACATGGTGGCTTCCATGACTCACAACAACAACAACATGGTGATTTCCATGACTCACAACAACAACAACATGGTGGCTTCCATGGCTCACAACAACAACAACATGGTGGCTTCCTTGACTCACAACAACAACATGGTGGCTTCCATGACTCACAACAACGACAACATGGTGGCTTCCATGACTCACAACAACAACAACATGGTGGCTTCCATGACTCACAACAACGACATGGTGGCTTCCATGACTCACAACAACAACAACATGGTGGCTTCCATGACTCACAACAACAACAACATGGTGGCTTCCATGACTCACAACATCAACAACAAAAGCAACAACGTGGTCGCATCCATGACTCACAACAACAACATCGTGGCTTCCATGACTCACAACAACAACAACATGGTGGCTTCCATGGCTCACAACAACAACAACATGGTGGCTTCCATGGCTCACAACAACAACAACATGGTGGCTTCCAT